>NW_017731647.1:725083-750951 GCF_001890085.2 Hipposideros armiger | reverse complement strand
TAGTTCTGGACACCAGCTGCTCTTGTCAGGTGTCTGGATGAGGGAGAGAAAGGCATGATGAAAGAGACATTCTCCTCCAGGAGAGGTTGCTTCATGATGTTTGGAAGAGTCTGACTCTCTCAGCACACTCAAGTATTGGCAACTGTGAGACCTACAGTGATGTTTGTTTTTGGTGACACTGAGAACAAAGCTTTTAATGATGGTTTCACACACCCTGTGCAATATAGAACCCAACAACTGTGACTGGTCTTCTGTCACTGTGGAAGTAACTGTACTGTTCATGGAACATGATAATCTGCAATATTTCCCACAGGGAAATAAAAAAAAGCAAATTCTCCCTCTCTTTGTTCAATTTCCAGAGCAAAATTCAACAGCTTTGTTGTTCTACAGGGAACACAAAACTAAAAACAACGTAGATGACAACTCAGATGAGCAGAAAATGGCCATGGATCTCACTGAATATAGTTATTTGTAGTTTTCCCTCTCATTTGTCTTTGGTATAGATACAGTATATTTTAAAAGCTGGTATTCAACTTACTATAATTATTCATTGTTCCATGTATTTGATGATCATTCATGTCCCATGCACTGACAATGCCTTCATATAAATATGCTATTAATATAATCAGTGGAACAAAACTGGAGTCTTCATTGCCCTGAGATTGAGTGGTCAGGCCTCACTGGAATATCAGGTGTGCCAGAGTTTCCTTGCATCTCAAAAAAGAAAAAGACATACCAACCAAACACAATGTGTGGAATGCAAAATGACATTTTTGATACTACTATGGAAAACTGATAATATTAATGGAATTTGATAATATTCAGAAGTTATAGTTAATTTGAGTGTGATGATGGTTATGTTAAAAAAATATATAGACAGTCCTTTTCTGTTAGAGGAACATACTGAAGAACTGATGGGAGAAAGAATAAGATGTCTGAGATTCACTTCAATATATTCCGGTCCATCCCCTCCAAAAAATGGTATAGATGAGTAGAACTGAAACAAGAATAATGGAATGTGGATAATTATTGAAGCTGAATGATGGGTACATGGGGTCCATTACACTATCCTCTCTAATGTATATGTTTAAACATATTCATGATAAATCATTTAAATTTTTTCTTTTTTCTTTTTTTAATTAAGTTTATTGGGGTGAGAATGGTTAGTAAAATTACATAGGTTTCAAACGTACAATTCAATAATGCATCATCTATATGTCACATTGTGTGCTTACCACCCAGAGTCAGTTCTCCTTCCATCACCATATATTTGGCTTTACCCTATTCTACCATCTCCTCTTCCCGCTTGTCTTCTGGTAAGCACTAAACTATTGTCTGTGTCAATGAGTTTTTGTTTCTTTGTTTGTCTTGTTCGTTTGTTGCTTTCAGTTTTATACCCCACATATGAGTAAAGTCATATGGTTCCTGACTTTTTCTGTCTGACTTATTTCGCTTAGCATAATAATCTCAAGATCCAGCCATGTTGTTGCAAATGGCAGTATTTCATCTGTTCTTATGGCTGAGTTGTATTCCATTGTGTATATGTACCACATCTTCTTTATCCAATCATCTATCAAAGGACACTTTGGTTGTTCCCATGTCTTGGCCACTGTAAATAATGCTGCAATGAACATCAGGGTACATAGTATATCTTTACAGATAAATGTTTTCAGATTTTTGGGGTAGATATTTAGGAGAGGAATTGCTGGATCATATGGTAATTCTTAATTTTTTGAGGACTCTCTATACTGTTTTCCATAGCAGCTGTACCAATCTACATTCCCACCAACAATGTATGAGGGTTCATTTAAATTTTTTTAATTAAAAAAATGGTGCATATTTTAGGGCAACAAGGAGATTCTGATTCTAGAGTGGGGGTCTTTTAAACAAGCAATTCAGGTTATTCTAACCCAGACACTCCAGGACCAGATCAGCTCTAGCATAGCACAGCTCTAGGTAGTGGACAAATCCTCAATAGGTATTAATTGATTTAAGATAAAGACTATATTTTGATCCATAACTGAAGCTGGAAAATTCATTCCGTATGGAAAAATATGGGGAAAATCAAGCATGGTAATAACTGGCAAACAGAAGTATTTCATGGGTCTGACCAGAATGACCATCACCTAGGGCTGCATAATGTCATCATCTCTTCAGAGCCCATTTCACCACAGGGCATTCTGGAGTCTCCAAACTCATTAATTGAAAGATCAGTTGGATTCCCAGAGACTTCCGAAGTGGGTGCCAATTCTGTAATTCCCTTTCCTACAGCTATTGGGCTGTGCATGTGCACAGTTGCTTTAGTCTGGTTTGTTGCAGGGTTCAGCCATCCCTTTTTCCTTTCTATCCAGATGCCAAGAAAAGCATGTTTTCCGAGGCTTGTGACCCTTCCATCCTCTCCATTTGTTTATATGTGTATATCAGTTCAGTTACCGACAGCAGTAAAGAAAGAAGCCATGAGAGCTTGTGCTTCTGTACAGCAGTCCCCTAAGATGTCTGTGAAAGCAAATCTGTGTAGGGAAACCAGAGTGAGAATCCTCCCGAGGCACCTGAGGTACTGAGTTTAATTGAGCTGCAGCTGCTTTTCCTCCTACCGCACTCATTTCTAGTTCAGCCTGCCGACAACAGGGACTTACCAGCTAATTGGCTGTTTCTGTGGCTGTCATTCACTTAGGCAACTCTTCCCTATTCTTTGTTACTAGAAAATGCTTCTTTTAAAATGATTTGCTTTCCTATGGATCCTGAAGAAAAGCGTGCAACGCTAAAATCTTTGAGACTCAGTAAAGAGAAGCCAATGTATCTGGGGGGATGGTGTGTGTTGTGGGGTGTGGGTGCTGCTGTGAACCTAGAGTAGAGTGGAGCTGGGACTGGCGTCCCGGGTTATATATTATATAAAGGAGCTGGACACGTTTCAAGCCTCAGAACCAGTTGGGCAGGTTGAGGGAGTTTCTTTTTATTTCTCACCACTCAGTTGAACAGAGGAAACTTTCAACTTTGTCAGGTGAATGGTTTACCTGGATTGTTGGGAAAGGTTAGCAAGCTGGCTGCTTAGGTTTCATGGCTCTATCATCCTTTCAGCAAGAGCTAGATCCCCCTCCCCAAAACAGATGCCAGGCAACAAAATTGAGCAAATGGTCTGCTGGACCCACCAGCAGTCAGTTCAATTGTAGACCTAGGCAGCCAATGGTTTTCCAATTTGGCTGGCTTCTGACATAAAAAAATTATGAGAAACCCTTGCCAAAATCAATACGTCATGTTTGTGTGTCTGCCTGCTGCAGGCGGCATCACAGTGTCGGGCTCTGGTGGTCACCCCATCTCCTCTCCTCATTGTTTTGCATCAAACTGCTGCCCAACTTTCTGCCAAACCGACCCAGAGCCTCTCTCCCTGGCTTCTCCAGTGGAAAGTTCCAGAGTCATTCTAAGTGCGCCTCTTTGGAGTGCCTTGTGATTTTTTTTTTATGGGAGTTTTGTCATTCAGGAATCCTAATTGGTTCCTAGGAGATGAGATGATTCTTTTGGCTTCCACAACCTCTGAATTTCTGCAAACCATTCTCTGTTTACCAAATGAATACACCAGCCCAGGAGCCAAGTAGGAGTCTGTTCCAGGCGCCCTCTACTTCAAGAAGAAAAGACTGGTATATGTTGTAAATCAAAAAAGAAAGGATGGCTTTGAATTTCAATAAGAGCCTCTTTTAACCCAGGAATTTATCCCAGTGATAGGTGAGGTCCTATGGTTTAGAGTAAATATTGTGCAAGTATGTTGTATGATCCTTGCAATTCAGTTGCCTTTTCCTTCCCTCCACTACCCAGAATTAGGAAAAGGAGTATTTAGAAATCCCAGTGCCCAGACTGCTTTCCCAGATCAATTAAAGCTCTATCTCTGGGGAAGTTTTTGTGTTTTTGTTTTTTTGGCTTTAACTCCCCCAGGTGATTCTCATGAACTACCAAGTACAGACCCACTGTTTTGATAGAAAGAGCAATGGGCGGAAATAAAAGGATCAGCTTTTCAAACAAAATGAACAAACAGAAACACACTCATAGATACAAAGGACATTTTGATAATTGCCAGATAGAAGGGGGATTCTGGGAGTAGGTGAAAAACAGGAAGGGATTAAGAAGTACAGATTGATTGTTACACAATAGTCATGGAGATGTAGGGTATAACATAAGGAATATAGTTAATAATATTGTATAACTATGTATGGTGTCAGATGGGTACTAGATTTATCATGTGATAGATGGGAGGCAGTGGGGGGCAGTGTGAAAAAGGTGAAGAGGTTAAGAAGTACAAATTGGTAGTTATAAAGTAGTCATGCGGTTGTAAAGTAAAGCATAAGGAATATAGTCAATAATATGGTAATAACTATATATAGTGCCAGGTAGGTATTAAACTAGTCAGGGGGATCAGTTCTTAAATTATACAAAAGTCTAACCACTATGCTATACACCTAAAATTAATACAAAATAATATTGAATGTCAACTGTAACTGATAAATTTTAAAAGGGGTGGGAGAGGGGAATAAGAGGTCCAAATTTCCAGGTATAGTCATGGTGATATAATGTACAGCATAGGAAATATAGTCAATAATATTGTGATAGCATGGTACAGTGTCAGATGGCGGCTGGACTTAATGATGGTCACTTCTTTAGGTATATAAAGGTTGAACAACTATGATGTACACCTGAAACTGATATAATGTTTATGCTAGCTATATTTTTTAATAAAAATCTTTTTTAAAAAGCAAAAAAAGGGCCAGCCGAGTGGCGCATTGGTTAAGAGCTGGCTTGGGATGCCAGAGGGCCCCGGTTCAGATCCCACATATGAGGGCCAGTGACGCTGCGCCCTCTACAGCTAAGATGCTGAACAACAGCTCGAACTGGAGCTGGGCTGCTGTGACTCACCGGCGACGGTGTAGGCTACAGCCCCTGTGGCAGTGGGTTGCCATGGGCTACCGTGTGTAGCCAGCAGCCGCTGTGAGCGGCTGTCCAGAAGCCGGCGACTGATCTGCCTCGCCCGGGAAGAGCGCAATGATGGTGCCAACTTGAGCCAGTGAAGCAACGTCCTCTACAACTAGACTGAAGAACGAAACGACAGCAACTTGTCTGTTCCCCTTCCCCCAATTCCCCAGCACTGTTCCTATCTCCCCAATTCCCCAATAAAAATCTTTTTAAATAAATAAATAAATAGCAAAAAAGAAATCACCTTTTCAAATCCTACATTTGCCATTAATGAGTTTGTTGGTCTATCAAATTATGGGGGACTCTATTCTAAGATTATTTGAGCTCTAAAATTTTATTATTCTTTTTCAAGGGGTCTCTGTCCTGGAAACAAAGAGCATACTAGGGCCAGCTGTTTCCTCATAACACCTGGAACATCTCTATAGCTGTCTACAGGGTAAAAGGGTCTATCTAATTGGGTCACGTGTTGGGGAGTTCAGACTGCCTTACTGGGCTTAAGAAAAGAAGCAGTGTGGTTTACAAAGAAAAAATACAAGTTCCATAGCGTTTCTGGTACTTATGTGCCTACCAACTAGTTTCCGATGAGTAGTGGAAATTTTTCTTCATGCCCGTTTAAGTCCTTTAGCCATGCTTGTTTCCAATTCCTCTGATGTTCAGTTAATTGGAAATAACACCCTTCTCAAGAATGCCTTAAAATAAAAATGGATTCCCCTACTTTCCCCTACTGGTGGAAATTTAAATATTTAGGAAACTAAGGAGACTGTGTTATCCAAAATGTGCATTTTTGTCCAGACTGTATTTTAATTAGGTATTACTGTCGTTGTCTAAATGGATAGAAAGAAACTTTAAATCTGGAACTAAGGCACAATTAGTCAGGCAAAAAGAACTCTAAAGGGATCCTACTGTGGTTCAGGGTTTTGCTTTCTGTGATTTTAGTTACCCACGTCAACCAAGGCCCAAAAATGTTAAATGGAAAAGTCCAGAAATACACAATTCATAAGTTTTAAATTGCATGCCATTTGGAGGAGTGTGATGAAATCTCACGCCTGTCCCGCTCCATCCCGCCCACCATGTGAATCACTCCTTTGTCCAGCTCACCCAAGCTGTACAGGCATAGCATGAAGATACTAGCATGAAGATACTGCGGTTTCGATTTCAGACCACCACACAAAAATGAGCATCACGATGAAGTGAGCAGCAATCGTTTTGCTTTTGGAGGGTCTTGCCTTCAATTTATAAAAAGTGCAACACCTGTGAAGCGCAATAAAACAAGGTGCCTGTATGTGCCTCCTACACAGTCATCATTCAGTCGCCGTCCTGGTGATCAGACCGGCTGTTGGGGCATCACAGTTCTTGTGTTCACGTCACCCTTACTACTGAGAGCAACCCTTACAGCAAGAGTAGTGATGCCGGCAATTCGATCTGCCAAAGAAAAGCTATAAAGTGTCTGTAGGTATAGGAAAAAACAAAGTATTTATAGGGTTCAGTGCTCTTCACAGTTTCAGGCATTCCCTAGGGGTCTTAGAACATACCCCCCATGGATAACGGGGGGAGGGGGGGACTACTGTAATTGCTTTTTAAAAGATAAATTGAATTGAGCCAGAGAAGCAGAAAATTACCTTTGCTAAGAATCATCTTGGCTGTTTAAGAAAGGGAGGGCTTGTGAAATCAGAACAACTAAATGAGCTTGACCCAGAGGAGGCCCTCACCACTTGCTTGGTCAAACAGAAATCCCAAAGGCAGAAACTTTCAGACTGAATGACACCCACTTAAGGCAAAACTGTCTTCCCAGACTCTGGTAACCTGCATGCATACCTGGAACCCATGCCAGCCATTGTTTTGAAATCAACAGCAAGGATTCCCAATGTTATTTGTAAATGTTATCTCAAAGGGTGTGTCGTGAAACTCTCTCAATGAAGGCAATTTAAATTCAGTTTGCTTTTTCACATGGGCCTTTGGGGCAGAGGTGAGGCGTTCGCCTCTCTGTGAACTCCACATCCCTTTAGGGAGCTTTATGCATAGGATGAGTTCAATGTGTGGAGAAACTGTTGCATGTATAGATAGCTCTGTGAGTCGAGATAAATGGAACTAAACGTGGCATGTCACAGCCACGAAAATGCTGGGAACCACTGACCTAGAGGCACATCCAGAGATGCTCTTTTGAGAAAGAGTCATTTAGAAAAATCACCCTTCCCTGCCCCCAGAAAATCTTATGCAGGACGTGTTTCATTCATTCAGTACAATGTGCAAATGGACCCTGGTGTTATTCCTCTCCCATAACTAAGCACACAAAATGACAAAATTTGGAAATGTTTGTTTAATACAATCCATTGGTGAGCCCTGGACACTGACCTGCCCTCATGCTCCTCCACCTCTCCACAGCATTGGCCCAGACAACAAGTCGGCCTTCACCGTTCCCCTCTCCAGGCGTCCGCTGCCTCACAGCCTTCCTGTGTTCCAGTCTCCTTTGCTCACTTTGCTCTTGGCTCACTGCCTAATGCTGGAAATCCCTGAGCTTGGTTGTGGGCCCTCATCTTCTCTATGTCACTCTCCTCCTTGGTGACTGCATCCATGGCCGTGGCTTTGAATACCAGCTTTATACTGATACCTCCCCCATCTATATCTTCAGCTCAGACTCACCCCTGAGCTGCACACTCACACATCCCACTGCCTGCTGTTTCTCCGCTGGGGTGTCTAACAGGCATGTGAACCCTTGATTCCTGCTCTCCCTGTGGTCTGCAACAAGCAAAGCCAGACCACCTTCTTGCTCACACCTAAACCTAGTGGTCACCCTCCATTCTTCCCTTTCCCTCCTCCCCACATCTAATCCATCAGTGAGTTCTGTTGGTTTTATCTCTAAAATGTGTTCCTAACCCTCCCACTTAACTCCATTTCCACTTTTCCCATCATCTCTCTCCCAGATGACCAAAATAGCCCCCTGGCTGATCAGCCTGTTCTCATTCTTGCTTCCCTCCAATGCATTCTCCCCGTAGCAGCCAGAGTGAACTTTTCAAAACATAAATCAGATCATGTTAATCGCCTGATTGAAACCCTGCAATGTTATCCCAGGAATGCAAGGATCTCTAGCTCTATAAAACACCGTATTAGCAGATTAAAGGACAAAAACTGCGTGATCGTCTCAGCTGACACAGAGAAAGCATTCAAAAAAATGTTTTCAGGACAAAAGCTCTTGGCAAACTAGAAATAGAACTTCCTTAATCTGATAAAAGGTACACCTCTCAAAATCCTGAAGCAAACAACCATATTTAATGGCCAAACTTTAAAACTCCTTCCACTGGAGTCAACAAGACAATGAAGGTAATTTCTATCATTGCTTCCAGGAAGCAATGTCTGGGAGGTCTCAACCAAGGTAAAAATTCAATCCAACGACTATTTATCAAGCGCTTACTATGTGCAAGAGCAGTTCTCAGGGCTTAAGATTCACCAATGAATAAAACAGACAAAAACAACATTGGGCATGCACTGTGGTGAAGGAAGGCAGAAAATAACAATAGATATTGTTATGGGCTGAACTGTTTCTCTAAAATTTACATGTTGAGGCCTTAACCCCCAATATTTTAGAATATGATTATATTTGGTGGAAAGTTCTTTAAAGAAGTGGGTCAGTTAAAATGAGGCCGTTAGGGTTGACCCTGACCCAATCTGACTGGGGTCCTCATCAGAAGAGGAAATTGGGACACACAAGAGATACCAGGGATATGGGGGGCAGAGGAAAGACCACGTGAGGACACAGAGAAAGGCACTACCTACGAGCCCAGGAGGCGGGCCTCAGGAGAAACCATCCCTGCCGACACCTTGATCTTGGATGGCTCAGCCTCTAGAACTGTGAGAAAACAGACGCTGTTGCTTAATGTCTGGGGCATTTTGTTACGGCAGCCTGAGCAAACTAATAAAGATATCATCAATAAATTCATTCTGTAGTATGTTATAAAGTGACAAAATAGTATTTTTTAGAAAGCAGAAGTAAAAGAGATCAAGGTGCTGGAGGGAGGAAAGTGGACTGCAGTGTTCCCTTGGCTGGACTGAGTAGCCACACTGAGGACAAAAACAAGACATAAGAGAACAGGAGAGAAAGCGGCTGGAGGGTGAGGAACGAGTCAGACATGGTACAACAGCTTTACTCTTATCAGTATGATTTTGTTTCTTGTTTTTAGGGGTGGGCTCAGTACATTATTTTCTGTACCTTTTGGTTTGTCGGAAATCTGTCATCATAATTTTTTTTTTTAAAGATTGGATTAGAAGGGTTGGCAACCTGACACCGGCTGGTTATCATCACAAGAGTGCAATGGGAAAGCCTGAGACAGTAGCAGTGAGGATGGAGAGGCTGTGTGACACCAGTGGGAATCTCAGGATGCTGTGACTGATTGAGTGTGGGACATGACAAGAGAGGAAGGCATTTTGGATGACATGCTGGCTGACACACAGGTGACTGGGGAAAGGAGGTGCCATTTGCCAGTACACAGGAAGAGGAGCAGATACGAGGGTGAGGGGCTGGCAGTGAGACCTTGAGCTCGGTCTTGGACAAAGTTGTTTTTGAGGCGCTGGTTGATGTTCAATGACAAAAAAATAGATGAAAGTGTGTGTCATATCGCTGGTTCTATAATGCTCCGACTCAGCTCTTGAGAGTAGCCCCCTATCTGGTTACACCCTAAGGGCAGGACCCCAAGGTCAAGCTGAAATCATATTCCACTACAGCTCCTCAGCTCTCAGATGCTGCTCACACCCCTGGATTCCATGCTCGGTCTTCTGGAAATCTGCCTTTCACCCCAGCTCCCAGCCCAGGCCAATTTCACAAACTGTTGAGGGAACGTTAGCATCGGGAAGGATCTTAGAGGTCAGTTAGTCAGCAGCACAGCCCCCCTTATTTTCAATAAATATTTTAATTTTAGAATAGATTTAGATTTCTAGAAAAGTCACGAAGATAGTAGAGTTCCCATCTTATATTAGTATATTTGTCACAATTAATGAACTAATATTGATATTATTAACTGATGTTCACATTTTATTCAGATTCCTTTCATTTTCCCCTACTGTCCTTTTTCTATTCCAGGATTCTATCCAGAATACTCCATTACATTCAGTTGCCATGTCTCCTTTAGTGTCCTCTTGACTGACAATTTCTCAGACTTCCCTTGTTTGGGGTAACCTTGGAGATTTTAAGGAGTGCTAATTAGATATTTTGTAGAATGTCCCTCAGTTGGGGTTGGTCTAATGTTCTCACCTCTCCTTCCCACTTTTTTAAAGTAGCAGAAACTGTCACCCTTCCTCTCCAAAAGGAAGGAACGGCTCTGGCTAAAAGTCAAGGAGAGGCTCAAGGCACCTCTGTGGAACTCTGCAGGGCTCTGAGAAGCCCGATCTTGAACAATCCCTCGTTTACAGACCAGGGAGCAACTCTCTCAGCCATCACCCACTCATTTCAGCAACGTGAATTTTCTTCCTGCATGAACTTCCTGTCCCGCAGGAACCTACAAACAATCTCTCTCATTGTTCTGACCCTCACCCCCCTCCCCATACACACACTTGAATTTATCATTCTTGAGCCAATGTATTTACATTCAGGTCTTTTAGCTCAGACTGATGGGTCAGTGGGTCAAGGACCACTTTGAGCAACAAGCCAGAAAAACACACATTTAAAGTCTTGTTTTACCATTTCAAGAGCCCACGAACCTTCTGAGAATAAATCATGGACCCCAGTGAGGAATTCTTGACACAGGGCAACATGTGGACTATACACACCTACTATGGGCTGAATGTTTTGTCCCCCCAAAATTCACATGTAGAAATCCTAGCTCCTAATGTGATGATATTAGGCAGTGGGGCCTTTGGGAGGTACTCAGGTCAGGAGAGTAAAGCCCTTATGAATGGGATTAGTGTCCTTCTAAAAGGGATCCCAGAGAACCCTCGAGCCCTCTCTCTGCCATGTGAGGATACAATAAGTTGGCAGTCTGCAACCCAGAAGAAAGCCCAGGGCCCTCAGCAGAACCCAATCATGCTGGTGCCCTGATTTCAGGTCTCCAGCCTCCAGAACTGTGAGAAATAAAGTCCTGCTGTTTATATGCCACCCAGTCCATGTTACTTTGTTATAGCAGCCCGAATGATCTAAGACAGCTCTCTACATGAAATTAGAAGTGATGAAACCAAGGGTTCTTGTGACTTTGGTTAAATTGAGCTTTAAGTCCTCGACCTAGAAACTATATATACATATATATGTGTATATATATATATATATATATATATATATATATATATATATATTCATATATCCCCCTCAGAGACCTAACCTTTCCCCCAAATTATCAGCACCCCTCCCCCCTCAGGCAACAGAAAACAGTAGCTTAGACCTGGCTAATAATTACAAGCTCGGGACCTCTGGAAGGCTAAAGATAACATCTTGACCTAAGTTATGTTTCAGCTCCTGAGCCCTAAATTGAAGCAACCCCCTGGCTACTTTCCCATGAAACCTGACAGAAGAGCTCCGGAAAGGACCTCAGAACTGTCCTCAAGACCTGAAGAAATTATTTATTACCCTAACCTCACCCCCAACCAATCAGCTCCCAGCACAAACTGGAACCCCCTAACCCACGGTGTCTTGTGATTCTGCCCTATGAAATCTGTGACGTACATGCCATCGGGGAGCTGGGGCTTTTGAGCATTAGCTCCATGTTCTCCTGGGTGGTGCCATTCATAATAAAACAGCCTATATTTCTCCACTGTAATTCTCGGTGTTTAGTGTTTGGCTTTGCTCGCGCCAGTTAGTCAAACTCTGTTCAATAATGGTGAAAGTGTCTCCCCAATACCTTTGAAGGAGTGGGAGCACCCAGAATACTCAGGTTTGCCAAGACCCAGGCTCTGGTGTTCAGCAAACCCAGGCTAATCCCAGCATTGTCTCTTACCATTCCTGGGCTGGTCCTCTGTGCTCCTTTTCGCACTCTTTAAATGGAGGTAATATCTGACTCTGAAGTTGTGGTGAAGACTGAGTAAGAAGCCCAGGACTGTTAGTGTATGATCAACCTCAATAGGTGTTATTATTATTGTCATTGTTCTCAGGCATAAACAACACAGCTTCCTCCTTTCATCCTGTGCCTTTCTCATTCAGCAGTAGACTATGGGTGGAACGACACCGAGATGTAACACTTTTCTAGGATTCGCACTACTTGAGGCAATAATGAAAGGGGAACATTTCTAGAGGCCCAGGAAGCAGCTCAAAAACTCAGAATATCCCTTTAAGACAAGGGGCACTCTGGGCTGTCTGAGCTGGAGAGAGGTGCCCTTAGGGAAGGTCTCAGCCATTCCCTTCACTAAGCAATGCTGTTCAAACTGCAGGCTACAGTTCATTAGTGGATATTGAAACCAATGCAGTGTGTCGTGACGATACCCTCCTGAAAAAAGAAAAAGAAATAGACTAGACTATAAAATATCAGAGGGCACTATTTGTAGAAAGCATTTTTTCAGGAAATTTATCTTGCACGTGTGTGTGTGTGTGTGTGTGTGTGTGTGTGTGTGTGTGTGTGTGTGTCTACTGGGTCATGCTGTAAAATGTCTTTTTATGATTAGTAGTCAAAAAATTTGTGAACCACTACTCTCAAGTATGTGGGAGCATGTGGTCTGGGGGTTGTTTATTAAGCCCACCACAAGGAATAAAAGACAAGGGAGAGCTCTTACAGCCAAGAGAGCCAGGACTAGGGGTAAGGACTAGAAGTGGAAGGTGCTAGAACCTTCGTCACTCCATCACAGGCCCCACATACACCTCAGGTTATTGTATTAGCCTTTTCTGACTCCTTGTAGGAATTTGCAGTCAAAATAAATAAACACCAACATTTTAAGCGATAAGGGTTTGTGTGTTTGTCTGCAGCAAGGAGATGGGACGACTGTGTCCTATAGCCAGTGCTGTGGGGCAAAAGCCCCAAGAGATAGAGTGGGAGGTGGCAGCGTTACTATGACCAGGACAACTGTGGCAGGAGAGCCTGGGCCTGAGAAGAGGCCATCTGGCCCAGGTGGCTTCTCCGGACCTCAGCGTAGTCAGAACTCTTTCGTTGGCCCTCAGCCCCTCTCCAGTCTTTCCCATCACTCCTTGCAGTGACCCTGGAGTCCAGACTTCCTGAGTTACTTGCAGTTCCCAGACTGTCACAGCCTATTTCTTCTGGCTTCAAACGTTTTACACACTTGACTTAGAAGTCACCTCCTGCCTGCTGACACCAGTCTGGGCAGTCTCTCTGAGGAATGACTGCCAGGGTATGTGTTTCTGTGTGTTTCTGCCTGCCACCCCCTCTAAGACTGAGCTCCTGAGGCAGGCACCGGGTCAAGTTCACAAGCTGTAGCCCCACCGCCTACTAAATAGCCGGGATGCCACGTCATGCCTGATTTATTTTGTATTAAATGAATAAGTGAACACAAGGGTGAGCACTCTCTTGAGGTCCCATCCTGTTGGCTCTGGCAGGCTCTTTATCAGGAATGTCCAGCAATCTGAGTGATGAGGGGTCAGGGAGCAGCAAGAAATGCAAGTCCAAGGGCAGAGGTGAGTCAGCGAGGACCAGAGACAACACCGAGTCAGAAGCTGTCGCTGCCAGAGTCGCAGACGGATGAGTAGAACAGGTTATGGCTGTCCCTCTGCTTTTGTTGCTCTGGCTGTGCGTGGGCCCCAGGGGCCCAGCTCCTGTCCCAAGGGCACCTTAAAGGAACATAAAGACCTGTGATTCCAGGTTCAAAGGTGGGAAAGTACAAGGTGTGTTTGGGGCGTGGGAAAGAGAGCAGTGACTAAAGCAGTGTCCCCAGGGAGCAAATGGAGAAAGGGGAGGGGCAAGTGTGGGGGTGGGGTGATGGGGGAGGGGGACCCGGAAGGCGGTTGGGGATAGATTTTATCTGAGGTCATAAGAGACCACCACAGGGGGAGGTGGCTACAGTCACTGCCCTCCATGTTTGTATGCAAATTTTGGCATGTTTTTCTAAAAAGAAGACCAAAGCTTTCATCAGATTCTCAAAAATGTTTTGACCACAAATAGTAAACAAACACTGTTTGAGGCTTTTGAGTAGGTTTCAGGAATATCGCTCTGGCAACTGTGTGCCTGGCAGACTGGAGTTTCCCTAGTATCCCTGGTGGAAAAACATGTTCCATGGCAAGACAGTGTGTAAATATTTGAGATCTGACATTTGGTTGTCTAATAAGATTTCCTGCCTCTCCACATACGAGTTAGGATTTTTGTTTTCTAATAAAGGTAGCCCCACCGTAACATACACACCTGTTGTGTTTAGGGGGACCTAGCTGCCCAGCTGTGCACCCTCAGCTGTCTCCTCCATTCCTCTCTCTGAGGCTGACTTTGACTGCCCGGGGCTCCCAGCCTCAGGTCCAGCTTCTTATCTCACCCCAGGCTGGTTCAGTGCTGGCTCATTCGTTCATTCAATCAACAAATATTTTTCTGAGTGCTGACTGTGTGCGAAGCATTATGCTAAGTGGTGAGTAGGTCCTACTCCTTGACCTCAAGTGAACCACAGTGCAGTGAGGAAGACAGATGGGAAGTCTGGTAATTACAGCACACAGCGAAGGCAACAAGGGTGGGGTACCACTCCCGCAAAGCAGAGGGAGACTAGCTGGCCCAGGCCATGTGAGACAAGACTAATGACAGCAAGGGTAGAGAGGAAGGCCACCAAGGTGAGCCCTCATCTTCTCTCCATGCCAAAATGCCTAGTAGCCCCACTGAATTTGATTTTCTTCAACTATGCAACTAAATCTCATTTCAGACCACTATTGGCTTTTGCATTTTCTTTTTTCCTCCTTTTCCTTATAGGCTCTAGGAGGTGAAAGGAGAAAGGAGCCGGCCTAAGGAGAAACTCGAAATGCGTTGTAATGCAGTCAAGTTCGTTGCTTTGGAGAATGAAGACATTTGCCTCCCTTTATCCCAGGGACGTCCAGCTGGCGGGTGCCTCTTTTCCCACTCACACCTCTGCAGGCACCCATCCATGCCTGGATCTCCTGGCTCCCCAAGGGCAGTCCCAGGGGGTGATGGTGAGGCACGCTGTCCTTCCCTTTTCTGTCCTGTCCCTTGATGCTCCACCCACAACCACGACTGCACCAACCGTCCTTGATGTGTCAGACTTTCCTGAATGGTTGGGGATAAAAGCGAAGATTTGTGATATCGGAGGGGAAAAAACATTAAAATTGTCCATGTCATACGATTCTCCTCCTGATCCAGGGGTAAGGCATCGGAGCGTTCCACCCTCCTCGGGAAGCCCCCACAGAGACTCTGGAACTTCTCATCTTGTTCACCCATCCGCAGTTCCCACCTTGTCCAGGCCCGCAGCACAACTATCCACCCTTCCCTTTAGGGAGGCCCTTTCCTTACCTACAGGCTTGGTTTCACCCCAGAACGCATCCTCCTCCTCTTCCTGGATGGACATGGCAATTGCTGGCCATGTACTTGACCCTGCTACCCTAATTCCAGGAATGGGGGTGGGGCTCTGGGGGCAGGTGTGTGAGTGAGGACCTCAGCAGACAGCCTGGCTGGGTCTGAGAGCTCCTGTCCACTGGCTTGTTTAGAACGATTCTTTCTATTCTTCCACTGGGTGACCATCATTCAGACACAAATACATCTCTTAGAGACAAACTAATTCTCAGAAATGGTACAGTCTAGATCCACATTAAGGGAGACATCCGTGCTCTAAGTGCAACCTAATCCGCATGGAGCTCTGCTCACAATGGATGGTCAGGGGTCTGCGTGGAGCAGTATCTATCCTGCATTGGTCCCCCTCCCAACCTGGCTTCTAAACAGTGTGCCAGGGCCTACAGAATTCAGAAATCAAAATACACCACCCCATATTCTGTGATTATACTAATTCTCCTCTAGGAGAAAAGAAAAATTGACGGGATGCATGCAACTCATAAGAAGTCTTAAGTAGAGCTAGGAAGCAAATCGCTTGTGAGCTGTGAGCACAACTCATAAGATGTGTCACAAACAGTGAGTTAACAACCTGTGAACATGGTATGAAGAGCGATCCTTGCAGAGAGAAAGGATAAAGAGACCAAGTCATAAGGTACAAAGCATGGCACTTTTATGCTGACAGCCAACTCACCCCCAAATTAGCCAATTTGAAGACACCTCTGTTGGTCCTTCTTCAGCCTCATGTGTGCTCAGCCCTAGAAATGCAGATGGAACCCGTGGCCTAGAGCACACTGATCAGTGAGGTGCATCTACTGGCCAGGCAACTTTGCCTCTGTGTCTCTGACAGAGCATGTGTGTGTTGGCTTCTGGCTGAGGCTCGTGTTCAGCCATATATCAGTCAGGGTTCTTGAGAGAAGCAGAACTGAGAAAGACAGACAGAGAGAGAGAGAGAGACTTATTTTAAAGAATTGGCTCATGTGATTATAAAGGCTGACAAGTCCAAAATCTGCAGAATAGGCCAGCAGGCTGGAGACCCAGGAGAAAGTTGTAGATTGAGTTTGAAGGCAGTCTGCTGGCAGAGTTCCTTCTCTCTCCAGGGAGGTCACTCATTTTCGTAAGGCCTTCAACTGATTGGATGAGGCCCACCCACATTATGGAGTGTAATCTGCTTTTCTCAATGTCTACTGATTTAACTGTTAATCCCATCCAAAACATGCCTTCACAGAAATAGCTACAATAGTGTTTGACCAAATATCTGGGCACCATGGCCTAGCCAAACTGACACATAAAATGAATTATCACAAACCTCACCTCTGCTCTCGTAGCCTTCCCATCATTGGGCAAGGGTGATGTAGCTGAGAAAGAGACCGAGTATGAGCACTGCTCAACCCAGGAAACAGAGAATATGGTCCCTTCACTCAATTGCACCCTACCCTAAGTGTGTTAACCTGCCTCCTTTCTTTCTCTTGGCTTCTTGTTTTAAGTTTTAAATGGATTTAATAAGCCATTTTATTGGAGCATCCTAATTTGATCTGTGAGCCTTTCTCTTCCCTGACCTCTGGGACAGCCTTCCTGGTGGCAGACTTGGAGAGGACCGTTGCATAAGGTAACTTCCCATACTACAATGCCCAAAGACCTGGCATCAGCTTTGCAGTGAACTTTTCTGCACCTTAGGACACATCCATTCTTATTCTCTGTGGGCACAGCACTGAAGGATTTAAGGAGGCTTTGTCAGCTGATCTGGGGACATAACTAGATTTTCCTACTGGAAATGTACTACAAATGTGAACTAATCTTCTTTCAGTGTCCACTTATTTATAAATTGAGAACTGCCTATACATAACACCCCTGTGTCCATCCAGCCCCTAGATTCAAACATGTCCGTCTACACACTGGTGAGGATATGGGATAGAGTTCAGTTTCTACACCCAGTCTGTCATCTCCCTCCACCCAGGGTACATGCAACGATTTTGCACCTTGTAGCTTAGCTGCTACAACACCCCAGGGCAGAAACTGTTGCTTTATTTTCACACCTTCTCAATGTTCACTCTCAGCCCCCAGTAAATTGTGAATGCAACACATAGAGTAATTTTCCACTCACACCTTCTCCCTGGAAAGTGGGAGGCATGGTTATGAACGCTGGGTAATGGGGAAGAGTGTGTACAGCTGTGCTCATGGCACCCTCCCCGATCCCCCGTACACCTACACAGTCTCAGATAAGGTGAGCCAGTGCATTAATATCCTCTTGCTTCCTCGCACTGAAATTATTCCACCTGACTTAATCTTCTAGTCTTAGCAGTAGGGGAGGAGTTTCTATCCCTCAGAAAAAATGTGGCTAACAGGGAAAAGACTCAGTTTACTAGAGACTAAATGTCTTGAATGAAAGGGAACACGCTGATTGTGAACTGTAGCATCAGCCAGGAAAACCTTTTAAGAGTTGCCTGGGACACAGATTCTGAAGAATATTTTTTTTTTTAAGATTTTTATTGGGGAATTGGGGGAAGGAGAACAGACAAGTTGCTGTCGTTTTGTTCTTCAATCTAGTTGTGGAAGATGTTGCTTCACTGGCCCAAGTTGGCACCATCATTGTGCTCTTCCCGGGCGAGGCAGATCAGTCGCCGGCTTCTGGACAGCCGCTCACTGCGGCTGCTGGCCGCTCACGCTGGCTGCTAGCTACATACAGTAGCCCATGGCAACCCACTGCCACAGGGACTGCAGCCTACGCCGTCGCCGGCGACTCATGGCAGCCCAGTTCCAGGTTGAGCTGTCATTCAGCATCTTAGCTGTGGAGGGCAGTGTCACTGGCCCTCATATGTGGGATCCGAACCGGGGCCCTCTGGCATCCCAAACAAGTTCTTAACCATCGCGCCACTCGGCCGGCCCATCTGAAGAATATTTTTACAGCTCCATATATTCAGGTTAGATCATGGATTCTCAGCTGTGGACGACTTTTCCCCCCAGGGACATTTGGCAATGTTTGGAGACATTTTTAGTTTTCATGATTGGTGGGGAGGAGTAGAGGCCACAGATGCTGCTAAACATCCTACTATGCACAGAACAGGCCCCCCCACAACAAAGAATTATCTGGCCCAAAATGCCAGTGGTGATGAGATTGACAAACCCTAAGTTAGATGGACATATGTGGTCTGTCAACATTATGATACTATCTAAGGAAACATCCAGAGATGATTAGCAAGCCTCCTATTTGCAAAGATTAAAATATTTATACAGGCAGATGACTTCCTTCTGAATTTTATTTCCTTATCATTGGTTGACTATAGATTTTTGTACCATGATTTAAAAATTTTTAAGTTTTCCTTCAAGTTTGGTCTCTCACTATTAACCATTTTTCACAAATAAACCAAGTTTTTATTACTCTAGGCAAGTAATTATTGAGGGAGCAGAATAAACTACAAAGTGTATTGAGATGAAGTGGCTAGCTCATTTACCAACAAATGGACTGTGGCTGATTACATTTTATGAAAGAACTGCAGAATCACCATATGACCAAGCAATCCCTCTCTTGGGTATCTACCCAAAAAATCTGAAAATATTTATCCATAAAGATATATGTGCTCTGATGTTCATTGCAGCTTTAATTATGGTGGCCAAGACATGGAAACAATAAAAGTGTCCTTCAATAGATGATTGGATAAAAAGTTGTGATATATATACACAATGGAATACTATTCTGCCAAAAGAAAAGATGAAATAGTGCCATTTGCAACAACATGGATGGATCTTGACATTATAATGCTAAGTGAAATAAGTTAGAAAAAAAGTAGAGAGCTATATGATTTCATTGATATGTGGTATAGAAAACTGGAAACAACAAAAAAAAACCAAATGGAGAAACGAAACTCATAGACATAGATAATAGTTTAATAGTTACCAGAGGGTAAGGGGGAGGGGGTGGTAGATGAGGGTAAAGGGGATCAAATATATGGTGATGGAAAGGGAGCTGACTCTGGGTGGTGAGCACACAATGTGACATATAGATGATGTATTACAGAATTGTACACCTGAAATCTATGTAACTTTACTAACAATGGTCACCCTAATAAACTTTAATTTAAAAAAAGAAAAGGACTGCATCATTGTCTTTCATTCTATATCCTGACTTTGGCATTCCCCCCACTGAGATGTGGGGCCTACCTTCCCTCCAGGTGAATCTGGGGGGGTTTGTGGCTATGGTACAAGTGACACTATGTGACTTCTGAGGCTGGCTCATGCAAAGAATATAGCTTCCGCTTAGTTCTCCTGGCACCTGGCCACCGTGCTGTGGGGCAGCACAAACAGCCACCCATACAAGTGTCCTGGCCAACAGCCCCAGCGGAAGAGTTGAGGTCCCAGCGGACAGCCGGTGTTCTCCGCAAGACGTGTGAGTGAGCAGGCCATTAGGCGGCTTCTGCCCTCGGTCACGGCATCACCATCAGTCTTCAAGTCTTCTCAACTAAAGCCCCCAATTTTGTGAGACAGAGAGGCAAGCTGTCCCTATTGTGCCCTTTTGAAATTCCTGACCCACAGAATCCACAGGTGACATAAAACTGTTGTTTTAAGCCACAAAGTTTTGGAATAATTGTTACCTATGCAGATATAAGTGGAACAGTAATTCACCCTCAAACATATATAAAATCTATCCTGCAATAAAACTTTCAAATTACTATACATCATGAACTTTCAGGAAAGCTGGTAAGTGTTCAAAACTACAAATTCTAAACTTTCGATGTTGAAGATCTTCCAAAACAGTAAATAAGTGGCACACAAGCCATCACTCCCCTCTCCTATACCTGAGGCAGACATCCCTAATTAATCATAGAGCTTTTGATGAGCAGAGATCCAGCCTTCAATCCCTTTTCAGCAAAGCACTCAGCAATCACGTGATTGGGGCTGTCACACAATTTGAAACCTCTTTGCCATCCCCAACATCTTTTGTGAGAGTTGAGGCTGGTTTCCACTGGCTTATTCCCAGACAGAAGGATTTAACTCTTATGTAGTCAAGTGCACACAAAAGGATGGATGACTTTGCTGCACAAAATCTGTTATATTAGCTGAGTAGATGAATATGGGGGGAATCTTTTTCCCATGACTTTTGAGAGTTTGGCCATAAAACAATAGGAATCTCTTGATGCCAAGAGCCTCTTTTATTAAAAACAAACAAGCCCAGAGATGACCGAGTGGTGTGTTGGTTAAGAGTTGGCTTGGGATGCCAGTTCTGAGCAGCAGGACCCCAGTTCAGATCCCACATGAGGGCCAGTGACGCTGCATCCTCTACAACAGCTAAGATGGTGAACAACAGCTCGACCTGGAGCTGGGCTCCTGTGAGTCGCTGGCGATGGTGCAGGCTGCAGCCCCTGCTGCAGTGGGCTGCCATGAACTACTGTGAGGCCGGCAGCCACCTTGAACAGCCGTCCAATAGCGGGCAAGCAACTGCCTCAGCTGGAAAGAGGGCAATGATCACAATACCAACATGGGCCAGTGAAGCGACGTCCTCCACAGCGAGACTGAAGAACAAAAGGACAGCAACCTGTCTGTTCCCCTCTCCCGGTTCTCCAATAAAATCTTAAAGAAAAACAAGCCCAAATCTTTAGTATATCAGAAAAATGTTTAACCGCTTAAAAAAAAAAACAGTGGAAGAATCCCTTAAAAAAATAAGACTAATATAATAAGATGGGCCATCTGTCTAGTCTGTGATTGAAGATTGTCAACTCTATGGGATAACTCAAAGGTGGACTCTTTATTTTAGTTTGACAAGCCAAGCACACAGTGAAAGCGGGCACTGGTACATGTATTATTTTGATGTTTGTTCAATGCACATTATTTATACCAGGTCTTAGGAAGAGCATGAAGTGAATGTACCCTCTCTTTTTCAATTTTCTGTTTGTGAATTTGATGTCTTCACCTTATGACTGATAGCTAAATTTCTCACTCTCATCTATCAGGGGTTCTGGGAAGCCCGAAGTTGTTTATTTTTAAAAGGAATGTAATAACGGTTATTTGAAGAAAATGGCAGAGGTGATTGAATTCCTGGGCAGGCAGGGAAACCACATATCTGAGGTACATTTTTAACCCAAGATTTCAAGATTCTGGGGACATCACAGCCCTCTTAGTCATTCACGGTGGCTTTTTGAACTTTGAATTAAGTCTCCTGTAAAAGGGGATAGGAGTGGGGACAGAAAGGAAAAGTCACATCATCTGAAATTCCCTGATTGTCCTCTCAAGAACATTTTTTAAATCATTATTTAACCAAGGCAATAATCCTAGGAATATTTTTGAAATAAAACAAACAAGCCCTGTGTCTTTATGTTTCCACCTGGACACTGGAGCTGTCCTTTTCCTCCCTGGTTCTTTTTAGGGCTTCCTATTTCTGTCCCACGTCTCTAGCAAAACTGTGACTCCTTGGCTAATCTGATAAACTGATTCAAGCTGAGGTGTTATTGTGGTCTTTTTCTACTGAGAACCATATGTATTAGAAGCAAATCAATTTCATCGTTTTAGTATTTATTTAGAAAACTACATAGAAGTTAAAAAATTCCAAACAAGGCAAAAATGTCTGTAGACATTAGACATCAAATTCACACCATTCTTCGAGATACATATTATTGCGTCCATTTTCCTGACATGGAAATGGAGGCTCAGGCATCTCAAGAGATTGATCAAAGTCCCAGGACTCAAACCCAGAGTGACTGAACTGCAAAGCACATGGTCTTAGTGGCCATGCCTCACTGGCTTCCTGTTATAGATAGATAGATGATAGATAGATAGATAGATAGATAGATAGATAGATAGATAGATAGATAGATCTTGGCTTTGAGAGAGTTAATAGGATAATCTTTCCTGGGCAGCTTGAAGGAACAAGGGCATTGTACCAGCCCAGTTCCTGATAGCCAACATTAAAAACAGTACATGTTGACGACTGTAGCTATGCTGGGACACTTAGCCAGTGACTTGCTTTGGATAGCTGAGGGTTTGTTCATTTTAACACCAGTTTTTAAAAGTGCTTGGAAATTTTTCTTAAGTATACTGTAATTTCTTGCCTTCTTATACTGGATATTCTAAACATAATGTTGCTTTTCGCCTTTCCTTATATACTCAAGGTTCACCAATGTGAACATTAGCTACAGTTAACGAGGCTGTAAGGCAGCAGTGCCCTGGGGACTGTAGAAGTACATGGGGCTGTTTTAACCGACAGTTTAAGTGGTCCCAGGCTACTGTGCTATTTGAGTTCTTGTGTCTGCTCTTCATAGGTTTTCTGCCATGATGTCAGCCTCTTGGTGATTGATTCTCGGTGCTATCAATACTAGTATCTGTCTGTATTTGTCCCCCTTCGCCCTCTTAGATTTGCTACTTATAATCTGTGGTGGATGTGAAACCAAGATATTTTGGCATATTCTGTCTGGGGAAAAAAAAAAGAGTAAATACTCATTGAATGGCTGAGGGGATTTCTTGTGAATAGGGAACATGAATGTTTTCATGAATAAAATTTATAACATCTCTTTTAACTTTCTGATTCCCTGAATCAAAAATTGATGTGACCGTTAGTTAACCAATGTACTAGAAATATCCACTGGTACCTGCCAGCCCACTATTCCCTTGAAGGGAAATTGTTGACCTACCACAGCCCCTGCTTCTTAGGAGGCGATGCTTTGGCCTATTTAATTGTGATCTTCCCACCTCATCACACACACTGCATGAGATTAGATGAGTGGAACACCTGACCCAAGGGCAACCAGACCACAGACTGGACAGTGACCAAGAGGAAAAGATAAGCTGAGCTTAGTCCATTCCAGCTCTCGAGCATTTGAATTGGGAACCACATTGAGGCAATTTGCTTAGGGGTGGCATTTGAAACAAAGTTCATGTGTAGGATTGTGGCCCATGGGGCCACAATGTATCATGAACCATTTGAAGCAAATTCAGAAACAGAGAGAAAGAGAGAGAGAGAGAGAAAGAAAGAGAGAGAGAGAGAGAGAGAGAGAGAGAGAGAGAGAGAGAGAGAGAGAGANAGAGAGAGAGAGAGAGAGAGAGAGAGAGAGAGAGAGAGAGAGAGGATTCAATTCTGTCCATGTGTATCTTTACTCCAAACACCAGTTTTTGAGGCAAATTGAATGAGTCTCTGTATCTCTCACCCCAAAAGAACCTAACTATAAAAATCGGTTTTTTGAAAACTGAGTTGTTAATGTAATTTCCTATATTTTCTGGACCCTCTGTAAGCAGAAAAACACAAACCATTGAACTATACAAGAGAAATAACAGAATTCAAAGTGGAAACACTTAAAGTCCAAATTAACACAAAAGACAAGTGTGTGTGAAGGAAAAAGTGATAGCTAATAATTATGCCAAAGTACAGGCATCCTATTATAGTTTAAATAGTCAACCCACTGACACAGATGCCAAGATGAAATGTAAAACAGTCAAAAGAGAGCCCTTGAGTTCTGCTAAGTTTCTTTTTAATTAATTAAGCAATTGCAACCTGCATTCAACTCTCAGTTATTTATGCATGTGTGCATGCGTGTGTGTGTGTGTGTGTGTATGTGTGTGTGTGTGCATGTGCATGGCTGTGTGCATGTCTGTGTGAATGTGTGTGTGTCTCTGTGTGTACATGTCTGTGTCTGTGCATGTACTTGTGTAAAGGGAGCATTGTATTGGGGGAAGAGAGGGGTGAGACCACTCCCATGAGGTCCTACAATAGCCTGTGTAAAGAGGCACAGCTAGACAGGTGCTCCCATGGGGAAAAGAGCAGAGTAGAGGCAGACAGTTACAGAAAAGAGCCAACCTGAGGCCAAGACTCATCTCTCATCCATTCATGGTGGCTCTGGAGAATGTGGCTCTGTTGAGC
This sequence comes from Hipposideros armiger, assembly GCF_001890085.2. NCBI lineage: Eukaryota > Metazoa > Chordata > Mammalia > Chiroptera > Hipposideridae > Hipposideros > Hipposideros armiger. The sequence continues at coordinate 726,759 of NW_017731647.1, read as the reverse complement.
TTTGGAACCTCCACAGAGGTGAGCGAGGCCCACAGGAGGTCCTCTGAACTGCTCCTGCACCATAAAGCAGTCTACCTAAGGTCAGAGACAGTGGACATATCTCTTCCCTGGGCAGCACACAGTATTCAAAACCTCTAGCCTCCAGGAATTCCTCAGCCCTTGTCCTGGCCTCACGCACAAGGCTGGGGAGAAACAGGTGGAGCTGCCATCTATCCAGGTAATGGCCAGTGTTCCAAGAGTGTCTTACTGGAACTGAGAGGCAGAGGCCAGGCTGAAAGGGAGCCAGGGTTGTCACTGGAACACAAGAGAATGGAGCAAATAAGAAAGGCTGGGGAAGGGCCAGCCGAGTGGCGTGTTGGTTAGGAGTTGGCTTGGGATGCCAGCTCTGAGTAGCAGAGCCCCGGTTTGAATTCCACATGAGGGCCAGTGACGCTGTGCCCTCTATAGCTAAGGTGGTGAACAACAGCTCGACCGGGAGCCGGGCTGCCGTGAGTCGCCAGCGACGGCGTAGGCTGCAGTGGGGCTGGCCGGCAGCAAGCGCGTGCTTATATGAGCTGCCGTGAGCCACCGTGCGCGGCTGTCCAATGGCCAGTGAGCAACTACCTCACCCGGGAAGAGCAATGATAATACCAACATGGGCCAGTGAAGCGATGTCCTCCACAACTAAACTGAAGAACAAAAGGACAGTAACTTGTCTGTTCCCCTTCCCTGATTCCCCAATGCTGTTTCCCTCTCCCAATTCCCTAATAAAATCTTTAAAAAAAAAAAAAGAGGGCAACCAGAGTTGACAAAAATATGGCCTAAGCAGTTAATATCTTCCCCAGAAAATCTCTCTCCTTCTGATAAAACAAAATCACTACCAAAACTTGAAACAATGCTTGAGGTAATCCTCATGAAACAAATAAGAGGGTTTCATGGGATCGTAATTCACAAGTCAGTAACCTTTGGTCAAATTTCTGGAAACGGAATTTGCATTGCTTGTGGTGGCTTCACTAATTCCCCCTTGAACCCTGTGTCAACAGATCTTTTAAAACTGAACCCTGGCGCTGCATAAATTAGAGGGGGCCAGTGTAACCTACATACCTGCCTCGGGGACTCTGAGAGTCCTACTCGCTGGAAGACTGCTAAGTGTTCTGGGGTAAAGAAGGAGAAGGTCTGGAAGTGAGGACTCTAAAGGAAGCCTCCGCCTTGGGACATCCTGAAGTGAGAAAGGACAGAGGCGTGTGGACTCCCTCTCCAGAGACACCTGGCTTCATCCTCAGGGCTCGGCTACCTGATCTATCAGTGGCATCTGGCCCACCTGACCACTCTTTCCTTCCTGAGGCATTTCTTACTTGGATCCTAGGATATTACACTTCCCGTTTTTTTCTTCTTCCTTGATTCATGGCTACTGTTTCTGAGACACTTGTTTTTTTACTTTTATTACAGAAATTTTCAAATATGTGTTAAAATAGAGTAAATAGTGTCATGAAGGCCCATGAGTCTCTCATGTGTCCATGTGTCCAAGCTTGAACAATGAAGCTTTGTCCTACATGCTCCCCTGCTCTGTAGATTATATTGAAGTAAATCCTAGTCATTACATCAACTATAATGAGCATCTCTAAAGACTCCCTTTAAAAATTGTAACCTCGGGGGCCGGCCAAGTGGCGCGATGGTTAAGAACTGGCTTGAGATGC
>NW_017731647.1:719190-724808 GCF_001890085.2 Hipposideros armiger | reverse complement strand
AATGATGGTGCCAACTTGGGCCAGTGAAGCAACATCCTCCACAACTAGACTGAAGAACAAAAGGACAGCAACTTGTCTGTTCCCCTTCCCTCAATTCCCTAGCGCTGTTCCCATCCCCCCAATTCCCCAATAAAAATCTTTTAAAAATATATATATCAACAATAATTCCTTAATAACATCAAACACCTGGTCAGTGTTCACATTACCCCAATTGTCCAATAAACAGTCATTTTTCATACAGTTTATTTGTTTGAATGGAAAGACAAATGAGGTTCACACACTGCTATTGCTTAATATGTCTCTTAAGTGTCTTTCAATTACCAAGTCTTTTTCTCTTTTTCTTACTATTTTTCTGTTGGAGAAACTAGATTGTTTATCCTACAGAATTTCCCACAATCTGGATTTTGCTAATTACATCCCATGGTTTCTTTAATATGTTTTTCTGTCCCTTCTATTTCCTGTAAACTGGTAATTAGATCTAGAGGTTTCGTCAGATTCCAATTCTCCTTTTTTGGCAACACTTCTTAGGTGGAGTTGAAAGTATATAATGTATGGTTGAGTCTTTTTATGTCAGAAACCATTGGTGATCATTGCCTAATGATTAGTTCCATTGATTCAGCTGGGAGTTGTAAAACAGTGGTATCATTCCTCTCTCATTTACTAGCTATAATACATCAATAAAAGAAATTTCCTTCGTTAGCTGTTTGGCGACCTTGAGGTACAGCTCATACAAGAAAGTCAGCCTGCCTGGTTCACCCCAGCAAAACCGTGGCTAGCTGAGTGACCTGGGATCATCTCATCTCTCGGAACTCATTTTCCCATTCACAAAATAAAAATGACACTCATAGAACTGTGGTCAAGGTTAAAGGAAATAGTACATGTAAAGTTCCTGACATGCAAGCACTTCATGGATGTGAACTGTTGTCCTTATTTTTGTTGTTAGAACAAAGATTGGCTAACCAGCACCCAGAGAACACAGCACAAGGATGCTGAGTAGGGTTTCTTTTTATCACTTGTCATTACCAAAGGCTTCTTGCAGCCATCAATAGAGCCATCCCTCTACCCAGCACTTCTTCCTGACGCTTAGGACAGTAACTGACTACATGCTCAGCTGCTAGGAGCCCCAGGGAGTCAGTCAGTGATGGAATCTGAGCAAGGCAGGTGACCTGTCACCTGGGGCCTGGGCAGTCCTACCTCCCCCAGCGAAGAGCTCTAGGAGGCAGAAAGGGTTAAAAGGTGCCCTTTAGCAAGATCTCTAGTCTAAGATGCCCTTTCTTTGGAAACTCCTGTTAGGAACATATTTACTCTTTAGTTTGGGCAAGTCAGTAAATTCATTTAACCCTTTTTGTCAGAACAGTTGGTTGCTCATTTATAAGGATAAGAACAATATAAAGCTTTGGGAAAAAAACACTCAGGCATATTTAGGACCTAAAGGCATTCGTCTCAAAATTGGCTCTGTGTTTAATTTCTGTATTTCCATGCATATTAAATCTTTATATGGCCTCTAATATCTTCTTAATGGTCTCCACTTAGTGGAGGACCCTGGAGTCTTTTGTAGAAGCTATAAAAAGAAGCTGTTTCTAAGTCAATCTGCTTCTATTGTAAAGATAACTAATTTTAGCGGCTTAACTCCAGAAGTTGAGTTTCTGAGTCTTTAGAAAGAGTCTGTGCTCTCCGTCCTTTAGCTAGAAGAGGCCTGAACAGCTAGTGTGGCTCATAGGGAGATAATATTCCTGAGGGCCATAGCCAATGGCTTTTCTTTTTTGAAGCCTAGGAATAAAAAGCTGTACTGTTTCCTCAGTGCATGCTTGAGTTAAGAGCTTGGCCTCTGTATCAGACTAAACTTATTAGCTGCTTAACCTCTCTGAGCCTCAGTTTCCTTGTCTGTGAGATGAGATAATAAAAGTTGTTGTGAGGACTAAATGAGATCATTCCATTTGAAGTGCTGAGTCCCAGTGTCTGGCAAATTTTAAGTTCTCAATACTTGATAGTTATTATCATTATTATAGTTATTACCAGATTGGTCCTGGCTGGCGAGGTATTATATCACAATTTTTAAAAAATAAAAATAATATTTAGTTGGAATATGACTCAGCAATAAAGAGGAACAAACTCAATACACACAACTTAGATGGATCTTCAGGACATTATGCTGAGTGAAAAAAGCCAACCTCAAAGGGCCACATGCTCTATGATTCCATTTATATAACGTTCTGAAAGAGTACAATTATAGTGATAGAGAACAGATTGGTGGTTGCCAGGGTAACGTTAGGGATGATGGGAGGGGGTGTGTGATTATAAAGGAGTAGCATAAAGGACATCTTTGGGGTGATGGAATAGTTCTGTATCTTGATTGCAGCGGTGGTCACATGAATCTACACATGTGATAAAATGGCATGGCACTATACAGACACGTTGCAGCAACATCAACTTCCTTATTAACATGGTATTATAGCTATGTAAGACGTAACCACTGGGGAAAACTGAGTGAAGGTATGTGGGACCTCTCTGCCCTCCCTTTCTTTGCAACTTCTTGTGCATCTATAATTATTTTTAAACAAACATTTTTTTAGAAAAACAATATTTAGTGTTTATATTATAAAGTCTAAATATACCTCATAGCTGAGCCACATAGTGTACTATGACTATTGTTTTCTCGTATGACATTTTTTTCTCTAGATTTAAAAATTGCCTCATATTCCATGTATTTGCTTTGATTTGCTATTTACCTAGTAACAATTCTTCCCACACTCTGTCAGAACTGTGAAATTCCCCTCCATTTGGTTAAATACATTAGGAAGTCCATCACTTCCATATTTTTCCTTGGGGACATCCTTCCTGGAACTCTCTGCCAGCTCCAATCCAGCTTTAATATGGCCTTGCTATGCTCAAGACTGGTTCTGTACCCATTTGCTTAAGAAAATACCTGGTAGTCTATATATTAAAGTCTTAAATTGTGGTTGATACAAGGTTCTAGATTTCAGAATATGTAATTTTGTTGTTGTTGTTGTTTACCTATATTTTCTATTTTGCTGCAAGTAACTTGTACTACTTGTGTTATGCCATCATTATATCCCTTATCACAGAAGAAGGGAAGAGAGCATACAGTTCAAAAAGTAAAAAAGTAAAAGGTCTAACTTTTAGCTGTATGAGCATACACATGGAATCCTGGGAAATAGTCAATCAGGCCTTTACCCCATCCACACAGTGATGACTGGGGGCCTAATAGTAGTTCATTTGCCTCTTAATCTTGACCCTCCATTTGTGTGAGGATGGGCGGGGGTGGGCGGTAGGGGCTGGCAGGGCTCCAGCCCTAGATTCATGGCCGGTGCCATAAGACCACCCTGCATTCATAGCAACCCCCCCAAATCCTCCGACAGCACGCTCTCATTTCCACCCTCTCATTTTCTTTCTCCAAGTCCCTTAGATATCTTAAGCCCCTTTGTCTCCCATCCCCACCCAAGCTCTACCCCAGTTATTGGTCATTTTCAGCTTTTTCTGATCCTGCATCTTGATGGGGAGAGGGAATGGAAAGGAGCTTCAGATCCTGACGCTGGAAGAAGTCAGGGTAGAGGCCATGCAGAAGTCTGACCTTAGAATGGACTATTTCAAAGACACGCAGATCTGTCTCATTGCTAAACTTAACCTCATTCTTTCACACTGTATCAGATCAAAATCTCTTATCTCCTTCCCAGACTTGGATCTTTGTACCAAAAGCAACCTTCTCTTAGGTACCACCAAAGAGGGAGACAGGAAATTCCACCAAATTTAGGTAAAATGAAGTAAAAAAGAAATGTTTGGGTGTAAGAAGGAGGAGACCTCTCGCATATGTAGAAGGGACAAGCTCTGCAGTACAGCTTTCTCTCACAATACAGTGTGATCTTGCGGGGGGGGGGGCAGAGGATGGGGCGAAGAGCTGAGCTCACCCCCCTCACACACAGTTTCATATTAAAGATGCTCACTCACTCCTTACAAGCTCACATAGGTGTGTGTAGAATCAGAAGCATGTTTACGTACAACAAATTCTAAAGAAAAGAGCTTTAAAATTCTCTGTGCCAGGTGGAAATAAGCCTTGCTGTCTCAGAGATTCTGAGGCAAAACCCACCAAACCGTAGGGAAATCTAGTGATTGTCTGTGAGCAGATTTGCTGCCTTCTGGTAAAACAAAAACATGTTTAACAGTCCCCCCAATTCCCCTGGCTGGATTTGTTTAACGCTTAAGAGCAAAATCATTAACGATTATTTCAGGGACATCTTCCATTCTTTATCTTCTATAATCTCTCAAGGTTCTTGAGTATATTAAAAACACTTCCCAGGAACATTATAAGAAAAATGATCTTCTAAAGCACAGCTCATCACATAATAGCATTTTTTTTTCCTATGTCTGTCCCACAGTTCCTTTTAACAAAATGTCATGATTCAAGGGCAGAAATCCCTGGAAATTCCTTGGCATCTTAGAATGTTTTGAATTTGCTAATTTGATTTAAGAAATAGGCTCCCTAACCTATGTAGAAGACATATCGAGCCTCCGCTTCATATGTGGTGTATTTCCTTAAGTGCACGAAAGACCTTGCAAATTCTTAATTTAATCAAGATTGTTCACCTCAGCAAGATAGCTCTGTGCAGACAGCCATGAGTGACTAATGAAAGCGAGTGTATGTATTTGCATAAGACGAGGAGAGCTGTGATTCTATGGCGGAGGAAGAACAAGGGCTGGGTACAACTCCAATCTAATTATTAGAAGTAGAGAGAGAGCACATTTTTTCATCATAAATTAAAAACCTGTAAAGTGTCTCTGTATTCGTGTATTAGGATCTCCCCCACCCCCATGGCTTTTGACCACTTATGTAGACAAATTATTTAAAATAACAACAAAAAAATGGTTCTTTTGAAACATTCTGAGTTTTTACTCAAACTCTCAGGAAGTCAAAGCCTTATGGGCAAAGGCATGAATCACAGGGAAGAGATGAACTATTTGTTATTTCTTTTTCTTTGGGGGCCAAATGTTGTTTCTTTGATGATGGAACAATACGGCTGAGTAAAGAGACCTTAGGTCCCCTCACCTTGGCCAACATCTTTGAAGACAAGACAGACCTCATGTCCTCTCTCCTTCCCCCACCCCCTTCCTTCATGCTTTGGAGCCTCTTGGACTCTCCAGAGAGATCTCAATCTCGGCTCCTTTTCTGAATTCTAACAAAACCGAAATCTCCTAGCCTTCACCTCACCTTTTCTTTCTGTCTTGCTTTCATTTTATTTTTTAAAACATTTTTTTTCTCTAAGAATATACAAAGCAACTATAAATTGGGGTTATCTCTGGGAAAGTAGGGGTAGGCAAGGTAATGCTCCCTTTGGGACTATTAAATTTTTGTTTTACCATAAGCATATGTTACTTCTAGAATTAAAAAAAGTTTTTGTGGTTGGTTTTTTTTTTTATTACAAGTAGTGTGTGTTTATTGTAGGTAATTTGTAAAATGGTAAAAAAGGGAAAACTTGAAAACTTTTCCCGCCCTTGACTGTGCCTGGTGAGCCATTGTCTACAGTGTGTCAGCACCTCCAAGGAGGGACCCTTCCGGCTTCTTCAGGGAGAGGAAGGAGAAAGGGAAAGGTATCTTAGAGTCT
>NW_017731647.1:712747-715910 GCF_001890085.2 Hipposideros armiger | reverse complement strand
TGATTTTTTTAAAGAACAAACATTTTAAGGAAGAAAACTTATAGAAACAGTTGGAAGCCCCTCTTTTAACCCTTCCCAGTTCTGATCGCTGCCAGCCCTGTCCTGAAGCTGATGTGTGTTCATCCCACCTTCGGGTGTGTATCTTGCCATTTGGAACTGTCTCCCTGGTGGCTTGTGAACCACTGGTGAGAACAGTGTATGGAGGCAGAAAGGATCTACATAATTGAAAACTCCCCAAGTCCATCTCTCCAGTAAAGTGTTGACTGCTTTTGTTCCTCTCGCTTTCCTATTATTTTTTTTTCCTTTTCTACACAGACACTCATTTTTCTAGCTGAAAATAGAAAACCTTATCAGATTGAAATAACAGTCTTTGCTGTGGTTTCCCCCTCCTCCCCCCACCCCAAAGACAGGATGAATTTGAGCCTCATCAGAAAGCCATCTGCTGTGTATGCACAGACCTATTCAGAGCCAGAAAACGAAAATGAAGGAGGGGAAAAGCCCTGGCTTACTCATTGTAAAACAAAGAGCTGAGGCTCGCAGACCTGATGCTGTGACAAAGGCTTACCAGGGAGCAGTGTGCACTGACATGAGGAGCTCTGCATTGTGCATGAAGGACTTTCCTACTGAGAAAGAAAAGAGAAGAAGCTTCTAAGCCCTCTGAGTCCATGCCTGTTCTCTATGGAAAGTGGCCATTGGGTTTGTGGTCTGCTGTCCATATCATCACTGCCATCACCCATCCTGGTTATGTTTAACTCATTCTTAGTTCTGTTGTGTCAGACCTCACCAGTCTTGCTTCAGGACTCTCAGGGGAAAATGCTGTGAGGTCTCAAAAGGACTCTCTCTTCATGTAATCCATGGGGCTACGTTTGCTGCCAAGGCTACACGTGTTCACGTGTGCTGTTATAAACCAGCGCATCCTAAGCTAAGGGGCTGCCCACACTCCTAGTTTCAGCTGACATACTTCATTCTCTACCTTCCTCGAGTCACCACAGCAAAAAAATAAATCGCAGCAGGAAAGCCCAGGTCCAAAACCAAATGTCTAGTATTCTTGAGAACATTAACATACTAGTCTTTTTCTTTTCCCATTTAATTTTTCATGTCGTTATTTTTTTTTATAAGTGTAAAACATCATACAGACTGGTGGCAAAACATTTAAGTAATAGATAAAAATACAACTTAGGAAGCTAAAGACCTGTGTTAACAGTTTGAGGTATATTCTTCTAGACGTCTTCCCCATTTGCATAGCTTTCATTTATGTAAAACTCTATACTTTACAGCACTCTGTACTTCTCACAGCAATTACTCTACCATTTCACCTCTGTTTATTCATTTAACATGTCTTTCCTGTCGGACTGTAATCTCCATGAGGACCTAGAGTATGCCTGTCTTCTTTGGCTGTTGTACCCCCAGGGCGTATCACCATGCCTGGCAAACAGTTGGCACTTGGTATACACTTGCTAAATGAATGGTTCTCCCTCTAGCCATCTGAAGCTGGCAGAACAGGTCCTAGAATGCCTTTTCACCCAGAAGGAACCATGAGTTCATCATTCAGAAATGACTCATGAGTTGTCCACAGTCATAGTTATTAAATAGTGGAGCCGAGTCTCAAACCCAGCTCTTCTGACTCCAAATTGAGAGCTCTTTCCATTAGAGGACATCTTCTCCTTAATAGCAGCCAGAAATTCATGGCTTGACTATCTCCAACCTACCTCGTGAAGTCTCCGTTTCCTACAGAAGGGAATGCCTCCACTTTTGACACTTTTGAGTTTAGAAGTAAGTACATTAGAGAGGAAAGACTACCCTTCCTAGTTTCAGAAGATAAAACAGTGTTCAGGGACTGACTTGTGTGGTTGCTTGCTGAGTAAATAGTGCAAACATGGAGTTCAGTTCTGTTTGGCCATGCTAAAAGAACTGTGGGCCTCTCTTAACTCTTGACTTGTTCCCACACCCCTGGGCTCATGGCTGCACACAGTTAGCTTCCAGGAGCTCAGGCAAGCTCAGGCCACCAAGATGTCCATGGCTGTGAGGATCTAAATATGTGCCCTGCAATGCAGTGAGGCTGCTTATGGCCAGCTGACTACAGAATGACATTTCTGTCCAAACACCCAAGCCTAGCCAGCGAGTAATGGAGCTACAATTGGTCCAGAGATTCTCAGGCATGTGGCCCCTGGGAGGAGACTGGCCGACCGAATGACTCTCTTTTATGGTATAATCTTTTTTTTCCCCCCCACTTGTACATAGAACTCAGAGGGAACAATTTTCTGCAGGGAGGAATTGTACCAATCCTTCAACATTAAATGGCAACTTAAAGGACATTTCTTTCTCCCCTTGTTTTGATTTGACTTTAAGCCAGTTTCAGTTAGTCATTCTGATCTAGAATAGCTAAAGGCAGTCCTTTCAACACTCATTGCTTTAATCATAGAAAAAGATATCTTTCTTCCCTCCCTTCTTTCTGCCTTCCCTTCTTCCCTCCCTCCTGCTCTTCCTTTCTTCCTCCCTACATACAGCATTTTTAGAAATATTGTTTTGCAGAGTGCTTTGTTCATAGAAGACATTCATTCTATATATTTTTTCAAAAATAGTATACAAAACTGACTTATTCAGGTATTTGGAAAGTCCCAATCTTTAAAGCAATGAGATTAGACAGATCAAGACTATAAAACTCATAGTTCCAAGTTCATATGGGAAGCAAGTACTTTATAAAAGTAACATTTTTCAAATCAATAGAGAAAAGATGGACTATTTGATAAATGGTGGTGAAAAACACTGGCTAGCCATTTGGAAGAAGTAAGCCTGGCTCCAAACCTCATTTTTTATATCAAAATAAAATCCAGAGCTATCATAAAAAATTCATGTAAAATAATAAATTATAAAAACAGTAAAAAATGGTTGAAATTTTTCATAATTTTGGAATGGAGACACCTTTATAAGTATAACATTTAAAAATTCAGAAGAGAAAGTATTGGTAGAATTTACAATATAAAAATTAAATCTTGGGGCAGCCAGTTAGCTTAGTTGGTTAAAGCACAGGCTCATAACACCAAGGTTGCCAGTTCAATCCCCACATGGGCCACTGAGCTGCACCCTCCACAACTAGAATGAAACAAATACTCGACTTGGAGCCGATGGGTCCTAGAAAAACACTCTGTTCCTCAATGAAAAA
>NW_017731647.1:706873-711882 GCF_001890085.2 Hipposideros armiger | reverse complement strand
GTCTTTTTTTTTTTTTCCTGGATAAGAGTCCATTGAACAAAGGCTCTTTCACCCCTCAAATAATTACTAAGATCTTTCCTTCTTAATTCAGGGTGGTTTTTTTCTTCTCTTCTTTTTTTCCCCCCCGACATCTAAGTTGCACCATTAAATAAAATGTTTGATTTAAATTTCAATTTTACTGAAGATGCAGGTAGAATTAAAAGGATCATACAGATGAGTGATTTCACTGAATGCCACTTGACAAATTTAAGTAAAGCTGCAAAAATCTACATAGCTTCTAAACATTCTTGTGAAGGAGAAAAGGGAGAAAAACGTATTTATGGAACACGGACAATTTTGTCAAGCCCTCATTGGGCTGTTTTATTTATATCACCTCCCTTAATCCTTAGAGCCCAAAGGTGAAGTCAGCATTCTCATTCTCATTTCATACATGAGAGAACAGGCTGAGAAACTTAATGATTTGCTGGAAATCACACACCGCTGATTCAGGCACCCTTGCATGACCTTTTCCCTTCTCCCTTGAACTCTCTCCAGCATATATATATATATATATATATATATATATATATATATATATATATATATATTCTATTCTATAAGAACTGAATCAGCCCAAGTTCCCTACGTGGCCCTGGAAGTCCTTTGATGTTGTCTCCACTGGTCTACAGGCCACAGGTCCTTCCTCTCAGCAGCTTTGGGCCAATCCACATCCCGGTCTCATTCTCAGGCTCATTGTGGGGAGCACCCAGTCACTGCTGCCCATGCTGAGTGCAGGGTGGGCATCTTTTGCCTTGACCAAGGCTTCTGGAGTCCGGGCTGCCCTCACTGCAGAATCTGACCAGCAGCGGCTTCTGGCTTCAGTGCTGGCTTCATGTTTTATGCTTTGGTTCTTTATGAAAAGTGCTTAGCCCCATGCCCGGTGCCACCTCAGCGCTTCCTAAATAAGAGCTGCTGCTGTTGCTCCCCCCACTCTGGGTTGCAACCCCTCTGCCTAACCTCTGAGGCCCACCTAATGTCAGACCTCAAAATCACCCATGCCTGCTGATGAGGCTATTGTGTCTGAACCAAACTCCTGCCTTTGGGACCTGTTTTCCCCAGGCAGCTCCCTAAACCCTGGCAGGCCCACACTTTCACTGGGCCAGTGGTCATTCTGGGCTCACCTGGGTGCTAGGATGACCCCAATTTAGGAACAAGCCTAAACTGTGGATAGACTCTGGTCTCCCCTAGAACCTACAATAACACAGGCCTGATATGTTCATGGATTCAGGGTTGAATTAACTCTTTCCCTTCCAACAGTTGTGCCAGAAACTTCTTCCAGCGCAGCCACAGCAGCTGGCTGGTGAGTGGCATCATCCAGGAGGGTGTCGGCTGCCAGTGGTGGCCCCTTCTATCTCTGCACACCAAAACTCTGAGCAATGGCTGTCCTCCTGGGGCAAAACAGAGCTGCTGCAAGGCACCCCCTTCTCAGCTCTTTCTCGCCTCCCTCATCCCATCCACTTTTTTGAACTTCCTTAGGAGTCGCTAAGCGACAGATGCAAAGGGCTCACAGTCCGGTGACTAGTGGGCTGACTGAGAGAAGGACGGGTAATTCACAACAAACTCATTCCATATCTGTCACTGGCCAGAACTCTATGAGACAGAGAGAGGGCCCGGCCACAAGTGCTCAGCATTCCGCGCCAAGCCCCAGCCTCACTGGATTACTGTGTTTCCTTAACATACCTGCATTCTTTTGTTTCCAAGCATGTGCTCATGCTGTTCCCTCTGCATGAAATGCCTTCCCCCATCGCTGTCCTTGGGAGCCCCTAACATTTCCACAGTTTCCAGGCACCCATCACCATGATGAGCTGCTTACCCCCCTATCTTAGCAATAATGCATTCCTCCATGTGTGTGTGAGACCCCATGGTTGCAATCTAATTGATTTATTTACTCTTGCATTTTATACATTTGAAAATATTATTCTGAAAAGAGGACCTTGGGGTGACCGGTTAGCTCAGTTGGTTGCAGCGTGGTGCTGATAACACCAAGGTTGCTGGTTCCATCCCCCCATGGGCCACTGTGAGCTGTTCCCTCCCCAAAAGAGTCAACTGTGCCATTGTAGCATGAAAGCAATGTGTAACCAATGACCATGGCTGTTCCCCAGTAATTTTTTTTTTAAATGGCTTGAAAAGAGGTCCATACTTCCCAGGTTCTCAAAGGCACCAAAAAGGGTAACAGTCCCTGATCTAAGCTGTGTTTAGTGGCTCGGGAGGGTGGAGACCACGCCCTCACATCAATACCGCCCAGCGCACAGTAGGCTGTCCATGCCTGTTTATGTATTTGAACTGGACTGGTGTGGGTGACAGTCCTCACAACTAGTTGTGGCAGTGGGTTCCCAGGAAGCATGTGCTGCTCTGGAAGGCGGCATGTGTGGTATCAGGGCCCAGGGTCACTCCGGTTTTACATGTGCTGCTCGACTTCTCAGGGAACCAGGCTCCAGACTGGCCTTGGGGTTCCTGGGTTGCTGGCCGGGCTGAGAATACATCAGGCTGGGATCCAGCCGTGAGTGTGTACACAGCTTCTCAAGGTCACCCAGAGGCTCTGCCTTAGGGCTCAGTATCTAAAGTACTAAACACAGTTTCAGCAGAATTTCCTTTTGGCTAATTTGTCTTCTTTAGTACCCAAGAAGGAAAATCAGACTCGTTATTCCGCCCTTAATAAAAATAAAATTCAATGTGGAGAAACAGAAGAAAGCTGGTGATGTCTGCTCAGCTATGCAGGCCTGCTTTTCACTAAAACTGATTGATGGTTACACAAGCATACAAAAATGATAGAACTTTTTATGTCCCCAGAAATTCCTCATTACACATTTTACCCCTCCTTGAGGATTTTTCAATAGTGAATGGTTCACAACCAGGGATGTTCTAGGAAAACCACAAAGACCTGACTAATGAAATGCAAGAAGGCAGGACCAAGGGGGAAGGGGGAAGGCGACAGCTGTCTTTGAGCACCCACTGCATCCCAGACCCTGCATGAGGCACAGTACAAGCCTTTGCTCACTTATTCTCATAGCAACCCTCTGGGCTAAATATGTTGATTGTCACTTACAAGTGGGGACACTATGGTGCAGAGAGGGTAATAAACTTGTCCAAGGCCACACAGCTAGTGAGGAGCAGGGTCAGGTTTGACTCAGCTACAAAGCCTGTGCACTTCCCAATCTGTTAGGCAGCACAGGGCGAGGGCAGCTTTGAGCTTGACCTGGATCTCTGGAGTGACAGATGTTTGGGTCTGTCTGATTGTCCATGGCCCCTGGTGCTGCCTGACCCAGCCACAGCCCTTGCTGAAAGGGTGAAAGAAACAGCCACTGTTTTGCTGACAGTAAGCCAAGCAACAGGCAACATAGATGCCAAGAAGCCCCAGAGCGGGCGGCAGCACCCAGCCAGCCTCCCCCAGAATCAGAGGGACAGAACACTGGCTTTCCTGAAACCCCCAGATTCTTGGCTGGCTTTGCTTCTTGCTGCTGCTGTCCCTTCAGCCACCATCTTTCCTATTCTCTCCTTTAAACATTTTCACAGTGGCTGCCTCTTCTTCTCTTGTAAATCTGCCCCAGCAGAAGAGTTCTTAGACAAATTCTCCCTGACTCTGATAAGGCCTAGAGATATTTATATTTTCCTGGAGCCAAAAAGTCCTATGCATAAGAAGTGAATTTATAGCTGTGACGTCTTTGGAGGTGAGGGGTTAGGTCATTTGAGAGAAAGTACGTGAATAAAGGGAGGGAAAGAAGGTTTTCCCCTGAAGCCCCTGCCATTACATTTGATGGGCAGCTGTCAGCAGTAAAATGAGTCTTTCACAAGGCAGCGTCCAGGTGGGAAACCTGGGCTTGGTTCTCTAACTATTGGACCAGTCTTCCCTGAAATTTTTTCTTGTATCCTTTAAAATTCCCTGCAGGGTTTGCATGGAGCCATTATTTTCCCCCTTTGTTTCTGATCTTCGTCTCTTTGCAACGGTGCCTCTTCTTTAGCTGCCAATTGGGCTGTTAATTTATCTGCAACTGTGCCACGTTGCTAAGATAAAAGGGGACGTCTGATAGTTGGTGCAGGATGATAACTGTTGTGTCTCCGACAGCATCAGCATCCAGACAGGCGGGGCCTTCGGTTAGGACAGAGGCCAAAACTCCATCCTGCCCATGGAGCTTTCAGTCTGGTAGAGGCACATGATGACTAAATTACATCGATGGATTTTTGGTACCCGGAAGTGAAGTGCTGCCATCACAAAAACCTAAAATGTGAGAACGGCTTTGCAACTGGGCCTGTTGAGAAAAATAAATAAGTGGCTAGATGGTTGGATGGATGAAACTAGATTAAAAAAAAAAAGAATATGGCATGTTCTGGGAACTGCAATTATTTTGGAATTACTAGAGTAGAGGGACCATTTTGATGGGAGTTGCAGGCATTGTCTTCGTTCCACAAGTCTTTATTGGATATTCTGTTCCTGCTACTATGAGACTAGCTGAGACTATGGGGATAGACCACACACAGTCCCTGGCGCTGGGAAGGGAGCTGGCTGGGAGCTGCACACAGGAGCTCTTTGCCCTCCTCAGAGGCCCCTCCCTAACCCTCAGTGTTTCACCTCAGCTCTTTCTCTCACTCTACCTCCTGAAATCTGAGTTTCAGCTCCGTTTGTGGCTCTGAGTCCAACCGAGACAAGGCCTGCAGAACACTTCCGGGTGGATACCGGGCTTCTGTTGTGCTCACTGGGGTTTGCAGGCTGAGAAGAACAGCTCCATTAATGGGACAGTGTAGAGGTCTCATGGGGAAAGAGAAAGAGGAGGCAGGAGTGAAGGAATATGTAGGATTCCACTATCTGGTGGGTAATGTCATCATTATGCCCTAACTCCCCTTGAAATCTTTGGCATATCATCTATGAATCTATATATAATATCTATTTATCATGAATACGAGTAACATCTGTTGTATTAATACATATATTAATATAGTCATTGCTATTATGTAATAGTACATTAATATAATAT
>NW_017731647.1:699794-702288 GCF_001890085.2 Hipposideros armiger | reverse complement strand
GTCCTCCACAACTAGACTGAAGAACAAAAGGACAGCAACTTGTCTGTTCCCCTTCCCCCAATTCCCCAGCACTGTTCCCATCCCCCCAATTCCCCAGTAAAAATATTTTTTTAAAAAAAGGATTCTGGGCTCAAACACTGTCTTTAAGGTTCCCTTTAGCTTTCTATCTCTCAGCTCTGTTTCTCTTTGCACATCGTCTTCATTTTCTGTTGATGAAATTTCCTCTGTGCCTCTGTACACTGGAGAAGATGGCCACATACAGCTCCAAAATTATCCAGAGGGCTTGTTATCCAAAAGAAAGGCAGAGCTGCTCCCCTCAGGCATCCACAGCAATGCCTGAGGCAGCTTCTGATTGGCTGTGCTTGAGTCATGTGCCCAACTCTGTGCCAATACTCTTACTGGCCAGACTGAGGACAGGTACCCTCCCTGTGTTGGGGAGGTGAGGTCAGCCCCACCTGAACCACATGAAATGCAGTCCACAAAGGCAAGTGTGGTTTTATTCCCAAACGAAGCATGAGGTAAGCTGGGCAGACAAAAACAACGCAAGTCCTTTACTTCCGGACAGTCGGAGAGCTCCATTTTGGAGGGAGGCAAATTGATACAATAGATCCTCTCTCTGTTAGAATAAACTCTACAATTCAGAAAGAGGGCAAATCTGTTGGCCTTATATTGGAGTCCTTGAAGAGTGCTGACCCCTCTTCCCATACGCATTACTTGTAAGTACTGGGACCCAAAGTGGCTGCAGTGTGAGGAGATGGGCTTCTGTGCCACTCAGGGATGGCTTGCAGGTAACCTGGGCACGTCTCTTCCTCACATCCATAAAGAAACAAATCAAGGTAGCAAGCTGAGAGCCTGACTTCCTGACCAGGTTCTTCCTCTGCTTTGTTTGCTGGGCCCCCAGAAGCGAATTCCCAGCTCCTGAGGCAGCTGTAGGCTTTCCTTCCTTGTCGGTCAGGCAGTTGTCGGTATTTAATAAACAGGCTGTACACTCCTTCCATTCCCCAGAACAGCCCCAGGCACCAAGGAGGTCCTTGCTAAATGTTTACTGAGGCCCCTTTCTGCAGATAAAAGTAAATACTCTGGGAAGAATTCGAGGAAAATAACCTGGCCTCCCTATTGTTGATAGGGCTGATGAGAGCTCCANGTGTGTGACATCTGTGTTCGCAAAGAGACATCTTCGCAAAGAGCACTCTATGCATGCAGCTGCTTGAGACAGAAATCGGGTGCCATCGCTCACTTTTCCTCATGATTAACTCCTCAGCCCACCCTGAGCTGCCGGAAAACCATCTATCAGACAAACCCTAACTGGTGCTTGACATGCTGGTGTTCTCCACTGCGATCTCTATCACAGCACCTGGTACAGAGGGACGCTCAGCAATTGTTTACCCGATAGAAGAGAGAAGAAATTGTAATCAAGTCGGCGTTGATAAAATGGATTCCCCCAGACCGTGGAAACCCTACCACTAATTACCCTGTTCCTCCTGTCCTCTTTCTCCCGCTTTTCCTAAGGCACTGGCTCTGGTCAGTTAATGACAGCTTTTGCTGTTTATCTCAGCTATCATTTTGCAGCATCAAATGACATTGCTGTCTCTGCCCCCAAATTGTTACATCCAGGCCTCTCAAAATCCATGCTGAATTTCTGCCTTGGCTTGGGCTCACCCTTACTCCGGGGGGGGGGGGGCTGGCCTACAATTTCCATTCGAAAACCCCCACCCCGCCATCCCCTCCCCCTGCCAACTCCTCCCCCCAGCATAAACGCATTTCACAAGCAGCCTCCTCCATGATTGCTCACCCCTCCCTCCACCAGGTGACCAGGACTCTCATACCAGGACCAGCAAACAGCTTACTCAGATATGTCGCATTCATTCATTCATTCTACATCTTGCCTTGCTCTGGAAAAGTTTTCTACAGCTTACAAAGATGTAAGAAAACGACAAGCATTAACAGGGCCCCCACAGTCATTTGCTCAGGGTGTTCCCTGCGCAAGAGCACACACCAAGGGGGAAACTGGGGGCTGAAACTCAGCAAGCCATGCAGCCCAGCACAGGTTACACCTGCCCAGAGGGGGCTTCTTTTCCTAGTTTGCACAAAGTCTTCCATGGGTCAGGGTGAGAATAAAAAGTAGAATGAAAAAAAAAAGAAACAAGGCTGCAGACAAAGGGCAGCCAGGTCATTAAGATTGAAAGCCTGCCAGGTCGGATGTGTGTTGAAATCCTTGCTTAAGTGTGTCCCCCAGGAAAAAGAGAATCATAAGTGGCCTCCAAGACACATCCATGGGCTAAAACAAAGAGAAAGGGTAACCGTTCTTGCTCTATGGGAACACTAAGAAGGATTTTCAAGAACACCCGCCATGCTGCTTTGCATTGTGGCCACCACTGGCCTCGTGTCTAGCTACACCGTCACTGGAGAGAATAGTCAGGTAAAGCAAATGCTTAGAAAGGTAAAAGCAGCACGTTCTCCTCCCACATTGAAAAGTCAGCATCGCTAGCTCATG
>NW_017731647.1:695435-696299 GCF_001890085.2 Hipposideros armiger | reverse complement strand
GCACTTGGGTTAAGGCCTGTGTGCTCAGCACTTGCATTGAAGACTGCTTTGCAGTCACATTGCAGTGGAGCTAGAGGCTGAACGCGGCCTCAAGAAAGGTGCCAGCTCTTGACCTGAAGAAGCAGGTCAGTGTCCTGGAATAGTATATCTTCATCAATAATAAAAGGCTTTTTATACCGATAGGGCATAAGACACACAGCCACTTTTTTCTTCTCCTCCAGCTCCAGAAAAAGGAAGCAACCTTTCAGAACGCAATTTGACAGCGACACAAACAAAAGCATGAAGAATGATAGTCCCACTCCTGTCCAAGCCCTCATGCTGTGTCACATAGCAGGGAGAGAAACCCATGCTATCGGGCTTACTTAGAGGAGGAGTAACAATTCAAGTACCTTGTGCAAAAAGGAAACAGAGAATACTGCAGATCAAATGTTCAGGGGGTGACTCCGTGTATTACCTCTGAAAATTGAATCAGAAAAGCTTCATTAAGGCCTGTGGAGTCAGAACAGGCTCTCAATTTGCAAACCTAAACAAAAGTGAAAATTGGTAGCGAAGCCATTCCTCTCAGTGGATCTCAAGCCCTAGTCCCAAACCAAACCTAAATGTGAACTGTCATTGTCACTGGTGACATAATCCCTGAGTGAACTTGGTCCCCATCCTCTGCCCATAATTAGTTTTATAAGCATCAGGGCTGCAGTCAGAGGGAGACACGATAGGCTGAGTATGAGAAAGACTTGGTACAAATGCCCCTGCCACCAGCAGGTTTCTTCTCATCGCAAGTGACAGAAGCCCAGTTCAGAGAAATGTAAGCAGACTAAGAGATTTATTGGCTCCCGTGAAGAAAAGGATTCAGGGCCGGCCAAGTGG
>NW_017731647.1:690677-692785 GCF_001890085.2 Hipposideros armiger | reverse complement strand
GCCCCAAATGCATATGTTGACGTTCTAAACCCTAGCTCTTCATAATGTGACTGTCATTGGAGACAGAGTCTCTAAAAAGATAATGAAGTTAAAACAAGGTCATTAGTGCAGGCCCTAATCCAACATGACTGGTGTCCTCATAAGAGGAGATTGGGACATGGACACACAGAGGAAAGACATGTGAAGACGCACAGAGAGAAGATGGCTATCTATAAGCCAAGAAGAGGAGAAATGAATGCTTAGCCTCGCAGCTTAATCTCAAACATATAGCCTGCAGAATTATGAGAAAATAAATTTCTGCTACTTAAGCCACTAGTATATGGTGTCTTGTTATGGCAGCCCGAGCAAACTAAGACATATGCTTTACAATTTACAAAGATTTTTTTCCATACTTGAGCTGTCTTCATTTTCACAACAACCTAGCTGAGTAGAGAGCAATGCCCGCATGTGATCCATGAGGACACTAAGACCAAGAAGCTATCAGCCTGACGTCACGCTGCTCATGAGTGGCAGAGCTGAGGCTTGAATCCAAACTTGGACTCCAGATCCCAAGTTCATTCCAATAGACTTGCTTGCTTCCTCTTTGCAAAGTGCCCAGTGCCATTGTTGTCCTTCATTTTTCTGCTCACCGGCCACTTAGAGGCAGGTTACAATCGGTCTCCTTCGTCTGGAGAGTGGCTGAGTGATTCACTCTGGCTTACGCAGTGGGTTGGCGGGCAGGAATGGTACGCAAGTGGCTCCTGAAATTCTGGGTCGTCATTAAGCGATGATTTCTTATATTCTCCTGTTAATGCAGCCAAATCCAGAGTCAACAGCTTTCAGGCTGTGGTCCTGTCCCTGGAGCGGAAAAGGAGCCAGCCCCACCTCTAAGGCCAGCTTCAGGGGAGCCTGCAGCAGGCGGCCAGTAATTCAGGCACTGTGCACCTCAAGGCTCGCACGGGGCTTACATGCCTCAATGCAGGGGAGGTATTGACTTGGCTCTTAAGGAACTGCTTTCATCAGTCACCACCTACTGGGAGGAGAATTAAACAGGGAACCGGGTTCATCTGGGATTTGCTCAGCTTAAAATAGTCATGTCTTTTCCAGAGAATACTGATTGAAAAATTGATATCAAAACAAGCAAAGGAGCCACTGGCAAATTCGACTGGTTTGAGTTCTTTGTCCTTTTTTGGGGGTGCGGGGGGTGCAAGTGCCTGGTACGGCAGTGAGCACGATTTTTAAATGATTTTCTTATGTAGGGCACAAACAGCAGGAATCGATATCGGGATACGTTTTTTTTTTTTTAAAAAAAAGGGAAAATGTACCCACAATCCTATCACCCCATTTTTTTTCTCTTTTGGTGTTCCTTTCTTGTCCAGATGCACATACAATTTTTCCAGTTATGCTCATGGCAAAGATGAGATTTTACATTTTCATTTAACACCATAAAATAAGCATTTTTCCAAGTCACCACATAATCTTCATGATTATATTTTTTAATGGCCGCATAATATCCCTTGAAGTGAGAGAACCGTCGTTTGCAACACTATTATTTCCTTAGTCATTTAGGTTGTTTCTAATTTTTCGCTTCAAGTGATACATCCCCATTCAGGCTGCAGAAAAGCAGCCGATTCTCGATGTAGCCGGAGTCTTTTCTGGTATCAAGCAGTGGCCTCTGCTTACAGATGAGTGCCCAGGAGTCGACCTGCGGCCGCGGTGACTGACGGAGCGATCCATGTAGAGGAAAGACTGAGCGGGGAGGGCGCCCCAGAAGCCAGAGACCTTCCATTTTCCCACCTGGGCTTTCCTGCCTGTCAGGGACCCCTGGCAGCTACTCAGCTGGCACTGAGGTAAGAAGGAGCCTGTGAACACAAAGGATAAATGACAGAGGGTAAATGACAAAGGGTAGATGACAGAGGGTGCCGATTCGGCTCCTGCAAGAAGCAGAACCAACAACAAGCTACCCAGGAAGGCTCTGTGCTTTCAACTCCTCACTCGCCTCTGGGAGCTGTCTTTAGAGAATTATTGGGTTGTCAGAAAAGTCATGACATATTTTGTCTGTGTTTTTCAAAGGTCATTTATTTATATAAAGAACAAAGATCAATCAATGATATATTGCCCGTTTTGTT
>NW_017731647.1:675626-688992 GCF_001890085.2 Hipposideros armiger | reverse complement strand
GGCAGAATGCTATGGAATCTTCTCCATCATCCTCTTCATGGTCAATTTCAAGGTCACTTGGGGCTTGCCTTGACTAGTTAATAACAGAAGAACCCGACACTGACAGAGTATTTATTGGTCGATACTACGCTAAATGCTTTACATAAAATATCTCAATAATTCTCACAACAACCCTGTGAGGAAAGGATTATTCTTATCCCTATTCTATCAATGAGAAAACTAAGGTTCAGAAAGGTCAAGTCACAGAGCAGGTCAGTGGCACTAGTTCAGACTCAGATTCAGGCAGACTGACCTGAGTGCACAGGCTTCCTGCTAGAGACACCTCTGGCCTGGCCACAACAAAGTAATAAGAGAAATAACTAAACCCTTGCCAGACACTTTGCTAAGGCATTTGCTTGCATTCCTTTAACTCTTGAATGAGGAAAGAGAATCAGAGAGGTTAATTCAGTTCCCCAAAATCACACAGTAAGTGAATATGGCAGAGGCTCTTTTCCCCTAAAATCCAATTTCTAATTTTTGTAGAATAATAGGCTCCCATTATTAGCTGAACATGTGGCCTTCTAGAATTAAGACTCCAATCCAGGCTTTGTTGAAGCTGGGTGTGTCCATGTGACTAAACTGTGGGTAATAAGATGTAAGCAAAAATGGTATGTGTGACTTCTGGAACTGTCAGCCTTCTCCTTTTTCCTCCTTCCTGCTAGTGGAATGCCGATATAAGAGCTGGAGCTGGGGCAGTGCCAGTCTGAGCTGTGATCTGGCCAAGGCCACACACATAGCTAGGAGGGAGAAGGAGCCTGGGTCCCTGAGGACTCCAAGAAACCAAGTCAACTCAGTAATCCTGAGGTGACCACCTCTAAACTTTTACAAGAAAGAGAAATAAACATCTAACTTGTTTAATCCACTGTTATTTGGGGCTTTCTGTCATTTATAGCCAAACCTAATCCTAATTAACATAGTGGTAGAGCTGGAATTCAAACCAGTTTGACCTGAAGGCCACCCTTAACCACCTTGACATGCTATTTCTACTGTAAAAACTCTGCCCACCTTGGGTCATCTTAATTTTTACCAATATTTTCCACTCCCTTCTTTTGGAGAGTCATCCAATAAATATGTGTCCAGTGCCAGGCTCTGTGCTGAGGAAGAAACCAAGAATATAAATACAAATAAGACTTGGTTAATGCCCTCAAGGAGTTGGCAGTCCATCTTGGAAGACAGATGGCTAAGCAATCCAATAAAATACAGCGCAGTGAGTCCTGTATTAGAGACATGAGCCAAATGCTGTGGGAGCTCTAAGAGAGGGGTGACTCACTGCCTGGGGGTCAGGGGAGGCTGCAGCGGGGTGTAGCAGATCATGTGGCCATGCTAAGTGGCTGCAAGAAAGTTTAAAGTGAACTTGGTTCTCATACACCAGTATATTTAAACCACTGGCCTTCAGGAACCACTTTTTGTCTAGAAATGGAGCCCACGATCCTATCTCTGGAATTTTTAAACTCAAATCTCCAGCACTGGAGAACCCCCCTAGCCCCCTCAGAAGAATTTCTGCTTGCTGGGCCGAAGGCCATGAAGAAAAGTATATGTAGGACCGCTAAAGCCAAACCCCCTCAGTACAAGAAAGAAAACGGAAGCAGGAGCCAGGAAGGCCCCCAGTGACAGGGGCTGGATAAATCAAGATTCTCAGCAAAGCTGTGAAAGCCAGGATGAGTTCTGTCCGTAATTACTCTGCACTTGGAAATGGTGTTTCCAAATGTGACCTTTTTACCTGCAATTCTAACTGTGAAGCTGCTGTCACTGTGAATAAAGCTGGGACCAGGCTCTCCCTGATTGGAGACAATTAGAATTACCGGGAGATGGCAACTGGGGCAGGCTCACTGCTAATGAGGGCAGCTGATATGTTGGGTTGGCTTATTTGCTCAGCCATTGAAGGGATGGGAAAGCGTATCCCACCAACTGGTCCCCCTCTCCTCCACCGCATTGTCCCCAATAACTCTACTCATCCATGAGCACCAGTTTGAAATCAAGACAATGAGATCTACTGGGGGGAAAGAATATTCCCTGGATGATAAGACCAAGCAACACGTTCCCTCATTCAGTATATATTGCACAACTACTATGTACCAGGAGTGGTGCCAGGGGCAGCACGTAATGATGAATAAGACAGACAGAAGCAATTTTACTGTGAAATGAATGAAGTTTAAACATGACTGCTTCCCATTTGCACAAGTTCTGAAAAGGGCCCAGAAATGTGGTCACGTGTTTTTCTAAATTTCTTTTTGTGAAGTTTCTTTCCACTCAGACTCTGTCACACTTCCCCTAGGGTAGGGTGGCACTGAAGTGACCACAGGCATTTATGAAATCTTGCTAAGGGGAAGTTGAGTTGGAGATACAATTGGGTTTGTGTTTTGTGGGATATATTTCAGTAGTTTTCAGTCACTTTTGAGTATAATACGTTTTTTCTAACCATCTTGGTGTGGAAATGACTTCCAGGAATCTTCCTACTGCTCATGATGCCAACTCACCTGGCATCATGGCACTAAGAAGCAGTGCCAAAGATCGGATCAGATCTGAGAGTGCCCTATGGAACCTTGTGCTGGGAGTATGCAGGGAGTGGGGGGGAAACAAGATTTGAATTCTATAAAGCCAAAAGCTAGCCTACGGAAAACTCCTTCAATCATCAGATGTGTAAAATTTTAAGTGCAGGATTCAGTTTCCACAGACACTGGTATATACTGGGAAAATTCAGTAATGCAGTGATAATACTCAATGCTATACCGTTTTCTCTTTTCCGTTGGAGGTTACGCCGACTATGCCATAGGATTTATCAGACAGAATTCCTATGTTTGCAGGGTACAAACTATATCAGTTTCACAAACAGCAAGTAAGTTTGGTTGTGAAGTAGCATGTTTTATGCATCCCGACCATCAATAATAAATATAATGTTTGATGCCTGAGGAAAGACTTCATTCTCTTTCCTCTCTCTATATAAAAAAATATTACAAAATTGTCATATGAAGGGGTGATAACAGAATAGTCAGTCAAAAAATACAGAGAAAGAAAGTGTTATAGCAGTATGCTGGGCACTCAATAAAACCGCTATACTATCTTTTTGTGTTTTGTGATATTTGTGGTATTTTCAGCTTTAAAAGTTTTACAGGGCCGGCCGAGTGGCGCNTTTGCTACTGTTATGAATTGTAATGTAAGTATCTTTTTGTTTTCCGATGGTCTTAGGCGACCCCTGTGAAAGGGTCGTTCGACCCCCAAAGGGGTCGTGACCCACAGATTGAGAACCGCTGATCTAAATAAAGGTCTACTTTCTTTCTTTCTTTCTTTTTTTTAGGTTTAGGTCCCACAAAACCCAGGTTCACCCCTGGAGCATACAGTCCTTTAATCTTTGTCATGGTCTAATGGGAGAACCCTATTGCCTCTCTCCCCTCACCACATATGTGACCAGTGCCCAATGCATACCAGGTCCTGAGCCAGGAGTGGGCACACAGTGATGTAGGAAGCATGCCTGGCACCTTCCTGTGTAGAGAGGGGGACACAGGCATCAAAGAAACCAAACCATACAGGCTGGGAGAGAAGAAAGGGGGAACTTCTTATAGAAAATATTTCAACTGAGACCCAAAGGGTATGAGTTAGCCAGGTGAAAAGTAAAAGGCAGAACAGGCCAAGCGTGAGTGAAGGCCCTGAGGTGGTAAGGGTTTAGTGCATTACAGGTATTCAGTAAATACCTATTGAATTGATTAAAAAAATAAATATGATTCGGGCATGACCAGGGTGCTATGGGAGCATATAGGAGAGGCACTGAACCCTTACCAAGGGCAGTCAGGAATGAAGGAATGGGGAATTAAAATAAGTTTGTCCAGTTCGAATTGACTTCCTGACTTTCTTCAGGAGAAGCAGCATGTGCAAAGGCCCTGGGATCAGGGGGAGATGAGGAAGCAGTTCTATATGGCTGGACCACAGTAGGCTGGATTTGAGGAAAAAGATTTGGCTGAGACTGAGGGGAGGTTGAGAGTAGAAAAGGAAGAGAATTGGGGTAGAGAATTGGCAATGAATGAGACTGGGCATTAAAACCAGGGCCAGACCATGAAAAGCCTTACAAACCATGGCGAGATGTTCAGACTTTATGTTGGATGCTATGGTGAGGTGGTTTTCGGTAAGACAATGACATGCTCAGATCAGCACCTTAGAAAGTTCTGGTTAGAGAAAGAACTGAATGAGGGGAAAAGGCAGGAAGACCAGTGAGGGAGCTGTTAGAGAAATGCTGGCGAGAGAAGGCAGTGGCCAGAGGTAGTGGCAGTGGGATGGGAAGAGGCGGACAGATCCAGAGAGGAACACAGTGGTACCTGATGCAGTTAGACAGGCAAAAAGGATCATATCAGAGGTCAGTGCCAGGCTGGTTCATAGTTCCTCTTCCTTCATGAAGTTAGCCAGCCTCAGGGGGGACTGGGTGTTTGCTTACAAAAGGTTCCTTTCCAGTAACAGAATTGCCTGCATCCTTGGCTGCTGGTTACCCTTTGCTGCATATCTGCTGTTGACCCCTCAGACCCTGCTCTCTGTCCTGACTTCTCACTGGGTTTGGCCAGTGGGGAGCCAACAGAAAACTGGAGGGCAGCGGGATAAGGTCACAGTATTTACGTCCCATTGCTTCCCTGTGAGGAGGTCCAGGCTAGCTGTGCCCAGTTTCTCTCAAGACTACTTTCTCATCTCTAAGCAACTGTTCTTCCTGGTTTCAGCATCCAATTCCCGCCCTTCACTTAGGACTTAGGGTGGTTACAGCTCCACTGACCAGCAGGAGAATCACCCCAACAGCTCTGTGCTTCCCCTAAGCCTCACCTACACCTTTGTAAGTTCACCTTCTTGAGTTATTCTAATGAGTGTCATCTGTTTCCTGTTGGGACCTTGACTGAGTCACGCACACCCCCTTCTGACACCAGGCTGTGGTTCATGCAACAGTTTTAAATCAGACCATGCCCCAGGCAAGCCCGACAGCCAATGAGGCAAAGACCATACCCTTCAGCCCTTCTCCTGGTGACTAACCAGGATCTTCCTGCATCTCTTCTCCCTGGTCAAGTCCCAAACGCAAGTTTGACCCCATTCCCCAGCTCTGACCCACAGGACTTCCCTAGCTTTTCCCGGGTCAGCCCCCGGGACTTTCCTCCAGCCCTGGTGAGACCTGGAAGTCAGTAATCAAGTGCCCAGTGACCAAGCTCTCGCCTGCCTCTTCTGAGAGCGCTGGACAAACCTGCCAAATGATTGTTCTCAGACTCACGATCCTCTAGGCTCCCTGCTGACCGGTAATCCTCTTCCTTAGGCCTGTGGGGTACACATAATGTGTATGTCCTTTATTTGTAGTATGATTGCAGCACTTTTGTCTGTTTCCCTTTTCCCCATTCGTAGAGCAAGGACCTTGCTTTGTTGGTGCTGTATCCCAGTGCCCAGCCCAATGCCCAGGACATAGTAGTCACCGCATAATTATTTGTTGACCAATAGACGGACCGATGGCTTCCCATCATCTGTTTACAGTCTCCCCGAGACAAGATAGAGCACCACTGACTAGGTTTCTAATTACCATCCTTTCCAGTCTCGCCTCCATGATAGCAATCTCTCCCACCTGGTGAATATTACCAGCCAATCCTCAGTCATACATTTATAGTATTCTTTGGGGACACTCCTCAGGCCCAGTTAATGTCTTTAGTGGCCCTAAAGCCTGACAAGTGAAGGGGCTACCTTCACAGGAAATTCAAAATAAACATTTATTTTTTGATCCAACAATAAACATTAACTTATGCTAAAATTTTTAAAAGCCACCTTCTAGATTTTCCTGCCTGCAAACTCATGAGTAAGCTCATCATAACGGCACTTACCCTTCTTTCTCTCTGTGTGCCGGTGCCCCCGCCATGTGTGGAGTCTGTTTTTTGGGCACTAGTACCTGAGACAAGGGTAATTTCATTTGCTCTGTGTGGATTTTACTAGTTTGACTTGGCAAAGTCAATCCAAGGTGGGGTGGTGGGGAATAATCCTTCCTCCCCCCCCCCGCCCAGTTTCTTGGGAGGATGGAGGAGTAAGAGGGAATCAGTTCCCTGTTGCCCCGTATGTGTTTTTCAACCTTGGTGCTACTATCAGGACAATTCTTTGCGTGAGACTAACCTACTCATTGCAAGACATTTATCATTTTTGATTTCCAGGTGCTAAATGCTAATAGCACCCCTCAGTCATTGTGACAATAAAAAGATAAAAAGCCTCCAAAATCTCCCTAGGAAACCATACTACCTCAGGTTAAGAAGCTTCATGACCTGTGTGGTTGAACGCAGGTTGAAAAAATGTTCCCTGAAGGGTCCTGTTCTTTATGTCCAGAGTAAATGTCCCTTTCTGTCCCTCCCGACTGAACTTGCTGGGCCGCGTTCTACAAGACCTTCCCTGGGAATACCAACAACAGCTTCTCCCCAATCTGAACGAGCAATAATATTGATGGTAGCCCCACTCATTTAACATTTTGTCATGTGGCATGACTCCATATAGCATCACCTTTAATGTTAATTATCTCTCAGGGGTTGTTACAGAACATTTCAAAACCTGCATGTGTGTCTTTGATGAAATTATAAACTCTCAATGGGCAGAACCCATGTGTTATACCTCTTTCCTTGGGGGAGAAGGTAAGGTGGGTTTTATGTGAAAGGTGACTCAGGAAGAGGCATCTAGCAATCACCTTGGAATGCGGGCTGAGGATGAGGGGGGGTTAGAGCCAGGTGCAGCTGTCCACAGGGACGGCTGACACTGTGGCTGAGATCGTGGGCACTGGTCCAAAGACACTGCTTTGAGGAATGACCACCTTTAAGAAAGTGGGAAGGGGCCAGCCAAGTGGCTCAGCTGGTTAAGAGTTAGCTTAAGAGTGCAAGCTGTGAGCAACAGGGCCACCGGTTCAATTCCCACATGGGCCAGTGACGTTGTGCCCAAGCTAAGCTGCTGCTGAGCTGCCAACAGGTGGCAGGATGTCTCAGCTGGTGAGAGCACATGCTTCTAACAACAAGACTGCCTGTTTGATGGTGGGCTATGCCCGCCCACAACTAAGACTGAACTCAGCACCTTGAGCTGAGCTGACATCCGTATGGTTCAGTGGATAGAGCACGCACTCTTAACAACAAGGCTACTGGGTTCAACTCCCACATGGGATGGTGGCTATGCCCACCCGCATCTAAGATTGTAACACAGCACCTTGAGCTTAGAGGCCACGAGCTGCCGACTGGCAGCCAGATGGCAACTGGTGCTCTCCACAACTAAGATTGAAGAACAACAACTTGGCTGGTCCCACTTCCCAGTTTTCCAACACTGTTCCCCTCCTTCAATTCCCCAATTAAAAAAAAAAAGTGGGAGGAAAAGGCAGATTGTGGAAGGTGCCAGCCATGTTGCTGAGTCACAGAAGTCCATGGCGAGGGGACTAGTCACCAGGACCAGAAGGAGGCAGAACGGAGGAAAGGCTGCACCGTGTGTCATCTGAGAAGTCATTGGTGGCCTCTGTTCCTTCATGTTACAGTGGTGAGGGTGGACCATGCTGCCAGGGGCCAAGGAGTGAGGAAACGAAGGCAGAGAGCGCAGCTGTCAAGAACTTACGAGGGGACGGACACGAGGGCGGTCCTGAGCAAGGGCTCTTGGCACAGAGGAAGCTTTCCACACACGTACTTATTTATATACACATGTAATCAATCCATAGATTCATTCTCCTAAATATGTCTGAATATTACAGGAGAGATTGAAACAGTATCTGTGGGCAGAGGTACATTTGCAATGGAGTGTTTGAAGATGGAGACGAGCCAGGTCTCTAGGAAAGCATGGGACCCAGGTGGAGGCCTTAGACAGGTAAGGAAAAGGACATTCCAGGGAGACAGGAATGATGGTATGCAGGTAAGACAGAAAGAGAGAGAGAGAGACAGAGACAGAGAGAGAGAGAGAGAGAGAGAGAGAGAGAGAGAGAGAGAGAGATTGCTATGAGCTGGGCTGTTCTATAATCTGGGCAGGGAGAATGTTGATAGCTTAGTTAGAGGATCTCTAGTGAGAATTACCTCTGCTGGGACCAGAACATGTGTGTGAGTGAATTAATTTAAATGCATTATGGGGAGTGATCCTGGGAACTCCTGTTTCTTTTAACTGAAAAGGCAGAAAGTCAGAAGCCACCCTATAAGAGTTAACATCTATCTACACAGTGGTGTTCAGGAAGGCAAGAATGGAACTGTGAAGGCTTTCTCTGTATTGTTTGAACGTTGCCATGGTGACAGTTTCCAGCAGAAGTTACATGTTTTTCAATTCCCCAAACTAGCCAACAGCTTTTCCCTCTCCTTCTCACCGTTTCTTCAACCCTCCCTACCTTCCTCAGTCCTTAGTCCTTATCTAATTCCTCATCTTTTCCCTCCTCCCTCTGTCCTTTCTTTGGTTCTCACTTTCTCAACTTGTTCCCCATTAACAACAAACATATTCCAACTCCGCTAGATTACTCTCAGGCAGAAAGTGAGTCAGACATATAGCCTTCTATCCGGGTTTCTTACTCCCCGGTCTACATATTAAAAACCTAATTAGACGGAAGCTGTGGATGGAAGCCGGGTTGGGGCTTCCCCTTGTTGGTAGGACACAGAACATATTATAATAGTTGGTGTTGTGGTGATATGTTAATTGGATCGCTCCAGGCAAGTGCAGAGCAGCAGTCTCTGACAATTAGAAAGAACAATGACTTTCCTATGAAGGAGCCCACTCTATTAACCAGTGGGAGGATTAGCATGCATTGCAGGTCTCTGGAAGGTTCCTGTAGACCCTGAGAGAGAGATCTGCAGTTGGAAATACCTCCTGTCTCTTTAAAGCGAGGAGGCTGCCTCTTGTTCAGCTTATTTTATTGCCAAAGAACAAGAAATGAGGGGACAGTGAGAGATCTGGTTTAGTGGGTGGTGGGGAACCCTACTGCAGACCTGGGCCATAGGATATATTGTGGGCCGTTAGGAAGAAAGCTTTGCCTGCTGAATGCACGTGGCCAGTGAATTGTGAAATGGGTCTCATTAGAGCCTTTCATATCCCGGCATGTGCCAAAGTGCTTTGCCGGCACAGCGCCATCACTTCAGGTCCAACCCTGCTGCTCTTGGCTGCAGCCAAGAAGGGACAGAGGCTCTGTCTGTATTAAAGCCTTCAGTCCCATCGCTCTCTGTCTACTGTTCATTGTGAGGCGCCTCTGGGCCTTTCAGTCCAGCCAGGGATGAGGCACAACACATCTCCTAGGTGTTCGCACAGAGGAAGTATGAAGGATTTCGAGCATCACTGATAGGTTTGAGGCAGCCACTGGGTGAGACGCTCCGTCTCTTTTTCCCAGGGCTGGCATCAAAGCTGTCTCTAGGCTTCCCTGCAAATATGCCCAGATACTCACCTGAAAGAGAGGACGGGTACTTCAGAGCCAAATGAGTCATGAGAGACCTTTGTGTAATATTAGACACAGAGGAACTCTTTGCTTTTTTTCTGAGATTCACACACTAGAGATTGGAGAATCAAATTTTAGCTCAAAGCATAGCCTCATCAGTAATGCTAATAGCTGCTAATATGCTGAGTATTATGTGTCAGGTGCTTTTGCATGTCCTTATTTAGAACACCAAGTGATTCTATAAGTTTGATGATATAGAAAGGCATAGACATAGGAGCCAGATCGACCCAAGTCTTATCACTTCTTAGATGCGGGGCTTCGCACAATTTTGCTAACCCTTTCAAACCTCAAGTTTCTCATCTGTCACATGGGAATAAATATAGTACAGGGTTGTGGTGAGTTATAATTGACATAATGCATATAAAGCTTTTTGGCAGAATGCTTGCATATGGAAAATATTCAAGCTCTTATTTGTGAAAATATAAGATGTATTTTCATCCAGCAGTGTTATGACATAATCACTAGGCATGCCTCAGGCAGATGAAGTTAAAAATAATTAAGGGCAGATTGTTTAATGAACAAGGAAAAAGAGCATTGGAAGATGAGTTTCTGAATTTCAAATGGTAAAGTGCCTGATATTTTTGGTATAACTATACTGTTGGAAGCAGAATAGATAGGCTCATTGAAAGAAACGTTTGTTGCATTCCTGCTGGATAGATCATTTTTATCCATCCATATTAGTTTTCTTGTGGGACTGATCTCCCAGGACTTGTATCAGTTGTGATGCTTTAGATTAGAAATAAGAGAACAAAATCTAACTAGATTAAGCGAAAAAAGAAAATTTACTGACACATGCAGTTGAAAAGTGCTGAAGTTCATGAAGTTCAGGTGTGGTCGGCTCCAGATGTTTAACAATGTCACAGGGACTTCTACTCTATTTTCTGCAATTCTCTTGGCTCAGCCCTCTTCCACTGTGGACTCCCATCCTCAGACTATTGTTTTGTATTCCCTCACCCATCCACTAAAGAATGCTTCACACTTTTGCCCCATTATTTCCAGAGAACATCCTGAGATCTAAGCTGTCTGCACTAGCTTAGGTCATATACTCGCTCATGTGCCAGACACTGGTTTCAAGAGAGTGGAGTTGAGGTTCAAATGCATCCCCAAATGGAACCCAGAGGTTATTAAGAGACAAGAGGAATTAGGTGCTGGAGAGATAATCACAAATAATATCATAGGTCTGGTGGTGGAGAGTGGAAAGGGTAAGTCGTTTTGCTTCACATTGTAACTTGCCAGAAGTGTTAATTTTGTTTTCACTTCTCTGTAACGTTCCCTTGCTTGCATTTAGGTACTGAAGTTTTAATAACCATCTAAGGAGTTTTATTCTTCCTGCAAATCACCTGGCTATAGCTATCAATTTTTCAAAGGAACAACTTCAGCTGCATTCATGCTGTTTTTGCATTGCTCCCCTCATCTCTTAGGAGCAGGTTCTTGTTTTTCAAAGGGAATTGACAGGGTTTTCTGGATGTAAGGACACAAAAGCAAAAACAAAAGAATCCTTTCCAATTAATAAAAGTTCCTTGGTTAGAAGTTCTTTAAACTGTCTCAAACACCCATGCTCCTGGTCCCCTGCACCAGCTGTGGGTGTGCCCCCATCCAGCTTTGACTCCATCTCATTTGTCACGGCAAGGTCTCAGCAGCAACATAGGCCACCCATGACTTCATTCTGCCTACCTAAGGGTAATGACCCAGGTAATACAGCACAGTGTCCTTTGCTTCTTCATAGGCAAGGTAGGAGAAATAGTTATCTGGGCCCTGGATACAAGACTTCGTTAAGATCTATTCAAAGTCCATGACTGCTCACCAAGTTCAAGGACTGGGCATGATCTTTTGTAGTCTTTACACGGAATGTACCATGTTGTACACAGTATGGACGCTTTGTTCATACTTGTGTAGTGACACGCTCTGATTTGAGAATCAAACCAAGTGCATAACACTCCTCCTAAAAGCTGGGGTAGAGCAAAGTACTGGTGGAGTAGGTTGTGCCCAGGAAGTTAAAACAATGAAGACTGCCATTTTATTGACCACCGATTATACGTTGGGATTATAGGGGGTTGTTTACATACTGTATCTCATTGTGCCCTTATAAAAACTGCAATTATAATGTGAAAAATAACCTATAATAGGTAACACTTAGTGAGTGATTACTACGTGTGGGCAGCGTTCTAAATGCTTTACCTTTGTAATGACATTTGCAAGCACAAGGAAATAAGCACTTTTTTTAAACAAGAGGGAAGGGGCGTTTAGAAAGACTCGATGGCTTAGCCATGTCACAGAGCTAATAAAAGGCAGAACTCTGCTTTGAACTGATCAACCTGGTGGTTTTTCTACTGTGCTGTGTAGCCTCTCATGTGAGACTACTTAAAAAAAAAATTGGGTTCTTTAAGTTTAAAGAAATCCAAACACCAATGACCTGTAAGTCTTTCCTCTAAAGTCACTTGCTTTTTAATTTTTCATGCCTTTTCTCTCTTTTCCCCAGGTTTCTCAGTTTTGATAATCTCTTCTAGTATTTTTCACCCCCTAGTTCGGCCCAGGGCAGTGGCTCAGCCACAACTCTGGACACTTGAAAGTGAAGCTTTTCTTGTGCCATGTATTTTAAATGTAACCATTTTAGAGCACCACAAATAAACCATTAGGGTGTTGTAGGGTGCCTTGGTGTTTGTCATATGTTGGGAAGAGTGAGGAAATATTTCCTATCCCAGTGGTTTCCTGGCAACGGAACTTTCAATACCTCTACAGGTATTAGTAGTTGGCAGGCCTTCTTCCTTATGATGTAGTGGTACACATAGTCACATCCTTCGCTGCATAAGGCTGTGTCACATATTTCTTGCCTCAGTTGTAACCATCAGAAGATATCCTCCTCCATATATACAAGAAAGGAGACATTGGGAGAGAGAGAGATTGCTATCCTGGCAATTTTACCAAAAAACATGAAATAACTCTGGCCCTTTCTTATTCATGCAGAGGCATTTAGGTGGGGTTCCAGCAGTTCTTGAGCTCTTATAGAATGCAGAATTTCTGTCATTGGATTAAAATACCTTCTCCTAGTTTGTTATAGCTCTGGCCTAGAGAGGGCATTTGAGGGCAGGCTCAGAAAAAGGAGACGTTACCCAACTGTCCAGAAAACCAAAATGCCTCCTTCATTCTAAGCACGGAGGTCAGAATAAAAAAGGGTTTATCACCGATTAATCTACAGCTTGAATGCAAAGGTTAGGTGGGGGGGGGGAAAGCCACGCTAAACTACATGATGCACACTCTTCCTTTTTACAGCCCAGACTAAAACAAGCAGAAGACAAATCCCATTTACAAGGACAGCACAAGCTCAGTCCCCTCTCTGACCCAAGTCCTCTCCATGCATCATAAATATTTCCATCGTCATAAATATCACTGATGAGGAAGCAGAAGACTCTTAATTGGCTCTGACTCATTTCATGGTGGAGGAAGCTAGGAAAAATGTACGGAATAAGAATAAGACAGGGTGAGGGATCTCCCGGGAGGGAATTAAAATTGAATCTTCTATCAAAATAATGTTCTCTCTATGCACTGACTTAAGCCAGGAAAGAACTGGCTGAAGCCCGTTTTAAGGAACATCTTCTCCCACTGGCCCAGCGCCTTTTCTGTCTGACACAGACTAGTTCCTGGCAAGTTGAGTTTCGTGGTGATTGATACTGTTGATGATACATTACCATAAGGAAAGAACGGAGATAACTAGCATTAATTAAAAATTAATTGCAGCAACCCACACATATATGATCAGTTAATTTACCACAAAGGAGCCAAGAATATATAATGGGAAAAGGACAGTCTCTACAATAAATGGTTTTGGGGGGCCGGCCGAGTGGCGCGATGGTTAAGAACTGGCTTGGGATGCCAGAGGGCCCTGGTTCGGATCCCACATATGAGGGCCAGTGA
>NW_017731647.1:665524-675234 GCF_001890085.2 Hipposideros armiger | reverse complement strand
AACATTCAAAAGAATGAAACTGGATAACTATATATATAATATCACTATATATAATATAATATATTATATATATTTATATTTATATATATATTTTTTTTAATTGGGGAATGGTGTGTTTTTCCAGGACCCATCAGCTCCAAGTCAAGTATTTTTCTTCAATCTAGTTGTGGAGGGCGCAGCTCCGCAACCCATGTGGGAATCGAACCAGCAACCTTGGTGTTATGAGCCTGAGCTCTAACCACCTGAGCTAACCGGCCGCCCCTGGATCACTATCTTATACCATACACAGAAATCAACTCAAAATAAATTAAAGACTTCAATGTAAGACCCGAAGCCATAAGAATCCTAAAAGACTACGTAAGGGATAAGCTCCTGGACATTGATCTTGGCAATGATTTTTCGGATTTGACACCAAAAAATAAACAAGTGGGACTACATCAAATGAAAAAGCTTCTGCACAGCAAAGGAAACCATCAACAAAATGAAAAGGCAACCTAACCTACTGACTGGGAGAAAATATTTGCAAATTATATATATAATATGGGGCT
The DNA here is from genome assembly GCF_001890085.2 of Hipposideros armiger. Classification (NCBI taxonomy): domain Eukaryota; kingdom Metazoa; phylum Chordata; class Mammalia; order Chiroptera; family Hipposideridae; genus Hipposideros; species Hipposideros armiger. The sequence goes on along the minus strand of NW_017731647.1, from coordinate 674,686 downwards.
AATGTCCAAAATATATAAAGAACTCATACAACTCAATAGCAGAAAAACAAACAATCCAATATAAAAATGGTCAGAAGGTCTGAATAAATATTTCTCCAAAGAAGACACATCAGATGGCCAATAGGTGCATGCAGAGATGTACCTAACATCACTAATCATCAGGGAAATGCAAATCAAAACCACAATGAGCTATCACCTCACACCTGTTAATGGCTATTATAAAAAAGACAAGAGATAGCAGGTGTTGGCGATACTGTGGAAAAAAGGGAACCCTCAGTGCACTTTTGTTGGGGTTGTAAATTGGTGCAGCCACTATGGAAAACAGTATGGAGATTCCTCAAAAAATTAAAAATATTGGGTCGTCGGGAAAGTCGTGACATATTTTTCTATGTTTTTCAATGCAAAAATGCATCATGACTTTTCCGACGACCCGATAGAAACACATATGAGCCAGCAATTCCACTTCTGGGTATTCATCCAAAGAAAACAAAAACCCAAACTTAAAAACCCATATGCACCCCTATGCCCATTGCAGCATTATTTACAATAGCCAAGATATGGAAATAACCTAAGTATCCATCAAGGGATGAATGAGTAAAGAAATTGTGGTACATATATACAATGGAGTATTATTCAACCATAAAAAAAAGAAAATCTTGCCGTTTGCAACAACACGGATGGACATTATGCTGCGTCACACAGAGAAAGACAAATACCGTATGGTCTCTCTTACATGTGATACCTAAAAATAACAACGACAGAAAACCATCAAGCTCACAGATACAGAGAACAATCTGAAAATGAAAACCTAAATCAAAATGAATCAGGAAGCCGTAAAAGAAATCACCATTCACTGCAGCTTGCAGACCCCTGCCGGAAGAAGGAGGCTTTCCTTCTGACAAGCTGCCCACTGCTTGCAGCCAATAAAAACTGCCACAGCCCTCCCCAGTCTCCCCCTAAAACGGAATAACAGCTGACCTTCCCGTTGCCTCCTCAGACTTGCCTATGGTTTGCCACAGTTTGTTTGTCCTGAATTACAATTCCTCTGCCATTCCTGAATAAGCTCATTTTGGCTAGCTAAAGACCTTATTATTTCATTTTGTTTTAATTAAAATTTATTGGGGTGACAATGGTTAGTCAAATTACATAAGTTTCAAGTGCACAATTCTGTAATACATCATCTATATATCACATTGTGTGTTCACCACCCAGAGTCAGTTCTCCTTCCATCACCAAATATTTGACCCCCGTTTACCTATTATTTCATTTTTAAGGTCGACACCAGATTGGTGGTTGCCAAAGGCAGGGGGTAGAGTTGGGGGACAAAAAGGGTGAATGGCGTCAAAAGGTACAAACTTCTAGTTATAAAATAAGTTATGAGGCTCTGGTCTACAGCATGGAGACTATAGTTAATAATACTCTATTGCATATTTGAAAGTTGCTAAGATGTCTCATCATGAGTAAAATATTCCGTAACTCCATCAGGTAATGGATATTAACTAGACTTACTATGGTGATCATTTCCCAAAAACACAGTGAGACTCCCTCATTTGCTCGTATATGAAGATGTGAACACAGTAATATTAAAAGTGCTCCTGGGCCGGCCGAGTGGCGCATTGGTTAAGAGCTGGCTTGGGATGCCAGCTCTGAGCAGCAGGGCCCCGGTTCAGATCCCACATGAGGGCCAGTGACACTGCCCTCTACAGCTAAGATGGTGAACAACAGCTTGACCTGGAGCTGGGCTGCTGTGAGTCACCGGCGATGGTGTAGGCTGCAGCCCCTGCTGCAGTGGGCTGCCATAAACTACCGTGTGTGGCTGGCAGCCAGCGCAAGCAGCTAGCAGCTGATGTGAGCTGCCCTGAGCCACTGTGAGCGGCAGTCCAGAGACCGGCGACAGATCTGCCTCACCCGGGAAGAGCGCAATGATGATACCAACATGGGCCAGTGAAGTGATGTCCTCCACAACTAGACTGAAGAGCAAAAGGACAGCAACTTGTCTATTCCCCTTCCCTGATTCCCCAATAAAATATATATTTTTTAAATGCTCCTCTGCTGGGGGCTGGAGGACAAAGGAACCAACAGCAGGATAATGGATAAACAAATGGTGGTATATTCTTACAGTGGAATACTACTCAGCAATTAAAAAAAAGATGAATTTCAAAATCATTATGCTGAGTGAAAGGAGCCTGACATGGAAGAGTGCAGACGATATGGTCCCATTTATGTGATGTTCTGTAGTAGGTAAGCTGGAAGGGAAAAAAAGTCTTGGCAATGGCTGCCTCCATGGGTAGGCGGAAGGACAAACTCGGAAGGGGCATGAGGGAACTTTCTGTGGTGATGGAATGTTCGGTATATCTTGATGGGGGTTTGGATTACACAGGTGTTTGCATCTGTCAAAACTCAGCAAGAGTACACTTAAGACTTGTGCACTTCCTTGTGCTTCCAGTTCACATCAAATGAAAAAAAACGAAGCAAATATTGAACTCTAGTTAATGACAGGCATGACGAAGTATGTAGGACAAAGTGTTACGTCTTTGAAATGCATCGCTAAAATAAAATCGATTCATGGGTGGATAAAGGGAAAGAGAGATGGACAGATATGTGAGAAAGCAATTTTAGTAAGACGTTAATGGTAGGATCTAGGTGGTTAGTAGACAGCTGTTCGATGTAACATTCTTTCTACTTTGCTGTGCGTTTGAAAATTTACACAATAAAGTGGAAGAAATAAGAGTGATGTGATTTAAAAAAAAAAAAGGCAACCATTTACTGGATGCCTAGGTGTATTGAGTGCTTTACATACATTTTCCCAATCCTCGTATTATCCTGATTTTACAGACCAGATGGTTACCATCAAGAGAAATGCAGCTGCAGGGGAGGCACGCTTCATTGCTCTTTCTTTATGTGTGCCCTCCAGAGGCTGGACGTGGCAGTGGCAGGCCCCTGGCAATTGTGCTTTGGGTAACAAATGTTCTCTTCCTCTCGGCCTTCATTCTCAGTGCTGGCTTCTGATGAACCTCAACAGAGAAGAGACGTTCTCAACCACCCGTCAAACACCGACTCCACAAATATTAACTGAACACCTACTATGTGTAGGAAATTCAAAGTAATATAAAACACAGTATCTGACTTGAGGAAGCAACCAGAGTCTTTAACCCAGCCTGAGGAACTTCGGCACCAATTAGCTGTGTGGCTGTGGCCAAGTGACTTCAACTCTCAGGCTTCTCTCCATTCATGAAATAAGTGCTTGAACTAGACCAGGGGTCAGCAAACTTTTGAGACGGAAGAGCCGCCAGGGATCAGCAAACTGCGGCTCATGAACCATGGCTGTGAAGTAAAATTGAAAATGAAAATAAAACTATCATAATTTCATTTATAGAATTCTTAAAGGATATTATTCACATAATGGTAATTATGTCAAAATATATTTATGGCTCTCGAATAATTTTTAAATTGTTGTGAGGGACAGGATTGACTTTTCCAGGGGTCAGCAAACTTTTGAGACAGAACGTACCAAAGAGTTGCATGTGGCTCACGAGCCGCAGTTTGCCGACCCCTGGACTAGACCATCTCTCAGGTCCCCGGCAACCCTCATGTTTCTATGACTCTTGATCCACAGCAATTTTAACGGTCAACAGCTGGTCTAGATAATGTATGCGCTCCTGTTATGCTGAAGGAAAAAGACCCTAGGCTGGGGGGTGGAAGGCTGGGGGAGTAATTGTCTCACAGGAAGTGGAGTCTAAGCAGTGCCCAGTGGCTAGGGGGAGGAGATAGTATTCCAGGGGAGGAAATGCAAACACAGGGCCTGGAGAGGGGGACACATGGGGACAGTAAGGAGAGGGGGCTTACCTGTCCAGCAGCAAAGACAACCCTGAGAAAAAAACTTTAACTTGAACTTCCGAGAAGCAGGATCCCACCAGAGGTGGGAAATATGCAATGAGTTGGTATCTAAAGAAGATCAATCTATTTATTTGCTTCGTGGAAGAAAACAGCAGCACAAATAATCACCAAGGACAGATTATTATAAAACTATGTGGCAGACTCCAGGATAGCCTCGATTGTGGTTTTCAATTCCTGTAGGATATTCAGAATGTTAGGGTTCCTGGGAAGGGCCTCAGGGACCCTCAGGGGGCCAAGCGGAAGCTGAGGGAGGCAGGGCGCGGCACCCTTTCCTGTTCCCACCTTAACTGCAATGGCACTGCTTTTATTAGTTTACTACGTGAGAGTGGCAGATCAAATTTATTTTGAAGCAAGATTTCAACAGACCTCAATTGAACGATATTAATTAATTCTAGAAATGAGTAGCCAGACAAATGGTGTCAGGAGGGGGTTGTTTGAGGATAAATAATTTGCTGGACATATGCCTCCCTTAGCTAATTGAGATGACTGCACATTTTCACCTGGGAGGTGCCAGCTCTGACAAAAGCCAAGTCTCAGGAAGAGAGTGGATTTGGGGGACTGGCGTTGCCTGTGCCCCAGGAAGTTACTGAACCGGCTTCACTCCGTGCAACACGCATGTGCATTGGGTTTTGAACTGGTAGGCCCTGGGAGCCTGACTCAGGCCCAGCCCAGCTCTGGGTCCTGACCATCCCCTCAGCAGGTCCCAGGCCTCACCTATTTGCCCTCCATTGTGGTAGCTGCCTCCAAGTAGCTTTGGAGTGGGACAGTCTCTCCCACACTCTTGCTTATTCATTACCCCAAACATTCAAGAGCTTTTCGCTCTGAAACTAGACCAGGATCACAAAACAACAAACTTGGGGAAGCTACACAAATTGGAGAGATCTTGTAGATATAGTGTTTTGGTCAAATCCCCTGGCTTTGTCTCCTTCATGGGAGATAGATAACAACAAATAAATTCTGTCCTCCACATTTAGTCTTAAATGGTCTCATCAGAGGTCTCCTTGGTGAGACCTGACTCTTAGATCCCTCTTGGGAGTATGTAGCTCTACCACCTCCTGTCTCAGGTGTTCCCTGACCTCTGTCCCACATGGAAAGGGCTTTCGGAGGACTTCCTCATAGCTGTTTCACCCTACTGATGCTATTGCGTGACGTTATATTATGCCTTCTGGTCACCTACCACTGCCTAACAAATCACCCAAAACCTAATGGCTTAAAAAACAACAACAACAACATTATCTCTCACGGTTTCTGTTGGTCAGGAATTTGGGAAGGACTCGGCTGAGCAGTCGTGGCCCAGGGTCTCTCATGAGGTTGCAGTCGTATGTCAGCTGGGGCCATGGTCATAGTAAGGCTGGCTGGAGGGGTCCACTTCCAAGGTGACTCTCTCACATGACAGGCAAATCGTTGCTGGCTCTTGTCAGGGGACTCAGGCCTCTCCATGTGGGCCTTTCCATGTTGCTGCTTGAGTGTCCTCAGGGCATGGCAGCTGGGCTCCCCCAGAGCAAGAAATTTAAGAAACCAAGCCAGATGCTGCAGTGACCTTCAGACCCAGCCTGATCGTCATCCTCTATGCCTTCCATCTTATTTTCCTGGTCACACAGGGCCAGCCCTGACTCATTGTGAAAGGGGCTACACAAGGAAGCAAGGATCATTGGAAGTCATCTTGGAGGCTGGCCTACCACTATAAAGGGTCAGAAGAAGACCAGGCTCAAGCTATGAAGTAGCTTACAACTTAGTTGGGGGAGGAATCTTAAATACCTGTCATAAAAGAGGATAAATAATAATAATGACAGTACATGCCCTGGAATTCAAACTAAGTATTGAGGGAGCAAGATAGATACAGGTTCTGCCCTCTTGAAGCTTGTCATCTAGTGGGAATGACAGGTTTCATGTACATAATTGCACTTGGAATAAAATCCTATCTCCTCCGCCCTTTCTTTTATTCTACTGCTCATCTCCTTTCTCACCACACTGGCCTTTTCTCTCTCCCTCCAACAGGCTAAGCTCCTGCCTGCCTCGCTCAAGGCCTTTCCACTTGCTGTTCCTCCTCCCCCAACTATAATAGAATGTAAACTGCATGAGAACAAAGACTTAAATCTTCACTGCTGTGTCTCCAGGCCTGGATAGTAAGTGATGAATATGAGTGAATGAAGTGCCCACTTTCTGACCAGGTTCTAAAATTATATAAAATCTTCCTTCTAGAACGTTATAAACGGAAGCTGCAGCCCTGGTGTTTCGCCATCTTGCAAGCCAAACCAAAGTTGGCAAATTGCAGGTGTACTGTAAGATCTAACGTTGCAGACTCCTTAGCTCAGCAAACAGCATCTGTCTGCCGCACCTGATTTTCTGCCACCTCTAGACTCCAGTTGATCCAGCCCACGCTGACTGTGTGACTTGTATTTTCCCCTCGGGGATGGGTCCCTCAATTCCTGCTTGTGTTCGCTCAGCTCCCCACACAACGGTCTCTCTCTCTTCCTCCAAAGGAAGGGTAGTTCCAGCCTCGTTTTGCTGCACTTGTGTTTCCAGCTTTCCTGGGTTGAAATACTGAAAACAGTTGCTCATTAACAGCCCAGCTTTCCTGCTTTTCAGGAGCAGCAACATGACAAACAGAGACCCCACGCATATTTATTTTGAAAATACATTTTCTAATTTGAAAGCAAATGGACGCTACCCGTCTGCAGGTCATTTCACCTGCTGTGGCGTGTGATTAGCGAACCCTTTCCTCTCTGGGTGGCGGTGTCGGCTAATGGACTCATGCTCCCCATGTATGTTTATCTTCAGTTAATTAAAATTTTGCCAAGTCTTTCTTGCAGCCCTTGCACACAGCAAGGCAGAGCCATGGCTGGTGGCACTGATCCGGGCTGGCAGGATGGGGGAGGGGCGGTCATCCTATTAAATATTAATCTAAGAGGGCAATCAGGCCTGTGGGCTTCCACCCCTGAGGTCCTCCCGCTGGGAAGTCACAAATCGATGCCAGAGCAGCTCTCCCTGCCAGGCCTGAGTCAGCATCGGAGGCAATTTTTCAGAGCTGCTATTAACAATAAATCTGAGCAGAATTCTGGGAGATCTCTCTTAAAAAACGGCATGAATTACAGGCACCTCTACCTTGGAGGGGGATGCTAACCATGCTGTGGAACTGCACCTTATAAATGATGAACGGGCCAATTTGCCAGCACTTATTTGGAAGTTCTGGGTCAGGGTAAGACCAGCAGAGTATCCTGCACCTCAGTGCCTGGGGTGGGAGAGAAGGTTAAGAACTGAGTTGGCATCCAAAGTCTCTATTCCCGGGCTGGCCGAGTGGCTCAGTTGGTTAAGAGCTCGCTCAAGAGTTTGAGCTCTGAGCAACAGCGGTTCGAGTCCAGCCCGAGCTGAGCAGCCGCTGAGCTGCCAACAGGTAGCAGGATGGCTCAGCTAAAAAAAAAAAAAAAAAAAAGTCTCTATTCCCCATTTTTGGAAATGTGGAAGTGTCACATATTCCCCTTCCACCAGCCTCCTCCCATCAGTCACTATTAGTTGCGTCTTAGCTATTGAACCATTTCAGTGGATACCTTTGCTTGAGAAACTTGAAAGATAGATAGATAGGGAGAGCAGGTCATTGTGCGTTGAACTGTGTATCCCTAAAAAATAAGTTCAAGTCCTAACCCCTGGGACCTGTGAATGTGACCTTATTTAGAAATAGGGCCTTTGCAGATGTTATTAGTGAAGATGAGGTCATACTGGGTTGGGTGGGCGAGATCCAATGGCTGGAGTCCTTGTTCAAAGGGACAGTTGAGACCACCATGTGATGTTGGAGGCAGAGGCTGGAGTGATGCATCTACCAGCCAAGGAGTGCCATGGAGTGCTGGCACCAGCAGCTAGTAAGACACGAGGAAGCATCCTCACCTAGAACCTTCAGAGAGAAAGCTGATGCTTTCATGTTGGGCTTCCAGCCTCCAGAACTGAGAGGATATTTTTCTGTTGTTTTAAGGCACCGTGTTTGTAGTACTTTGCTATGGCAGCCCTAAGAAAAGGGTACACACCCCATGCTCAGCCCCACTGCTGACTGGCTCAGCCAGCGTGCCTCTCTGCTGACCCTCTTGACAGGCTCAGTCACCCTGGTTCCCTTCCCTTTGGGAAGATCATATACAGTGAAATCCCAACTTGCTAAAGGTTTAAAAAGTGGGTAGTCAGGCCAAGAAAAAAACCTTATAATAGCTCAAGCCTTCCATATGACTTTTTAAATAATTTTTTTATTTTTCAATAACAGTTGACATACGATATTGTATTAGTATCAGGTATACAACATAGTGATTAGACATTTATATAAATTATGAAGTGATCACCCCGATAAATCCAGTACCCATTGGATACCATATATAGCAATTACAATATTATTGACTATATTCCCTATGCTTTACTTTACATCCCATGACTATTTTGTAACTACCAATTTGCACTTAATACGTTCTCTTTTTTCACCCATCACTCCAACTCCCCTCCCATCTGGCAACCTTCAAAATGTTCTCTGTATCTATGAGTTTGCTTCTGTTGTATTTGTTCATTTATTTTGTTTTATAGATTCCACATATAAGTGAAATCATATGGTGTTTGTCATTTTGACTTATTTCACTTAGCATAATACCCTCTAGGTCCATCCAACTTATAGCAGATGGCAAGATTTCATTCTTTTGTATGGTTTAGTAATATTCCATTGCATATATGTACCGCCTCTTCTTTATCTATTCATCCATTGATGAACACGCAGGCTGCCTTCATATCTTGGCTTATGTAAATAATGCTGCAATGAACGCATGGATGCACATGTCCCTTGGAAATAGAATTTTGGGTTTCCTCAGATAAATACCCAGAAGTGGGATTATTGGGTCCTTCTTTGTCTCTTGCTATAGCCTTTGTTTTAAAGTCTATTTTGTCTGGTATAAGTACTGCTACTTCAGCTGCTGCTTCTTTTTTTTTCTCCAAATTTCATGAAATATCCTTTTCCATCCCTTTACTTTCAGTCTGTGTGTGTCTTTTGATCTGAAGTGAGGCTCTTGTAGGCAGCATATGTAAGTGTCTTGTTTTCTTACCCATTCAGCTACCTTGTATCTTTTTTTTTTTTAAGATTTTTATTGGGGAATTGGGGGGATGGGAACAGTGCTGAGGAATTGGGGTAAGGGGAACAGACACGTTGCTGTCGTTTTGTTCTTCAGTCTAGTTGTGGAGGACGTTGCTTCACTGGCCCAAGTTGGCACCATCATTGCGCTCTTCCCAGGCGAGGCAGCTCAG
>NW_017731647.1:650224-664859 GCF_001890085.2 Hipposideros armiger | reverse complement strand
GGGCAGTGTCACTGGCCCTCATATGTGGGATCCAAACCGGGGCCCTCTGGCGTCCCAAGCCAGCTCTTAACCATCGCGCCACTCGGCCGGCCCTACCTTATATCTTTTGATTGGAGCATTTAATCATTTACATTGAAAGTAGTTGTTGATAGATATGTAGTTATTGCCATTTTATTATTTATAATTTTGATCTTTTCTTCTTATCTTTCTTCTTCTCCTTCTCCTTCTTCTCCTCCTTCAAGAAGTCCCTTTAACGCTTCTTGTAAAACTGATTTGGTGGTGATGTACACATGGCAGGAGGGACTGAGGCCACCTTTAACTTTTTCTTGTCTGGGACGCTCTTTATCTGTCCTTTGATTCTAAATGATAGCTTTGCTGGGTAGAGTGGTCTTGATTGTAGGTCCTTGCTTTTCATCCCTTTGACTATTTCCTGCCAATCCCTTCTGGCCTGCAAAGTTTCTGTTGAGAAATCAGTTGACAGTCTTATGGGAACTCCCTTGTAGGTAACGAACTGCATTTCTCTTGCTGCTTTTAAGATTCTGTCTTTGTGTTTAACCTTTGGCATTTTCATTATGATGTGTCTTGGTGTGGGCCACTTTGGGTTCATCTTGTTTTGGACTCCCTGAACTTCCTGGGTTTGTATGTCTGTTTCCTTTGCCAGCTTAGGGAAGTTTTCCATCATTATTTCTTCAAGTAGGTTTTCAATTCCTTGCTCTTTCTTTTCTTCTTCTGGTACCCCTATGGTTGGTACACTTGATGTTGTCCCCTTAAACTATCTTTTTTTTTATTATTCTTTTTTCTTTTCGCTGTTCTTTTTGGGTGTTTTCTGCTACTTTATCTTCCAAATCATTGACTTGATCCTCTGCTTCATCTTATTTACTGTTGATTTCCTCTAATGTATTCTTCATTTCAGTTATTGTATTCTTCAGTTTTGACTGGCTCTTTTTATGCTTCCTATCTCTTTGTTTAAGTTCTCACCGAGATCATTGAGCATCTATATAACCAGTGTTTTGCACTCTGCACTGGTAGATTACTTGTCTCCATTTGGTTTCATTGTTTTTCTGGAGCTTTGTCCTGTTCTTTCATTAGGGACATGTTTGTCTTCCCATTTTGGCGCCTTCCCTGTGTTTGTTTCTATGTATTAGGTAGAGCTGCTATGTCTCCCAATCTTGTTAGAGTGCTGTATGTAGTAGGTGTCCTGTGGGGCCCAGTGGCACAGTATCCTTTGTCTTCTGAGCCAGGTGTTCCAGGTGTGTCCCTTGTGTGGGTTGTATGTGCCCTCCTGTTGTACTTGAGCCTTGGTTGCTGTTTGCATGTCAGTAGGAGGGACTCACCCTCAAGCTGATTGGCTGTGAGGACTGGCCATCACTACAGTGGAGGAGCTGTGGTGCAGGGACCTGCCCTATTGAGCAGAATTCGCTTTAGCAGGGTTCTGGTACCTGGTTAGTCTGCCTTTCAGGTGTTTCATTTGTGAAGGTCATTTGGTGGTGCTCTGGTGTGGTCTGAAGCTGTCCACCAGGTGTGTTGGTTCTGGGGCCTCTTGAGAGGGGCTCTGGTGCAGGCCAAGGTCAGCTGCTGCCTGTGCCCTGTCTGGGGCCACTTGGTTTGAAGTACAAAGTGATCTGCAAATTGTTGCCACTTGTGCTGGGCTTGGAGGTGCCTGGGAGAGGTTAAGCTGTGAACCGAGGCTGGCTGTTGCTAGTGCCAGGCTTGGGGCTGCTCAGCAAGAGGTACAGGGCACGCTGAGGTCAGATGCTGTTTGTGTGGGGTTTGTGAATCTTTGAGAGGTTTTAGAAAAGTTCACAGCATGAGCCACGACAGGTCATTTGTATGGAAACAGCTTGGGTGTGTCTGAAAGTTGAATGGGTGGGGTTGGGGATCTCAGAGAATCATTAGGGCGAGGCAATTGGTGTTAGCCAGGTTGATGGAGACTTGGATGTGGTGCCCACCTGTGTCTGCAAGCTGGGTATGGGGGAGGGAGGGAGGGCTGAACAAAGGAGCAATGGCTTCTGCCAGCAATTTTGTCTGGGAGAAAGCTGCCCTCCGGCCCTCATCCTGAAGCCAGATAATTTAGTTCCTCCCCATATGTCACTGGTACTTTTCAAGCTGTTGCCCCAGTAGTAGAGCTCAGAGGGATTAAGTCAGACTTACTTTAAGAGGAATGCCTGGGACTCCAGCAGTGGTCTCTCTCACTCAGCCACAATCTCTGCTGGTTTTCACCACCAGAAGTTTTGGAGACTTTTCTTCCCAGTGCTGGAAACTGGGCTGGGGAAACTGGTGTGGGGCTGGGACCCCTCACTTCTCAGGGGAACCTCCACAGCCAAGGTGGATATTTTTAACTGCCATACGTAGATGTGGGACCAGCTGGTTTAGCATCTCCACCCCTCCTACCAGTTTGGACATGGCTTCCTCTGTATATCCTTAGTTATAGGACTTCTGTTCAGATAGACTTCAGGCAGTTTTCAATGATGGTTTTTCCATAGTTTAGTTTTAATGTTGAGGTGGTCATGAGAGGAGGCAAGCACAGCATTGACCTATTCCATCATCTTGACCAGAAGCTTACATATGATTTTTGAAACATTCTCAGTCCACATTATTGCCTAAGAAGAGGTCAGTCAACAAATTAAGATGGCTCTTTAATGATGGAGGATGTCACTTTGCCTAAGGGGTCATCATTCTAAATTCAAGTCTCCCTAGCTGGCATCACAGATACAGAGAGAATAAGGTGTTGGCATGAATTTGTACTGACCCCAGCACATATTCTGGAAGTTGAATTTTTATTTTCACATTCCTGACTAACTATTTGTCTCTTCTAAAAGTTTAATGTAACCTAAAAAAGTAATAAAGTTAAATTTAGAGTTCAAGCTAGGTGAGTTTCTAGTAATCAAGATTCTATAATATTCCCTGGTCTTGGGATGGCTATGGGAAGGGATATTGAACTTGAGATCAGAAAATTTGGACCTGAATTCCAATTCTGCTCATTCTCACAATGGCCTTGGAAGGCAAATATAACTATTCTCTATTTACATGTGGCAGGAGAGAATGAGGCCACCTCCTGCCCCACCTCCAAAGAGACACTGAGAAACCAGAAAGATGGCTTCTACTTGGCCTTTGTTTTGCTGAGTGGGACACAGCTCCTGAGGGTAGAGATGAACTGCTCTGGACAACAGGGGAATTTTTAAGAAGTTGTAGAGGTGAGAAGAAGGCAAAAGCAAGGAAATGATTGGTAGGGAAGTGGCATTTGAGAGAGGAGGTGGAGAAGAAAGGTGTCTGATGGAAAATTTGATTTAGTTTGTATTGTGTGGTGTCTGATCTGTACCTACTTCCCCATTTCCATATCTGAAAAATGGAGGCAAACATCTCTACTCTCCAGGGCTGCTGGATGGACAATATAAGAAAATAAAGATAAAATATCTGGTCTCCTCCTTCCTTTCCCTGCTAACCGAGAGCCTACAGTTTCCCACCCCTCCCCCACCCTCACCCCCATGCTTCTTTAAGAATACAGAGAAAAGGAAAAGCAAACTCCCAAATCTACACACTGTTTAATGATCAGCTTTAACCTAATTCTACTTCAAAGCGTTTCTTTCGCTTTCCTACCTCCCACTACCTCCCACCCAGCTTCCAAGTATAGAGACTACATGAAAAGTTAGGTCAAATGGAAACCAGAACTGTTAAAGTCTTTGAGAAAACAGCTGTTTGTTTGTTCATATACCGTGTTTTTACCCTTATCTTGTTTGGTCACAAGAGCCTGTGGGGAAAAAGAAGAATCCTTGCACTTTTTATATTAGTCTACACAGGGCTCTTATACTCTCATTTCATTCCACAACAACTCTGTGAATAAAGTGAAACTGTGGTTCAGAGATCAAATACGTTGGTTAAGAGGCACATGGCAGAAATGGGGCTGGAACCCAGGTCTTCTCACCGATTTCCTTGCCTTTCACTGTCCCTAGTAGTTTTTATGTGTAATCATTACTGTATCCTTTAGGATACATTTGGCTGCAAACAACAGGAAACCCAAGTCACACTGGCTCATGTAACAAGAAATGCAGAGGCTGGATGGCTTCAGATTCAGTTTAAGACAGTGGTTCTGTGCTCTAGCTATCTCTGCTCTTCCCTTGCTTGGTTTCCTCCTCTCTGTGTTGACTTCCTTTTCAGCCTGGCTTCCCTCATGCCAAAATGATTTATTGCCCTCCAAATTCCACATCAACACATCACGATGTACAGAGGAAAAGAGTGTCTTCTTGTGTCTCTCTTATGAATAAGGAAGAATCTTTATAAGAAGTTCCAACAAGCAACCCCCTCATGCCTCATTTTCTCAATCTAGAACAAATGTTGTGGTAGACATCTGTCATAGTTGTGGTCACTCTGGCTCTTTTGAACACTCATTCTTTGTTAGGACAAGTTTGAAATTATAAGTTCCATCTTCCTAAGGTAGAAGTCAGGTTTTACTCTGCCTTTGTTTGGACAAGTTTGAAATTACAAGTTTCACCTCCTCAAAGGAGAAGATAGGTTTTGCTCTCCTGACACAGAAATGGGTCTTTTACTCAAGAGCTGGTGATATAAGAAGAAAAGTACAGAGTGTGCCCTCCTCGCCCCCCTTCTCTCCTGTCCCATCTCCTCACACACAGTGGAGGCATGAATGGTTGCAGTAAAGTTAAGCTCCTGGCACAGAAGCAACAGGGGTAAAGTCTATAGCACTTGCTTCTAGGGCTGGGTGGTAGTGGCAGTTTTCTTGTCAGCTCTGACCTGTGGGATAGTTTGGGCCAGCATGGCCTGGAGCCTGGCTCTCCAGCTCTCCCTGTGATCTTGTAAGTGACTCATTGTTCTTTTAATAAACGTTTGAAGGGCTGAATCTCCCAAAGTTGGCTTTCATTTCTGCAGCTAAGAACCTAACTGATGCACATGCCTGTCCCTGAGCACATGGCTAGACCCATGCCCTTTGCTGACCTGTCTACACCTGCATTCCCAAGCCAGTAGTGGTAACAAGAGAGTTGGGATGGCCCTTACACCAATCAAGACCAGCGCAGAAGTAAGTTCAGGGTAGTAAGGTCAGCTTCTCAGGAAGCACAGGAGGGTGTGTGGGAAACCCAAATAAGAATTGGGATTGTAATAGGAAGAAGGGAGTATGGATGCTTCATGGGCAGCCAGCAACATCCACCAAGGCCTGCGGTGTGAGAGGTTCTGCGGTCAAACACATTCACCCTCACAACTCTATAAGGTGCGTGTTACCCCCTTAAACAGACACAGAGACATTAAATAACAAGAACGTAGAATTACTAAACTGGAATTCAAAGTAGGCCTATTTGACATTGATCCATTGATTTTTTTTTCGCTTACAGGTCTGTGGATCAGCTGTGGCTGTCCTGGGAAACAGTGGATTTGGCTCCAGCTACAGACTGGGTTCAGGTTGACTCCATGAACCTCCTCATTTTTCTTGGACCAGTGGCTACTCAGTGGCTACGCAGATTCTCAGGGTAGACAGCACATGGCAACATTCCATTGGCCAAAGCAAGTCACACGGCCATGCCCAACATCAGTGGGGGCAGGCGAATAGTCTTCACCGACTCTGGGAAGAGGAACTGCAAAGAAGATGGATGGAAGTATTGTAACGGAGAGAAAGTACAGAACTGGGAATAATAATCCAATCTATACATGGTGTGGGATTCCTTTTTCTCAACTACTTTGCCCATATTCATTCATGATTTTAACAAGTGTTTACAGAGCATCGACTGTGTGTCAGGCATCGTTCTAGGCCCTGAGGCTACTGTGGGGTCAAAGGCAGATTTGTCCCTGGTTCTCATAGAGCTTCATCTTAGTCAATTCTCCCAGTGTGGCTATGTATAACGTTTAGTGTCTTTAAATTTTTACCAAAAGAACCCAGAGAGGGAGGAGAGAAAGAGTGGAGGAAAGGTACAGATGTTGAGTGATGAGCGGCAGAAAGCCCTTACCCACTTCCAGATCCATCTGAGGCCCACCCAGAGGCCATCCTACAGCTGAACCTCTCCCACCTCTTCTTTCTGCCTTCTCCTATCTCTACATTTCATTCTACCTGCCCTTCTTGTCCCAGGTCCGCTCAGTTCTGCTATTCCAGCAGGAATGGCCTTTCTCCCCATAGTAGATGTTTGTCTTTTGGGGAAGCATCCATCATGCTCTCCAACTTCAACCTCCTATTGTTGCCTTCATTCTCCTTTGGGAAAAATTGCCCGTTGTGTAATGCCATGGACGCTGGAGTGATCAGACCATTGTTATCCCTGGCTCGGAGCTGGTGAGGACATAGGCTTGACCAATCGGAGGCTCTCTCCTGGACTTTGCCCCTTGGATGAGAGCCAGAAGGGCAGGCTGCAATGGTGCGAGGCGCGAGCGCGCCCCTGGGGTGGCCCTGCCCGTGGCTGCCTTGCCTGGCCACTGACCTGCCTGTGGTTCTTGTCACATTTTCCAGGCTCAGAGCTTCAGCCTCTCTCCTGTGGATTCTGGAAGCCTCCACCATCTTGCCGATAATTTCTTCTTTGTTCAAGAGGGCCAGGGGAAGTTTTTGTTCTTTGCGATCAAGAACCCCAGTCATACCATATGACATAGCAATTCCACTTCTAGTTATATACCTTAGAGAAATGATAACATATGTCCATGCAAAAACTTGGACACCGATGTTCATAGCAGCATTCTTCATAACAGCCAAAAAGGCGGAAACAACTTTAATGTCCATGAACTGACAAATGAGTAAATAAAATGTGGTCTATCCATACAACGGAATATTATTCAGCCATAAAAAGGAAAAAAGTACCGATATATGCTACAACATGGATGAACTTGGGAAACATTATACTAAGCCAGACACGAAGACCACATGTTGTATGATTCCATTCACATGAAATGTCCAGAATAGGTAAATCTATAGAGACAGAAAGTAGACGAGTTGTTGCCAGGGGATAAGTGATTACTGATGGATCTGGTGGGGTTTTTTGGTGGGGATGAAATGTTCTCAAATGTGGTGTTAGTTGCATAACTTTGTGAATACACTAAAACCCACTGAACTCTACACCTTAAAAGGGTGAATTTTATGGTATGTGAGTTACATCTCATTTAAAAACCAAAGAAGCCTGATCACGATACCTTCTCATGGAGGGAGCTCAGCAGAGGAAGATGGCCCGGGCTGCTGAAAAAACCACCTGGAGTTACTTCTAATCCCAGGTCTGCTTCTTGCCAACCTTAAACTTCACCCTTTTGGACCTCAGTTTCTTCCTCTCGAACATGAAGAGGCTCATTAGATCGATGTTTCCCATACATCTGTCATTTGTGACCCATCTTTATGATGTTTGTTGTGTCATTGTGCCAACTAAACTGTTATTTACAGAAATTACTTTAAATTATTTCTTTACGTTAATTCACCTTTTTTAAACCTAGCATCATTCTAAACAAAAGTATTCATAAAATCATGGGTTTACTGTGCTGCTTGTATTTTCCCAAAAGAGATTCAAATCAACACTAGATAGTAAAATTAGAAACATTCATCCACTCCGCATGTCACCAATCCTATTTCTATCATTTGGGAACTCTGGACTGGGGTGTTCGAGGCTTGTCTGCTAATTAGCCCTTCATAGAGGACAAAGCCCCGCCTTCACTCCTCCCTCAACTACCACTGACTTCTAATCACTGCTTCTTGGGACCCGCCTTGTCTGTGGCCTCACCTCCTCTGACTGTGGGGATATCTGGTCTGATAAAAAAGGAGAGCTGGGGCCGGCCAAGTGGCTCAGTTGGTTAAGAGCTCGCTCAAGAGTTTGAGCTCTTGAGCAACAGCAGTTCAAGTCCTGGCCCGAGCTGAGCAGCCGCTGAGCTGCCAACAAGTAGCAGGATGGCTCAGCTAACAAAAAAAAAAAAAAAAAGAGAGAGCTGTCCCACTTAGTCACTTCAGGGGCGCACCACTTGGGACACTGGGGGTGGTTATTGTTATTCTAATTTTATAGAAACATTAATTAACATATCAGAGGAGAAAGAGACAGGATTCCAAAGGGATCTTTCCAAAATTCTTTTTTTTCTTACTTTTTTAAAAAATTTATTTATTTTTTATTGTTAGTTTCAGGTATACAGAACATTGCAATAGTTATCCTTTTCACCCTTCGCAATTCCCTTACTCTTGTAACTGTCAAAATAGGCCATGGGGCTTGGGGTGGATATGCTGGCCATCAAATCAGGACATGCACATAACTGTCACCTTTGCCTGTGGATGGGGACAGCGTAGAGGAATGGGACACTAATGTGACTCCTGAGATGAAAATTATATCTATTGAATTTCTAGCATGTCTCAGTATCAGTAATAAACAGTAACAAACTCCCCTGTACTTCTTTCATTAACACACCGCCCACTCATAGGTACTAGTTCAAAATCTCTATTCCCCCCTAATCACGGAGCATGGCTTTCTTAGTCATTGCTATGACTGCAACACTTAGCCCAGTATTTGGCACAGAGTAGGCCCCTACTAAGTCTCAGTTTAGTTCACTAACAGCCCCTCGCCTCAAAGGTCCTCTCGCCCAGTGTGGTTGGGAGGTGAACGGGGTGGGCGGAGACAAGCCCGCAGGCGGGGGAGGGGGCAGGATTCACCACCATGTGCCGGCACCTGCAAAGCAGGCAGGAGGCTGGGAAGCCCTTCAGCCGCGTACCCTACGTGGCTTTACAGACATCCTCAGCCATGGAGCAGGCTGTGGCTGCTGCCGCCTGGGTCCATCTGTGCAGGTGGTTTCGATCTGTCCAGACAGGAGAGCAGGACAGAGAAGTGATGCAGTTATTCCATCCGATAAATAACAGTTGACAGCCAGCCCCATGCAAAGCCCCATGCCAGGCACCATGGAGGAGACAAATGTAACTCAGGCCCCACCACGCCCCACACAGGGCTCCCGAGTATGCAAAGCTCCCGGCCTAGGCCTGCCAAGTCCTTGTGCAGTGTTCGTTACACAACAGCACTGCCTTCCAAGAGTGATGCCCTAGCTGCCAGGATTAGGAGCAAGCAGTATGTGCTCTGGAGACTGCAACTGAGATTTCCATATGAGGGACCTGTGGGGTGCTACGTGAGGGTTCAATGGAAACAGGTCTCACCCCACCCCAGGGAGCTTCCAGTGGCAGCTGGCTCAGTATCAGATGAAATGAGGGAGATATGAGGGACCTGCTCCCAGAGATCTACACCAGGCAGGGTGCAGGGCTAGTGCCTGAGAAGGCAGGAGAAGCCACAGGCAGAGAAGGGAGCAGCAGGTGTGTGGGGCTCATGAAGTGCTCTGTTTAGGGCGTCAGTCACCTGGGGCTTCCTGACTGGTTCTTGTCCTGAGATGGGGCACCCCTCCCTCATGTAACAAGCCCACCAGCTCCTTCCGCAGCCCCTGGCCCTGTTTGGTCCAACGATAACAACAGACATGAAGGCTGCCTGCTCTTTTGCTTCTTGCTTTCAGTAATCTTTCCCATGAGGTTTCTGCTCTTCAGGCTACACGAGCACCAGGGTGTGCCTGCTGGAATGCCTGTGCCCCTTACGCGGAGTGTGCTGCTGGGTACACAGCTGCCCACCCCATTCTGAGGCATTTTCAGCTCAACAGGCAGATCAAGGATAGAGAATCAGGCTAAAGAGCTTTCAGGAAGCCTAAGGAGATGATATATTGGTTGGTCTACACAGGATTTCTAAGCCTTGGTACTGTTGACATTTGGGCCAGATCATTCTTTGTAGGGGTGGGAGGGTGGCTGCCCTGTGCATTACAGGATGTTTAGCAGTGTCCCTGGCCTCTACTCACTACATAACAGTGAGAAACTTCCCAGGGGGACAGCCAAAAATGTCTCCAAACGTTTCCTATGTCCCTTGTTAAGAACCTTGTTAAGAAGCTTGGTGCACCAGCTTCTGGTTTGAATCCTGGCTCTACCGTTTGCTAGCTGTGTGAGCACAGCAAGTTATTAACCTAATCTGTGCCTTGATTTTCTTATCTGTAAAATGTGAATAATAGTAATACTTACCTCATAAGATTTTTATGAAAAAACTTAATGTTTTAGTAGGGATCCAGTCAAGATGGCAAAGTAGTAAATGCTGTGCTTAATCCTCTCATGACCATATCGAAATTACCATATTTCCCATGTATAAGATGCACCCTTTTTCGAAAAATTTGGGGTTCAAAAACTGGGTGTGTCTTATACAGTGATTGTAGAATTTTTTTACTTGCATTTCCCGCTTTTTTTTTTAAAGATTTTATTGGGGAATTGGGGGAGGGGAACAGCGAAGGGGAACAGACAAGTTGCTGTCCTTTTGTTCTTCAGTCTAGTTGTGGAAGACATCACTTCACTGGCCCATGTTGGTGTTATCATTGCGCTCTTCCCAGGTGAGGCAGATTGGTCACTGGCCACTGGACGGCCGCTCACAGCGGCTCTTGGCAGCTCACGCCAGCTGCTGGCCGCTCACGCTGGCTGCCAGCCACATAACGGTAGTTTTACGGCAGCCTACGCCATCACTGGTCACTCGTGGCAGCCCAGCTCCAGGTCAAGCTGTTGCTCACCATCTTAGCTGTAGAGGGCACAGTGTCACTGGCCCTCATGTGGGATCCAAACCGGGGCCCTAACCAACGAACGCGCCACTCGGCCAGCCCCATTTCCCACTTTTTTCGCACTTGTTTTTGCGCTCATTGTAGATTTTTTTTACTTGCATTTCCCACTTTTTCGTGCTTGTTGTCTTTGCACTCATTGTTTCGCACTTGTTACCGGTATATTATTACAATAGGCTAAGTTTTGCCACGTTCTGCCCAGAAATGGCTCAGAAAAGATTTTCGTACAGTGCTGAATTCAAGTTAAAAGTGATCCAGTTTGCTAAAGTGAATGGAAATCATGCTGCTGAACATAAGTTTGGTCCTCCTCCAACTGAGAAAACAATCCAAGACTGGCTATGGGAAGAAGAAACCCTACTGAAAAGGCTACGGCAGAAGAAGGCCATGAGAGGCAATACATGAAGACAGTGATTCGTCATCAGACACAGATGAGGACAAGTTAATGGTTGGGAGTTTTGACAGTGATGAGGAGTTGTATAAATTTTATGATGAATAAAACTTGAGTTCAGGCCAGTGAAGCGACGACCTCCACAACTAGACTGAAGAACAAAAGGACAGCAACTTGTCTGTTCCCCTTCCCCAATTCCCCAATGCTATTCTCCTCCCCCAATTCCCCAATAAAATCTTTTAAAAAAAAAAACAAAAACTTAAGTTCAATAACTTTATTACTTTTTTTTTTCAAATTTCAGGCCCCAAAATTAAGGTGTGTCTTATACATGGGGAAATATAGTACAACTAAACTACAGAACCACCACCATTGAGAATCACCTGAAGTCTTGCTGAACCAATGCCCTACAATTAAGGACATAAATAAGAAGCCACCTTGAGACTGGTAGGAGGGATGGAGACACAGAACAGGCAGGTCCCATACCCTCATGTGACCATTAAAATTGGGAGGGATATCTTGGCTGTGGAGGTACCACCACCCCCACCCTCCCCGCCCCAGGGGAGAGAGGGATCCCAGCACCACACCAGGCTCTCCAGCCCAGGGTTTCAGTGCCAAGGAGAAAAGTTCCCACAACTTCTGGCTGTGAAAATCAGCAGAGATTACGGCTGAATGAGACGAGGGTGGCTGCAGTTCCAGGCGCTCCTCTTAAAGGGCCCATGCACAGACTTACTCACTGACGGAATCACTGTCTCTGAGCTCCAGCACTGGGGCATCAGCTCAAAGGCACCAGGGACATATGGGAAGGAACTGAGTTGTCTGGCTTCAGGGTAAGGGCTGAAGGAGCAACTTCCTCCCAGAGGGAGGAGCTGGCAGAAGTCATTGCTTCTTTGTTGAGACCCCACCCCTCCCAGTGTGCAGATACAAGTGGCCACCATATCTGAGTATCCATCAACCTGGCTAACACCCTTCATTTGCCCTGATTCCTGGAGACCCCCACCCCACCCAACTTTCAAGCACACCCAAGGCTCTTCCAGTAACTTTTCTATATAAATAGCCTGTCTTGGCTCATGCTGGGGACTTCCCTAAAATCTCTCAACGGTTCACAAAACCCAAACAAGCAGTATCTGGCTTCGGCATGTCCTGTACCTCTGGCTGAGCAGCCTCAAGCCCATAACAACAGCAGACCTCGGTTCACGGCTTGGTCTCTCAAGGTACCTCCAAGCCCAGTGTGGGAGGCAGCCACCTATGAATTGCTTTGTGGCTCATGCCAGGTCACCCTGGGCAGTCCTCACAACTAGTCAGCCAAAGGATCAATCTCTCCTATTGACATGCCAACAGCAACCAAGGCTCAACTACAAAAGGAGGAAACTACACAAGGGACACAACTTGTGTCCTGGCTCAGGTGACCAGGGAGACTGCACCACTGAGCCCCACAACACACCTACATAAGTTCACTCTATGAAGACCGGGAGGCATAGCAACCCTATCTAATACATAGAAACAAACACAGGGAGGCAACCAAAATGGGGAGACAAAGAAACATGTCCCAAATAAGAGAACAGAACAAAGCTCCAGAAAAATAACTAAACAAAATGGAGACAAGTAATCTACCAGACACAGAATTCCAAACACTGGTTATCAGGGTGCTCAATGGTCTCAGGGAGAACCTCAACAAAGAGATAGAAAACATAAAAATGGAGATGGTAACCATGAAAACAACCAGTTGGAAATAAAGAATACAATAACGGAAATAAAGAATACATTAGAGGGAATCAACAGTAGATTAGATGAATCAGAGGATCAAGTAAGTGATTTAGAAGATAAGGTAGAAGAAAACACCCAAACAGAAGAGAAAAAAAAAAGGAATCCAAAAAAAATTAGGTTAGTTTATAGTTTAAGGGGCCTCTGGGACAACATCAAGCATACCAATATTCGCATCATATGGGTACCAGAAGAAGAGAGCAAGGATTGAAAACCTATACGAAGAAATAATGACAGAAAACTTCCCTAACCTGGGGAAGGAAATAAATATACAAGCCCAGGAAGCGCAGAGTCCCAAACAGGATGAACCCAAAGAGGCCCACACCAAGACACATTATAATGAAAATGGCAAAGGTTAAAGACAAAGAGAATCTTAAAAGCAGCAAGAGAAAAGCAGTTAGTTACCTACAAGGGAGCTCCCATAAGACTGTCAGCTGATTTTTCCACAGAAACTTTGCAGGCCAGAAGGGATTGGCACAAAATAGTCAATGTGATGAAAAGTAAGGACCTACAATCAAAATTACTCTACCCAGCAAAGCTATGATTTAGAATCAAAGGACAGATAGAGCTTCCCACACAAGCTAAAGCTAAAGGAGTTCATCACCACCAAACCAGTATTACAAGGAACTTCTTTAAGGTGGCAAAAAAAAAAAGATAAAACATATGAATAATAAAATGGCAATAACTACATGTCTATCAACAATTACTTTAAATGTAAATGGATTAAATGCTCAAATCAAAAGACATAGGATGGCTAAATGAATAAGAAAACAAGACCCTTACATATGCTGCCTAGAAAAGACTCACTTCAGATTGAAAGACACACACAGACTGAAAGTAAAGGGATGGAAAAAGATATTTCATGAAAATGGAAATGAAAAAAAAAAGCTGGAGTAGCAATATTTATACCAGACAAAATAGACTTTGAAACAACGGCTACAACAAGAGACAAAGAAGGACCCAGTAATCCCACTTCTAGGTATTTATCTGAAGAAATCCACAATGCTACTTCAAGAAAACATGTGCATCTATATGCTCATTGCAGGATTGTTTACAATAGCCAAGAAGTGGAGGCAGCCTGGGTGTCTGTTGATGGAAGAATGGATAAAGAGGAGGTAGTATGTATGTACAATGGAATATTGCTCAGCCATGGAAGGAAATGGGTTCTTGTGATCTGCGGGGGCATGGATGGACCTGGAGGGTATTGTGCTGAGTGAACTATGTCAGACAGAGAAAGACAGATGCAATGTGATTTCACTTATATGTGGAATCCAAAGAACAAAGTAAACAAACAAAACAGAAACAAACTCATTGATACAGAAAACACTTTGATGGTTGCCAGATGGGAGGGAAGTTGGGGGGTAGGTGAAAAAGGGGAAGGGATTAAGTATAAATTTGTTGTTACAAAATAGTCATGGGGAGGTAGGATACAGCATAAGGAATATAGTCAATAAAATGGTAATAACTATGTACTCGTATAGTGCCAGGTGGGTACTAGACTAGTCAAGGGGATCACCTCCTAAAGTATAGAACTATCTAAACACTGTGCTATACACCTGAAATTAATATAAAATAATATTGAATGTCAACTGTAATTAAAAATTAAAAAGAGAGGGGAACGGGAAGAGGAATAAGAAGTTCAAATTTCCAGGTATAAAATAATTAAGTCATGGGGGTGTAACATACAGTGTAGGGAATATAGTCAATAATATTGTGATAGCGTGGTACAGTGTCAGATGGTTACTGGACTTATCATGGTGATCACTTCTTTTTTTTTTTTTAAGATTTTTTATTGGGGAATTAGGGGAACAAGAACAGACAAGTTGCTGTCCTTTTGTTCTTTGGTCTAGTTGTGGAGGACGTTGCTTCACTGGCCCTAGTTGGCACCATCATTGCACTCTTCCTGGGCGAGGCAGATCAGTC
>NW_017731647.1:641457-649439 GCF_001890085.2 Hipposideros armiger | reverse complement strand
AAGGGAAACAGACAAGTTGCTGTCCTTTTGTTCTTCAGTCTAGTTGTGGAGGACGTCACTTCACTGGCCCATGTTGGTATTATCATTGCGCTCTTTCTGGGTGAAGCAGTTGCTCACCGGCCACTGGACGGCCTCTCACAGCGGCTCTTGGCAGTTCACGTCGGCTGCTGGCCACTCACATTAGCTTATGGCAGCCCACTGCAGCTCCACAGCAGCCTACACCGTCGCCGGCAACTCACAGCAGCCCAGCTCCAGGTCAAGCTGTTGTTCACCATCTTAGCTGTAGAGAGCGCAGCGTCACTGGCCCTAATGTGGGATCAGAACCGGGGCCCTGCTGCTCAGAGCTGGCATCCCAAGCCAACTCTTAACCAACGCACCACTCGGCCAGCCCAGGACATAAACATTTAAATAGCAACCAAGGGGCCGGCTGGGTGGCTCAGTTGGTTAAGAGCTCGCTCAAGAGTGCGAGCTCTGAGCAACAGGGTTGTCGGTTCGATTCCCGGCCTGAGCTGAGCTGCCAACTCAGGTGGCAGGATGGCTCAGCTAAAAATAAACAAACAAACAAATAAATAAATAGCAACCAAACATAATCTATTAAAAATGTCAGATGAGCAGGTAAGAGGGCAATGAAACCGACACTCGTACAAATTGTAGTAAGAAACGTGGCAATTTAAAATTGATTCAGAGATTAATAACCAGTAAAATGGGAGGAAAAACTGGAAAGGGAAAGCTAATTTTATCAAGAACTCAACATCAAATGGTGTGTCCACCTAAGTGACAAATAGAATCCTGAGCTTCCTAGTAGCCACAGCAAAAATGAAAACACAGCTAAGAAAACTCGCCGGCACGGCCTCCAGGAGAGAGAAATTGTTCACCAAGGCCCAGAGGAACTTTAGTCAAGTGAGTCCTCACACAGGCCCTAAGAAACGGGATCTGACAATGTTTCCATAGCAGTTCTGAGGGGATGTAACATGTGCCTCGGCTGCAAGAAAAGCTTATTTGAAGCACCACGCACAACTCTACACTTCTACTCTGGCCAAGAATGTGCTCTCCCAACCATCATGGAAGAATGAATTCCCTGAAAATGCCCGCCACGCCAGCAGCATGTTGGGCCTGACGGGTACTGGCTCACCTGCAGGCCTCCCCCTGGCTGACTGGCAGGGCTGGTTGCCAGCTCAAGCTGCCAGCTGCCTAAACAGTCCTGATGGCTTGGCTCTCTGGCTGCAACCCCTCAGTAAAGGGAGGCCCACAGCAGAGCTTGGCACTGGGGTAGACGCTGCAGCCAATTCCCCCACACGGTTCAGTTTTAAATGGCTCCCTCTGGGGATGCAGGGAGGGGAAGGGGCCAACTCCGAGTGTGTGGAATAAATGAAATGGAGGCTCAAATGCCCCAGGGAAAGGAAAACACTCACCTGAACATAACGTGGTGAAAGCAGCTCCTTGCTCTCTTAACCTCACTGTGCCTCAGTTTCCTCTTCTGTGGAATGGGGATAATTCACTTCACATCATCAGTGGGTTCTGAGACTTTCAGTGAAATGAGTTTAACGAAACAAATTTTACCCTCAGCTAATTGACATATACAAGAGTTAAGTTCCTACTGCATCCCATCAATGTGAGAACTAAATGACAAGGACATGCTGTGGGGACCTCATGGGGTTATTGTGAGGATTAAAAGAGCTGCACGTGCAAAGTGCTGTGAGCGATGCCTGGAACATGGTGAATGTTAGCTGTTATTATCATTATTATTATTATTGCCCTCAGCACTCCTCTGTGTGTATCCTAGACTCAAGCAATATGTCTCCAGTGCAAGGGGGTAATAAGAAAAAGTTTCTGAACCTTTTGATCACTGTGGAACCCTCAGCCTAGAGGCAAGCAATGGGTCCAAGTATTAGTTCATGATATATTGGAGGAGCCCCAAGCATGGGGTACCAGTTTCAGCCTTGCCACGAACTGGTGCCCCTGTGCAAGGGCATTGGGCCTTGGGCAAATCCTTGTTCCAGCCTGGGCCTCAGTGTACTCACCTATAAAGTGAAGTGATAGGACTCAATAATTCCTAAATTTGACTACACGTCAGAATCACTTTCAGGACATCATAAAATGCAGATTCTCAGGCTCTGCCAATTGAATTCAAGTCTCTGAAAATCTGCATTTTAATGAGCTCCTCAGCGGATTCTTGATGTTCTGTCAGATTTGAAAGCCCCTGACTAGCTGAGTTCTAAGCCCTCCCACTATTTGCACACTAAGGCTAACTGCAGACTCACAGAGCAGAGAGGTCATGGAGTGTCGTGTGCTTGATGATGGTCGAGGGCAGAAGGTCGCCTGCTTGTGAGGGCCCCAGAAGAATATACGAGTGCCCCTTCGTGCTCTTCCAGGGCTTAATCATGCCTAGAGGTAACAAGTTTTACATTTCCTAACCCCAGCTCTGATGGCATCACATCTCCCGCCCACTATCCTCCACAACACTCCATCAAAACCTAACTTCTCACCCCGCCCTTCAAGGCCTGTCAGGGCCTAAATCAACCCACATTTTTGCTTTCATAACTTATTACATTTCTCTTCCATAACCCCTGCTGGCGAAGAGCCACCTTGGGCTACAGTTAACTTTCTTGAATTTTTTTTGACAGAGGGTTTCCTAGACTTGAATATCATAGAACATTCTCTCTCCCCACCACTGGCTCTTTTTCATGGCAAAATACCTATGATATGGATACTAAGTGCTTTACAGAACTCAGTTTGGGAACCACTCTCTATGCCCTTCCATCTGCTTGCCAACGGCTTGACTCTCTATTCTGGGACCTGCCCAGGTCTTGAACTCCGACTCAGAACAATCGCCTATGGCTCTTAAGCCTGCCATCTCTCCCTTGACCGTACAACTGTCAAGGCTCTGCAGTGGTTCTCAACCTGGAGGTCGCGACCCCTTTGGGGGTCGAACGACCCTTTCACAGGGGTCGCCTAAGACCATCGGAAAACAAAAAGATATTTACATTACGATTCATAACAGTAGCAAAATTACAGTTATAGAGTAGCAACGAAAATAATTTTATGGTTGGGGGTCACCACAACATGAGGAACTGTGTTAAGGGTTCGCGGCATTAGGAAGGTTGAGAACCACTGCTCTACAGGGACAGGAGACCAGAACACTACTTCGTCCCCACCCTTATTCCTCTTTGCCTTCCTTTGAGCGGGTACCACACCTTCCCGGAGGGTAGAGCTACTCAAAAGTCCATCTTGATTTACTTAAATAAGCACAGTTGACCATTCGACCATCTTTGTTTCCCAATAAACAGCCTCCTCTTCTCATTAGCAACTCAAGCAGGTAACTACTGACCTCTCCTGGGGCTCCCCCCTTTTCCTGCATCTGTGACAGACATCATGGACTGATCACAGCACTTGCTCCCACACCCCCAGATGTGATGATGTACGTTCAGAATCCTTCTCAACACAATTCCCCAGGCAGGTATTACCCATCAATCAGAGGTGGCATGCCAGTTGAGACAGTCCTACTTACCATCAATGACCTAGTTGATTAAATAGCAAATGTGTTTACCAGAAAAGCTCTGCTGAGTGTCAATTTCAACTCCCTTATGGAACCTTAAACTGGAGTCTTCTCTAGTTACAGTCTATCTACTCGAAGCCTTTCAGGCAGGAGGATCGGGGTTGTGGGTGAGGATCTATCAGCAGTCTAACGTGGCATAAGAACTGGAATAAGACTTGCCAAGGTCAGAAAAGCTTGTACTGAGACCTGTCCTGGTGCATTGTCCACCTCCCATTGTTTTCTCTGGCCAAAACCCAAAGGAGTATCTGGTGAGCTGGCTAGTCTTAGACACAAAGAACAGCACTTGAGAAGAGCACTACCAAACAAATGACAAACTACACCTAGAAAGACGAATCTCTGGGGGCGGGCAGCAATTGGAGATGGCTTCGACGTCCCTGAGCAGTGGCCAGGTTTTCAACTTGGCCTGAGCCAATGGAACCATGTGCAATGGAACCATATGCAATGGAAAGACTGGTATCTTCGGTCAGATAACAGGCCACTCCGGTTTCTCCTCTCCTCTTCCCCTCCTTCTCCTCCCAGCTGATCACATTTCCTTGGTGATTTTCATGCTTAGTCAGTAGGTCTTAGGGGACAAGTGTGAATTCCATAGGGACCTTATCTGTATAAGCTGCTCTGTACTCATGCTATCCTCTGCACGGTATCTTCCTTCCTGCCTGCCATAGGCATTTACTAAACACCTACTATGTGCTGAGCACGACTATAGAGAAGAAAGCCGTCAAACTCTAATTGGAGCCACCAGGGAAGGCTGTATATGAAAGACAATGCTCTGATCAGCAGAAAAATGCATTTCAAGTTGCTTCCTCTCTTCTTCAGGCCTCAAAAGACGCACAACTGAGATTGGAGAAAATTGAGAGCCTGGCAGCTAAAATGCAGGAATTTCAGCGAATTCTACAAGATCATGAAAAGCCCCTATAGGATAAATAGAAACCAGTTCTCAAATTCAGGACAGTACATAGAGGGCTCAGCAGTTTTGCTAACTGCCAGGGACTTTTGTTTTATGTCTATTAACTCCCTAACCCCCCACAATAATGCTATGAGTTAAAGACGTTTATCATCATTCAAAAGATGAGAAAGAGGCACAGAGAGGTTCACTGACTTGCCCAAGGCCAGCAGCTAGGAAGCGCTGGGGCTGGGATTTGAACCTCTGTGTCTCCTGGCAGAGTCCTAAGCTACCTGAAGTCTGTACATTTAAACAACAAAGTTCTGATCTCAGATGGACTAGAGTAGGGTGGGGTGAATAATGACTGAATGGAGATGTATCAGGACATTCTATCAGTTAAAGATAGAAGGGTTTTGATAGATGGAAGCTCAGAGTAACTATTGTATCCCCCCACTCACTTTTTTTTTTCCAAAGATTTCATTGGGGAATTGGGGAAGGGGAACAGTGTTGGGGAATTTGGACAAGGGAAACAGCCAAGTTATTGTCCTTTAATCTCAGTTGTGGAGGGCACAGCTAGCTCAGATCCATGTCCAGTCGCCATCCGACCGCCCATCGGCAGCTCGCGGCCACTCAGCTCAAGGTGCCGTGTTCAATCTTAGTTGCGGGTGGGCGTAGCCACCATCCCACAGCCAGGCGGGAGTCGAACCGGCAACCTTGTTGTTAGGAGCACATGCTCTCACCAGCTGAGCCATCCTGCCGCCTGTTGGCAGCTCAGCAGCAGCTCAGCTCAGGCGCAGCTCACTGGCCCATGTGAGAATCGAACCAGGGATCCCGTTGCTCAGAGCTCGCGCTCTTAACCAACTGAGCCACCCACTTTTAAGGAAAGCCTCATGAAGGCCACATACCCACCAGAGCCACATCTCCTAGTGTCCCCGACAGACAGCAGGGCCTGACCCAGAGTCCAGTTGTCATGTTCTTGAGAGCCAGACATGGACATAGATCCTCATGGGTCCCTCCACGTCCTAGCAAACTGCACTTCTGACTAGAAAACCACATGATGTAATTAGTGCCTGGTGCCACCCTGACGCGGGTCCAAGCGGCCTGAAGCCCTAACTTCTAGACGGAACTCTACCACCTTCTGTCTTGCAGCTCAGTTTTTTCCTCTGTAAATATTTACTCATTCAGAAAACAATTCTGAGCACCTACCTCCTCCTGACCAGCCATCATGTGCAAAACCCTGAAAGCACTCAGTTGAATTCAGTAGCTGCTCCCAAGGAACTCACTATTTGCTGGTAGAGACAGACAAGGAAAGGGAGCTTAAGATGGCCCTGTGTCCTTCCAGAGCTCCAGAGAGCAAGGCTCCGTTCTGTCCCTCCTCCCCCTGGGAGTTTATAGCAGAAAATGAGATCACACAGGACAAAGTGCTTTGTAAATAGCAGAGGGTAAGAATGAGGTGTGTGGGGAGGAGGGGGAGGATTTAAACCCAGGAGCTGTCGGCCAAGTCTGGAGGCTCTGGGCAGGCAGCTGGCCAAGCTATGTGCTCTGTCTGGGACCGTGGCGAGGCCTCATGGGCGCAAGAGGACAAAGCCTGGAGCTCTGGGCTCACTCTCCCTGCAGGCCAAGCCTAAGCCTTGCTGCCCTGGGCTCTATCATGGCAGGGACCTACACCTTGTTATTGCTTGGGACTAGGTGCTTTTGCAGCCCCGCGCCAACCCCTGACTTCTTCAGTGTCTCCGCTGGAACAGTGACAAAGGCTGTGTCTCCCCTCTATTGTGCAGCCCGAGAAGCTCGATTTCTGAGTCCCCTTATATAATGACGTCCCTGAGAAATGGTGGCCCGAGGTGACGCCAGCACGGCCATTCTCTGTGCTAAAGCGCCACCTAGAGGCCAGCTCTAGCTCAAACGAATGTGTGTAGGTATGTTTTACCATTTGCCCAGGCAGCGGGAAACGAAAGGAAGAGAGATGTGCACGGGACTAAAAGGCAAGAAAATGGCAGAGGACCCTCCCGAGGACCCCATCAGTCCCTTCACCAACCCCTGTGTTGTTTGCTGATGAGGTAGTCAAGGGCTGAAATGTCTCTGCCTCTCACTGGGACAGTATTTCCTCTATGTGCAGGGACCAGTGTGAGAATGGCACTGTTTCTCATGTATTCTAAAATCTCAATCCGAAGAGCAAACATACTAAGAAAACCCTCCAGGTTGTCTGTCAGCCCAGACCCCAACCCATCTGCTCCTCTCCTATCCCTCTGGCGAGCTTGGGAAAGCTGTTTTTCAATGGATAAGGCCTCCTCTGGGGGAGAGTTTGCCGATTCTGCTTACATTTCTGGAACTGGCTGCCCTCCACTGAGCATGAACATACATTTATCATGGGCCATTTATTCAGAAGTAGCTGGATGAGTCTACAAAGGCATCAAGCTACGCCAAGAGTTCAAAATCAGCATAGAGTTATTTTTGCCCGAAGAAAACCCAAGCCAGATGGTAGCAGGACATCAAGAAAGGTAGCCAAACTCCCAAGCTGACTTTTTTTATTAAATCCTCTTACTGTAGGTTTTTCTGTTCAATCTTTTGCCAGAGCAGCAATTTAGCTTCCTACGAGTAGGCTTATCAAATTGTTACATCTAATTAGAAAACAAGATACATGAAATATCCAAGCTCTCACTGCCCATCTGAGCATCCTAGTTGACGCTGCTTGGGGGCAGCAGCTGGTGCAGTGTCCACGGAGGGTCTGCAGAGGCCATAACACGTCTTTGCCTGCAAACAGCCGCTGTTCTCTCTTCAGACCAACAACAATTCCAACAGGGGGCTCCCTTTAGAGTAAACCCTGAGCCTCCTTGGGAAAACTATGTTTGAATCTATTAAAAAGCTACAGCTGTCCCTCATGGATAAAGTGCAGTCCACGGACTGGCCGAAGGGTCCAGAGGAAATGAAGCTGCCACTTTCTTTACCCATGATCCCAAATAAGTTAGATTGACTAAAACTGCAGTGTTTGCTTCTCCCCCGTAGAAACAATTCCACTTGGCACTTACAGCAATCTTGACGTGTGATCTGAAGATGCGTATTATCATTGCTGTCTTGCAGAGAAGGAAATAGAGGCTACAAGAAATTGAGTAATTTTCCTGTACACGATGTAGCCAAGATTTGCACTCACATGTTCTGGTTCATTGTCCCAATGCCACCATCTCTCTTGGCGTGACGCCAACATATTAAGTACAGAAAGAATATTCTGAAAAGCAATGCATTTTACTACAGATTGTTGCAAGAATTCTTACACAATCCTAAGGACTGTGTAAGATATAAGGTGAGATTTATGGACCAAGGATGGCCCTCATTCAGGAATAATGCTCACTGGAGGTCAGTTCACACAACTCACTTTGAGAGCTCCAAGTTTCTCAATTAAACTGAAATACTCCTGACTTTGTTTCCTACTTCATTCCTTTCATTTAAATCAGACAGAACCTTTGTCCCCTATAAAATCCCATGCAAGTGTTAGTAATTCTTCTGATAAAGTGAATTCCCTCCTGGGAGGGGAGGGGAGGGGAGGGGAGG
>NW_017731647.1:620605-640962 GCF_001890085.2 Hipposideros armiger | reverse complement strand
CAGGGGAAGGGAGGGGAGGGGAGGGGAGGGTTCCATGCTGAGTGCCCATAACAATAGCTAATATTTATCCAGCGCTATGCTGGGCACTGTACTTAGCACTTCACATGCATTAATTCATCTAACCCTCTCAACAACCATTTAAGGTAGGCATGTTTATTTCCACTTTACAGAGAGAGAATGAGGCTCAAAGCACCTAAGGAAGTGGCTTAAGTTCCCACAACGTATAGGAGTGGAGTCCAGCTGTGTTTCAAAGGCTGTGCTCCAACCACTGACTTTTTAATAACCACATGGTAAATTCAGGGCCCGGGGAATCAAATTAAATTTTGCCTGACCACAGGGAGTCCTCACACACCAGCAGCCAGCTGTCCTGGCACAAAACCACAGCCCCTGGCTAAAGGGGGTTTCCACCACAGTCGGCAGGTTGGGGCCTCAGGAGTTTAGTTTCTTGCTTTTTTTGCCTGAACTCTTTTCCTTGGGGATGGAAGCAGCACAGGACAGCAGGAAGGGAGGAAACATTCAGGACAGAATGGGGACAGAAAACAGGGCAGGTTTGTTTTCTAAACCAAAGGTATTCTAAGAGCCACACTCTCCTTCTAGAGTTACAGAAAAAATTCTATGCCATTCTTAAATTCTTCCACCAACCTCAATAACCATTTCACTACCAAGTCTTCATCTGCTAGAACTTAGACACAAGAAAGTACTTGTGGGGGGCAGCCAGCTAGCTCAGTTGGTTAGAGCGCAGGTTCATAACACCAAGGTGGCTGGTTCGATCCCCACATGGGCCACTGAGCTGCGCCTTCCACAACTAGATTGAAGACAGCGACTTGACTTGGAGCTGATAGGTCCTGGAAAAACACAGTTCCTCCCCACCCACCCCAAAAAAACGACTTGGGGGCAAAACGAACCTGTCATCTCTGTAAATTGGAATGTCCCTTCGCAAAATCCCTTTCCTGGCGTGAGGAAAGTAATGGACCTAGCCAGGAACTCCTAGGATCTTCTCTAAATTAAGGCTGCCTAAAGGAAGAGACACCGAGACTTTCAACAGGGGAAGACAGGAGGGAGTTTTCAAACATCTTACCTTCCTGGGTATTAAAGTCTTTTGCCCTCAAGGGACCTTCAGGAACCAGCAGGCATTTAGCAGGTGAGACAGGCGACTACCGTCTAGAGAGAGAAAGCTGGTGCTTATGGGGGCATGGGGCCCAGGTCGCACAACTCCTACCAACATGATGCATCACTTTTTCCCCAAAATCTGCACTGTATTGTGATTTTGTGCTTCTCCCCATGTCAGAAGTTCTCAACATTACACACTTGAATCATAACCATTAAGTCCCTTTTCAGTAAGAGCCTATTTGTGTGGTCCTGAAGCACCCCCCAGGTTATATGTATAAAGATCAGGGCCCCAGACGCAGCAGGAATTCACTGTTTGACAACAATTCTATTTCCTCTCTAAACTAGCCGTTTCAGGCCTGGAACACATACCCAGTCACTGGTCTCTGGAGTTTACCCAGAATAAATAATTCAAGCTAGGTTCTACCGTTGGCGACTTGAACTACATGCCTATTGTTTTTGAGACAGGAATTCACCTTGGCTTTAATGGAGGATTTAAAAGGGACACAAAATTAAGCTACTTGATCTGGCATGTAACTCAAGAACAGCCAGCCATTCCATATATGGGATTCTACTTACTGCTACAAAAACCTGTTGTCTCCTTGGGTGAGAATAAAATAGCTTAAAAGCACGCACTCTGGAATGCTCCAAATGGTTTGCTTCTTTCTTTCCAGACGCACTCAACTTACAATCACTTATGCTGTAAACACATGTCCGTTTCTTGCGTCCTGGCAAGCATTTCAGTGCTGCAGTCGCCTTTTGTTTGAACTTCTGAGAGGCTGGGGATGTGCAGAGCGTCAGGACTGCAAGCATGCCAGCCAGTGTTAGTCAGTTTCATTTCCAGTTTCTCTACAGTGCTTTTCAGTATCTACAGCGCTGACTGGGATCAGAGGACAGCATGGGTCAGCTTTGGAGCATGTGACCTTAGATAAATCACATGACCTGAGTTCTAAGAAAATTCTACCAAGCTGGCTGAGTTATCGCAAGGCTGTATTAGTTTGCTCAGCCGGCCATAACAAAACACCACAGACTGGTTCTGTTGCTTGCTAATTATGTGAATTTGGCCAAGTTGCTTATCCTGTTCCATCATCTGTAAAGTGGGAATAATCTCTCACTCAAAGAGATTGCTGTGAAGATAAAAGTGTTAAGTACGTGAAGTGCTTAACAGTATATGGAGGGGGTGGGCCGGATGTATTGCTATTATTGCATTATTTCTTCCTAGCAATAATTGTGATTAATGCTTCCTATTGGCCTCTTTTTGTCAAAGTGCTTTGCAACTAGCCTTGGTGATGGTCTGTGAACTAAATAAAGGGACAAATCTAGAGATTTCAAGGAACACTTCTTGATTGGCTGAACAGGCTGCAGCAGAGGTGGCAGGAGAGACATCCCCAGAGACGCCTCACTATAGTGATTACACACAGTCCACATCAGACCCTGCAGCGTGAGACCATCTCCCTCCCAGTTTGTATGACGACCTATGTTCTTCCTCTTCCCTTATGACTATCTTGTGATAGAATCTCCCTGAAAACAAAAGTCACACCCCAAGGCAATCCACCCTAGCGCACTGGCCAGACTCACAGCAGGACTGGAGAACAGGCGGTGTGTTACAAAGGTCTCCAGCTCGCAACTTAGATTTCGTGCAGGGGGAGCTGGCTGAGCCAAAAAGGTGTTTTACTGGTTGCTTCTAGTCAGGGAGGCCGCCAGACACAAGCCCAGTTCTGTTTCAACCGTTCCAAACCAGCGAGAATAAAAGAACCTCCAGAAAGGAGCCCGACAGTCCCCATCGTGACACCACTGTGAGCATGGTCACAGCAGCTCCTCCACACGTGGTCTACGGACCTGTCCCTCTCCACACTCTTTGCTACTGGTCCGTGACAAAGCACAGAAATCAAGAATAAGCACTGAGAAACAGCAGTTTGACAGGGTAGTTTTATATCTGTTAAATCTATGAGAACTTTCTGCTTATATTTTTTTCTTAAATATTCATCCTTATTGAATTTTACAAAAGTATCGGTCCATGGCAACTGGCCCTGCAGCAGAGAGAACTTAAGCACTGGGTTACAAGCTCCTAAATAGCTCTCAGAGTGTGAAAGACTCTTTCCTCAGTCAGCAGATGCTACTACTTGGATCTAGCAGATCACACTCCAAAACAAAAAGTAGTGAGACTGTGGCATTTTTCTTCATTCCATCCTTATATGAGAAGAAAATGATAGTGTTTTCCTGTCAGGAATACAGCAAAAATCAGCTTCCAGTGTACATTCCAGTTCAAACTTTCTCCATATTGGAAATGACCAATGGCCAAAGGGTTTTTTATCCAAATGAGTGTGATACTTTATTTATTTATGTTTTTTAATTGGGGAATTGGGGGGATGGGAACAGTGCTGGGGGAATTGGGGGAAGGGGAACAGACTAGTTGCTGTCGTTTTGTTCTTCAATCTAGTTGTGGAGGATGTTGCTTCACTGGCCCAAGTTGGCACCATCATTGCGCTCTTCCTGGGCGAGGCAGATCAGTCGCCGGCTTCTGGACGGCCGCTCACAGCAGCTGCTGGCCGCTCACGCTGGCTGCTGGCCACACACGGTAGCCCATGGCAACGCACTGCCACAGGGACTGCAGCCTACGCCGTCGCCGGCGACTCATGGCAGCCCAGCTCCAGGTTGAGCTGTTGTTCAGCATCTTAGCTGTGGAGGGCAGTGTCACTGGCCCTCATATGTGGGATCCGAACCGGGGCTCTCTGGCATCCCAAGCGAGTTCTTAACCATCGCGCCACTCGGCCGGCCCATGAGTGTGATACTTTAGACACGACACTCTGTTCAGAACTGGGAGGTATCACAGTGGACAAAATCCTCAATGTGAGTCAGAAAATCTGAATTCAAATCCTGGCTTGATTGCCTAAAAGCTTTTTGATACTGTATGAGTGACATCATGAAGCCAGTTTCCTTAACTACAAAAAGTGGAGATTAAAATGACCTGCCCAACCTACATTTTAAGAGTGTTGTGAGATTCAGGTAAGATGATGCCTGTGGGATGTGCCTCACAGAGAATAAAGTACAACAGAATACACACGGGGTCCCCAGCCTTCGAAGAGCTGACAGTCTCAGAGGAAATGGCCCCCAACATGGTCCAGTGAGAAAGCGGACCAGGATACCGCCATTCTCCCAATATTTTGTTAACCGAAGATTTACCAAATTAGAAAATGCTACCTCCAGCCAGCCGAGTGGCTCAGTTGGTTAAGAACTGGCTTAAAGAGCGCGAGCTCTGAGCAACAGGGCCGCCAGTTCGATTCCCACATGGGCCAGTGATGCTGCGCCTGAGCTGAGCTGTCGCTGAGCTGCCAGCAGGTGGCAGGATGGCTCAGCTGGAGTAACAAGATTGCCTGTTCGATGGCGGGCTACGCCCACCCACAACTAAGACTGAACTCGGCACCTTGAGCTGAGCTGCCCCCTGGATGGCTCAGTGGATAGAGTGCGCTCTTAACATCAAGGCTGCTGGTTCAACTCCCTCATGGGATGGTGGCTACACCCACCCACAACTAAGACTGAACACAGCACCTTGAGCTTAGAGGCCATGAGCTGCCGATGGGCAGCCAGATGGTGACTGGTGCCCTCCACAACAAAGATTGAAGAACAACTTGGCTGGTCTTAAAAAAGAAAAAAAATGCTGCCTTCAAATTTTTCCCTGGGAAGAAGGCACTCTTATTTTCTCAAGAACAATTAAGTAAGTTTGTTTCCATCCTGCCAGGCCTCGTGCACCATGGTTGACACCGCGAGGGAGGCAGAGAATAGTGTCAGTCCTCAGGGGCTGCAGGGGGCACCTGTGGCATGTTCAAGGAAGTATGTGACTCACATGACAGAAACTAGAGCAAAACTCTTTCCCATGTAACTTGTATAGCTACTTGGGGACCCTCTCAAAACCCCACACACTTAGAAATGCACCATTTCGCTGCTGTGCTTTAGGCATGCGAAGACCAGAGAGTTATAACATATTTTAGCTTTATTGAAGACATATTACAGTAGACAAACAAGTAGACAAACACATGCTTTATAAAATATACATTCTCATGTGTGAGAAAATATAGATACCAGGAAAGGCCACACTGAACACTTTGCTTCTAACTCTCTTCAGGTACATCTGGTACCAGGGCTGCTCAGACTGACATCCTGACGGGAACAAAGGGTAACAGGGTAAAAGGACAGGGTACAAATAGTCTCTTTATGGATCAAGAGGCCACTTTAAGTAGCCAAGAAATATGCCAAGAGCACTTGACCACCTGATGTTCAATTTCTCTTTCAAGATAGCTACAGTTGATAATTATACTTCTTACATTTGAAAACAGGCTCAAATCACACTGTTTCTCCCCTTCACCCCACCCACTGGTGGAGATCAGGGCTGCAAAAAAACACTCAACCTTGAGGGAGCAGGTCTCAATTTTTTTTTTCCAAGATTTTATTGGGGAATTGGGGGAGGGGAACAGACAAGTTGCTGTCCTTTTGTTCCGCAGTCTAGTCGTGGAGGACATTGCTTCACTGGCCCATGTTGGTATTATCATTGCGCTCTTCCCGGGTTAGGCAGTCGCTTACCGGCCATTGGATGGCCTCTCACGAAAGCTCACGCCAGCTGCGGGCGACTCATGGCAGCCCAGCTCCAGGTCGAGATGTTGTTCACCATCTTAGCTGTAGAGGGTGCAGCGTCACTGGCCCTCATGCGGGATCCAAACCGGGGCCCTGCTGCTCAGAGCTGGCGTCCCAAGCCAACTCCTAACCAACGCACCACTCGGCCGGCCCCAAATATTACTCTTAAAACATACACACACACACCTTAGTACCCACAAAACCTTCAGATGATCTGTGGGCTTTGAGGTGTTTTGTTAAGAGCAGCTTCTAATAGATCTCTCAAGTCAGAACTTGTTATTTTTTTGCAACAAACCAGGCAGTTGTCCAAAATAGAAAGAATTTTGAGGCTAACTGATGTTGGTTTATTGTACTCCAAACAAAAAAGTTGTAAGTTAGAAGAAGCAGGAAGGAAAAATATTTGCCCAACTGAACTGG
This sequence comes from Hipposideros armiger, assembly GCF_001890085.2. NCBI lineage: Eukaryota > Metazoa > Chordata > Mammalia > Chiroptera > Hipposideridae > Hipposideros > Hipposideros armiger. The sequence continues at coordinate 634,809 of NW_017731647.1, read as the reverse complement.
GAAAGAGGCCATGTAACAGAAAAATGAAACATTCCTCGCAGGTTGCCAAAAAATCTTAGCTCAACCTTTAAGGTCCATTACCTCGGTAATCTGCTTCAAGAAGCAAAATAAGAAATGGAGGATGTAGCATAAAATGACAATGACAGCACATTTACCCTCTTGGCATTTTGTGGATATTCAAATAATTAGAAAAGGCCATAACTCACTTGGGTAAAATAACTGGTATAAAATTGAACATCACAATTCCAACCCCATTCAAAATGGCATCCCACTGATTAGAAGAAACTCCAATAAAAATTAATAGTAAAAGGGAGGGTTGTAATACATTATAGGCTTTTAAATTTTTTTACTATGGTTAATTCCATTTGTGTTACTAACTAGTTATCAATTTCCTCAGGAGAGTAAGCCCAGAGTTTCATGTTTGCAGCCATTAAACACAGAACAGGCTCCTTTTGTCAACCAAAACCCAAAATTCTTAAAAAAAATTCTTGAGTGCTCTGTACTTACTGCATATAAAGGATTCTGAAGGACAAATTTTTAAGAACATCAAATTGCTTCTGGGATTTCCAATGATAAAACAGAGACCTAAAGGTCATCTTGCCCGTGTTCCATCTCAATGCAGAAATTTCTTCAATGCTATTAACAGATTATTATTTAGCTTCTGTGTCTGTACTTTTCCCACAAAAGGCTGTTTCCGATTGTCAGACAAACCGAATGGTTAGAGTATTAGCTTATACAGCATTATCGGCAAGTGTATACTGACCCTCCCTGTAACTTCTGCCCCCCCTGATATGCACCCCATCTTCTGGAATATGGAGTGAATCTCATCCTTATTCTGTATGACAATCCTTTAAGTAACTGAAGACTTTTATCATATCTCCCGTTCCTTAGGAAAATGGATAACAGTCTAAGTTGCTTGACATCTTAATGTTCCCTCTACAGCCTCCCGATGAGCAATGTAAAGGCAACTGTTTTTAAACATGGAATTCACCTTAAGAAAACTGCATTTTTTTAAAGCATTCTGAGGTGGCGCAATAGAGAGGTCTGCACACTGGGCTGGGTTTCTGTTAGTTCCTATTCTATATAGTAACTTGTATACTTGAGAGAGCATTTTAGAAGCTGCTGAGTGACAGAAAGCCAGTAAGGCCTAGAGTTCAAGGATAATGCTGCTTCTTCCAGGTGGACTTGAAGATTCAGTCTAAGAGAGGCAGAAACAAATGAACAGAATTGACGCATCCCTCCTGGTAGGAAGTGGTAATTTGGTGGGGGGCAGAGAGTAGTTTTCTCAGCATTTCAGCTTGCTGTGCTTTTTGCAACATCCCTGATTAATATACTGCTGGAAAGCAACACTGATGAGCCGCTAATCCTGGTTATAGTAGAGAGTTAAATCACTGCTTGGTCAAAAACATTTGCAATAATGAAAAGTTTCAGGGATTCCTCCGAAGATTAGAATTTATTGAATTTATTTTTTTTTTTAAGACCAAGGATTGGTTCTTCACATTCAAACAAATTCCTGACTAGCTTTTTAAGCAAGTTGTTTAGTTAGAAATATCTGGGAGGACACCTCAACCATTGGAGTTGCCATAATGGAGGACCTCGCTGTGCAGGAAGGAGACCAGCCTCTGCCACCAGAGGCAGAATGACCACAGCTAGAGCAGAGGCAGCACTCGTATTTGAGGTTTTCTAGAATGCTGGTTCACAGCCTGTTCTGTCCTCTCACATGTAACAGCTGGTGCTCACTTCCAGTCTAGCTCTAACTCCACCTTTTTCACTCAGGAAAGTCTCTCAGAATGTGAGTGGGAGTACTATAGTTACAGGGCTAACCTTGAATACGTCAGAAAGGTAAGGGAGTCACACATTAGCTACAGATTAGCTGGCACGCCTCTCACCTGACTCTGGGGTTCTGTACCACTAGCACTCAGACCTGCTGGTCTAGAGAGCAAAGGGTGGTTTCCAACGGAGTTAAGAGTCTTTGTTTACTGATACTGTTTCGAAGCAGAGGATTTCTTCTCCTCAAGAGTATTTCTGACACCATTACTCCTGCTCAAGAGTAAACAAATCTGGCTCAAGTCAGAGTAAGCAGCATCACGCGTGTTCTACTCTAACAAACATTTCATGGAAGCAGCTTTTTATTAGAGTAGCATAATCCTCCTCGGTTCCCGGAGGGCTCACAGATTCATAGAATGTTACAGCTGGAAAGGGCTTTAGAGCATCTAGTAAAATGCCCTCATTTCATAAACGAGAAAATTGGGCTGAGAAGCAAAGGGACTGGCCCTTGATGACACAACTAGTAAGTTGCAGGGCTGGAAACTAAATCGAGTCTCTTGAGTCAAAGTCAGTGCAAATTATATGACAACCTAGTAAGGAAGAAGAGGGGTCATAAATTGAAGGGACGGGAAAATAGTGACAGTTAAGAAGTTCAAAGTGAAAGAGGCTGACAGTTTAAAAAGGGGGAAAAAGGCATAGTAGTATAAAACAACTAAAGTAGTGCTGCTGCCTCTCAGAGAAAAATTTAGGATTGAAAACTAGTATGAAATTCAGCTAGGCTTTCTAGCAAAAGCTGAGAAATTATGTGAGTTTAGAACCCTTGAAATGCACAATGACTCAGAAGTAGATTCTGTCATTGAAGTGACTGAAGTTATCTCTTCATAATTAGTACTTAATAGATTTAGAGGACAGAGTCTGAAAGCCTATGTAAGGAAATCTGAAAGCAAAAAGAAAGAACTTTAGTTCATTCCATTCCATTAGTGTTAAGTCCTTTGTTGAAATAAAGCTTTCTACCAGAAATTCAGGAAAACTTTTTGGCTTAAATAATCACTTGTACAAAACAAGGGCCACTCCAAAGCTTTATAGTATAAGAATTTCTGCACATTCTTCCAGTCCCAAAAGCCCTCTTCCCTTCTTAAAATACACCGCGCATTGGCAGAAGAGACATTATAAGAAAACAAACACAGAAAAGAAGCAATCTTTGGTTTTCTCAACTAAGTACTTTGTTGAAAGGAGATACTCCCCAAACAAGTTGTCCCTTATCTCTGTGCACATGGCTATGACAAGACTGCTAGCCTTTTTATGCTATTGGGTCATCAGGAAAGTCATGACGTATTTTTCTACGTTTTTCAATGCAAAAATGCGTCATGACTTTCCCGATGACCCAATAGAAAGGTAATAGTACCTGGCACTTGTAAACAGATGGCAAATGATTAGATGTATGAATCTTTAGGTATGAAGTGGTTAATTACACCAAGATTGTGTTTGTGTGTACACAATTGCTAGGTACCCTGCCTCTATACATATACTTAACAAATACATTTTTGAAACTTTAAACGAAGCTATACAAAAATCCGTGGTCTAAGAAGCTGCTGTCAATATAATAACTGGATATATACAATTTTGGCATATCAAAAATATTTACATTGTAGCCAACACATATGGTCAATGAATACAAAAATTATTTATAAATGCACATATATTTACAATGAGATCCCTGGGTGATAGGGACCCCCCCCAAAAAAAAAATATTCACAAGAATACAAAACCCCTTGACCCGGTGATAGTGGGTGAGGCCTGAGATTCTTGTCCAAGGCCTTCAGTATCAAAGCCCCAGCCTCAACTGTACGCTGAATGCCACTGACGAATCCCAGAAGCACTTCCCAGAGGGCTCCGAAGCTGTTTTTGCTCTTTGGAAGGCAAAATAGAACAGTGATGTTTTCACAGTCATTTTGTGGGTTGAGACAATCAGCATATTAAGCAGCAACGAGACTCTTCCTCACATGCAGTGCACACCTGGGCACATCCCATGGAACCATCAGGGAGCACATGTTTCGTGTATGCCCCTGCGGCACTTGTTTTACGAGCTGTACCCATTTCTGCCAGCCGTTACTCCTTCTTTGTCAAACAGAAGCCCAAACAGATGTCTGGGTCACCCTGGTGTGGTCAGATGTAATTGCAGACAAAGTCTAAAGCAAATGCTGATTCTGGGTGTCTTCTGAACTCTGAGGTAGTACATACAAAATTAATAATTGGGGTCTCTGCCCAGATTTTATCCTGGAATGAGTTTCATGTGCCCTCACTACCATCTTGAATGTTCCGAGTCCTGCTAAAATCAAAAGTATGGTTAGGTGACCTGTGACAGGGCGTGGGGGACGCAGGACAGTCTGGACCACTCTCTGCCAGGCCCTCGTTTGGATGGAGTGGTGGCGACTCAAGGACCGCTTGCTGGGAATAGGGAGGATGAGGCAGGCCTAGTTCTCTGCTTATGTTCCACAGAGGCCGCTGAAACGTTTCTGAGAATCAAAGACAAGAGTTATCAGTGGCAAAGACAGGCTTAAAATTAATTTCCTAAAATCTAATTTTCTTTTACCCGAATCCTCAAAGAAATAAAGATGTCCAATATTCCTGAATAAGGACCTGGAGATCAAATATATACTGGCCATCTTCTTAGCACCAACTACCAGAAGAAAAACTGGAACTATGGTCTTTCAAACCCTTCTACTCAACAAACTCAACCAATTATTTACTAAATCCAAGCTGTATGTCATCTACTTTCACCTATTATTGGTGCTGTTGCTACAAAATTTTGAAAATAAAGCTCTTTATAGACACATGGAAAACAGACTAATAATATCCATAGTGTAATGAAAGTCACGTGATACATAGATCAAAATTGATTCAGACCAGCCATTACATTTTTAAATAACAATTAAATGCCTATGTTAAAAAAATTGTCTTAAAAATAAACAGCCATTTCCCTCCAGCTTCTAGCATGCTAATAATTCTAACAACTAAATAACCAAAAGCAGCAATTTTAAATCAGATTATCTGTACTTTGGTCTCAAAACTGAATTTCTCATTCTCCTTATTTACTGCAGTGGTGAGCTCTCCCCAAAGATTGTTTACTGAAAGTTATATTAACTTCATGGGGATGCATCTTAGAAAAGGCTAGTCAAACATTCTGGAAACAAATGCTCAGAAATAAAATAAAAATAAAAAAAACCCATGTGAAAAGTGGACGAAAGCAGGGTTTCTCAAGCTTTAATATGCATACAAAGAACCTGGGGATCTTGTTAAAATACAGACTCTGGTTCAGTAGGTCAGGGTTGGACTCACGACGCGCATTTCTAACAAGCTCGGAGGTGACGCGGATGCTGACAGACAACACTGAGTACCAAGGAGCTAGAGCTACAGCCCAGGTAAGGCATGAGCAATGCACCCACACACTCGCATCTGCTGATTTCCTCACTGACAGACCAGATGAACATTTCAAACATCCCCAAAGTCAGGAAAAAGATGCACTGCAAGGGAAAATGGATTCCGTGTTGGTGCATTTCTTTCATGGACACTGAACTTTAAAAACAAGAGACTAGGGGCAGCTAGTTAGCTCAGGTGGCTAGCGCGGGGGCTCATGGCACCAAGCTTGCCGGTTCAATCCCCACATGGGCCGCTGAGCTGCACCCTCCACAACTAGATTGAAACAACTATTTGACTTGGAGCTTATGGGTCCTGGAAAAACACACTGTTCCCCAATAAAAATAATACTAAAAAAAAAAAAAAAGACAGACTAATTTCAGTGACAGTATACTTGTCTCTGACCTGTACCCTCTTTAAAATTTTTAGAGTTGGTCCCTTAGTTAAGCACAACAGAGCACATCTCAGAAGTCCCGGGTCAGATAATTTACTCCTGCCAGGGCTGTTTCTGGAATCACCACGCTACACTGTCGTCCTCTATACACCTTTTCTCACCCCCACCCCTATTTCCAGAGTTCTTCCATTTCAGGAAGACAGAAGGGTGACAGCTGATGAGAAGCCTGGAGGAACAGGAAGACACGTGCCCTTCACTGTCTTGAAAGTGTTTCATTTTGTTTTAGTGATCAAGTTATCAAATGACTCGTCTGACAATATTAACATGTATTCCTTTTTCTGGGCTATGTGGGACCAAGGACACCATCCTAAACTGCTTTCCCACTCATGGCCCCAATCCTAATTCCTCACAGACAAAAGCAAACACCTGCCAAGTGATACTGACATTTAATACATACCTCGTAGCACAGTGACCAAATAAAACATTTTAAAATCTCAATAAAAACCTTCACCAGAGTATCCCCAAATAATATCCTTAGCATTTCAAATCTCCATCATTTAAATAAAGAGGGAAGAAAAAATTAACAACTACATGAAACTTTTTAAAAGCCTTTTCTATATGGCTTCTAAATTTTTAGATGTGTGATCCTGTTATTCCCACAAAAGCTGTTTTCATCCTATAGATGCAGACTTCGTCATAACTCTAATCTGTGAGAATCTCTGCTCTAGTTTATACCAGTTAACAGTAGCTAATTCCTCCATTATACCAATTTGATCGCTTCCTGTCAAATGAGAGTGCTACCTATATGACAGAAGGAAAAATCAAGAAGGTGACAGTGAAAACAAAATAAACAAAAAAAGCCCTGTGCGCCTTACCGCTGCTCATCTGTGAGGAGGGCAGCTTCTCATTTATCCTCTCATGGTTGGTGGGGAAGGCGGACACCTCTCTATCTGCTGCTAACACCAGGCTCTCCAGGGTAGTGGCATCTTGGGAGGGATGTGCCAAGTATGTCTCTTTGGGCATCTGGACCATGAGACTGGAGAGTGTCTGATCTAGAATGTCCTCCTCAGCAATATAGGTGTAGGGACAGTATTCTCGGGTCCTGGAGTAGATGTTGGCATTGTCGTAACAATCTGAGCAGATGACCCGGGTGCCAGTGCCACCTAAGGAAACATGGGAAAGAACCCGAACATCCTTCAGTTAAGGAACCAGTTTTGCCAATCAGTCTTCTTCAGAAGCTGCCATCATTATCATCACAGCTGGCATTTATTCCACACTTACTTTAAAAACCAGGTGAAGTAACTAATTCAATCCTCACAGCATCTCTGTGAAGTAGGTCTTATTACAGTATTATCTCCATTTTACAGATGGGGCAAGTACAACACAGAGGAGTTAAATAACTTGCCCAAAGACATACTGAAAGACTGAGGAGCTGAAATCTAAACGCAGGCACCCTGGCTCCAGAGCTCATGCTCTTGAATTCAACACTAAACCATCTTTGTCCAGCCTGAATAAGGTCATGCTCAAACCAAGGGAGCCAAAATACGGCTGGCACTGGGCTATAAGCCACGTTTGGCTTAAGCAAACTAAAGCAGAGAATAAGGAGTTGTAATGACTCCCAAACGCCGTATTACTTTCATGAGTCAAGAGGTTATGCAACACCAGTTGCTAAACGTACCCCTAGAGAAAGCCTCCGACGGCAAAGTCCTGTCTGACAAATAAGTGTTTGGCAGAAGTTTAATAATAAGCTCTCTGGACTCTTATGTGGTTTGAAAACTGAATGAGGAAAGAGGGGAAAGACACGGAGGAATCAAGTGCGAGTTACTTATTCACGATCAAGCAACAAAATGTTAGAACTGGAAGGGACCTAAAAGTAATTTAGTTTAACCCAGAAGGCAATTTAGGTCCCACAAATTTCAGAGTAAAGGTTTTTAAGTGTTCTTTTAAAAAAGTTAGAAATATGCCCTTTCCATAGAAAGCCAAAATAAAACCCAATTTATCAATTAAAAAGAGAAGTTCTGTTAATGCCCAGCCTAAAATAATCTCTGTAGAAATGGAATAGACATTTCATTTGTATACCCTGATGTACCACACAGATTTGTTGAAAAAAATCTGTGAGAATCTTGGGAGAAGTGCTTTGTAAAATATTTTATTTTAAAAATGAGGAAATTGGGCGGCCAGTTAGCTCAGTTGTTTAGAATGCAGTGCTCATAACACCAAGGTTGCCTGAGCTGTGCCCTCCACAACTAGAATGAAACAATTACTTGACTTGGAGCTGATGGGTCCTGGAAAAACACACTGTTCCCCAATTTAAAAAAAAAAAAAAAAGAGGAAATTAAAGCTCAGATCTCAAGTAACTTGTTCATGGCCATGAAGCTGGAAAGGAGAACCAGTAATGCCGCCCCATTCTCCTATCCCTTACTTCCTCCCGTGTCCTATCACTCCCTGTGGGAGGGCGGAGTGGGAGAAGAAAAGCAGTGTTGAGAAGTTGGACTCATTTAATTAGGGAACATTTTCTCTCTCTCTGATGTTCTCCAATATACACTGCGAATCATTATCACCCCTGAAACTTTAGTGAGTATCTATCTACCTGTCAGCAGGAGAAACACACCTCCCCCGGATATGGTCTAAAGGATGCTCATGCCTGATTCAGAAAAAAAGATGCCTGAAAAAAATGTCTAGAGCGTCTCCTTCCCACAGTAACACGTTGGTTTGGAAGCCTCTGCTGTGTACGTACTCCCAATCTCTTGTTTAAGGATGTGTCTCTTTTCTGTCAGATGATTTTCTTCTCTGTTAAGACTTTAGTCAATTTTCACCCTGTTTTGCATGGGGCCAAATGTTTTCACTCAGTATCTTAGTTTAAAATATCGCTCTGGGTTAAAGGGGAAATTATACACTGAAAAATAAACTCAACAGGATAGGGCTGAAATTGTAAACATATACAAGGGTCATTACCATCAGTGCCTTTGTGTAAATATCCATTGGCGGGAGGCATGAGCTGCTGATGGCTGCCTGCCTCAGAGTTGCTGTAGCCTTCCTGTGGCTCAGACAGCGTTCCTTGGGAAGACAAGTAGCTGGGAATGTCTGCAGGCAGATTGAGCTCCTCTGCAAAAGAGAAATCTGTAAGTAACACGCAAATAAAGTTAGGCCATTTAAGCCAACACTCAGAAGACTATTTTGCAAATGGGCTGCACTTTGATACTATTGGACCAGAAAAGATTATGTACTTTGGAATGTTCCCCTAAAACCATTTCTCACTAGAATTCTTCTAAAAGTTTCATCTTAAAAGTACTACCAAAAGAAACACAACCTAAAGTCTGAAATCTTATTCCTAGGCACACTTTCACAATTTGTCTGGCTGGACCTCTTCTCTTACAGGATTTCAGGGTGAGGGGTATAAAAGACTGGGCTCAGTCATAAGGGCTCCACTCTTATGTACGACAGAAATGAGCCCCGGCATTAAGGAAAGAAGGCGCACCTGTAAGGTGTTTATGAGAGCAACGTTTACAGGGAGTGTCTACAAATTCTGAAAATTATTCATCAGGGGATTCCATTAAATCAAGAAAATAGAACATTTTAACAGAAAAACTCTTCGTTCTACCACACATTAAGTATCAAAGCTCCTTAGATTTTTACATTTTACTGTAAATCCTGTACTACGTCCCTGACTGACTGAAGTACAAGGTACAGGTGTCAACTGGGGACCACTCACCTGTGTTTGTGATACTGTAGTCTTCATTTTTCCTTCTCATGTGGTAAATAACAATGACCCAAATCAATGAGGTGCCCACAACACAGCAGACCACAACAATGATGACAATGCCAACTGTGGTCCAGCCATCATCCTCATGGCCAATACTACTCTGGGAAGAGTCACAATTGGGGGATGAAAGGACATTTAGGTAAATGTGACCCCGTTCTGTCCCAAGGGTGTTGGACATGATGCAGGTGTATTTCCCAGCATCTTCCAGCCCGGCATCGACGATGATGAGAAGCTGGTTGGCCGCAGCAAAGAAGTGCCGCTCTGTCACAAGCAGTGGCCCGTCATCTTTGGTCCAGTTGAGGCGAGGCGCAGGGCTCCCTCCAGCTATGCACTGCAAGACCGCAGTTTCACCTCGGGTGACCGTCTTGTCTTCCAGGGGTCTGATAAATGAGGGTGTCTCTAACAGGAAGAGGTATAAAAAAATCAAATAAAGCAATTTTATTTCTTAAATCCGACTAAATCAGATTAGAGTTATAATGAAATAAGCACTTTCATATACTCATGGGAGGATTAGAAATTAATGGTTCAGAAAAGCAAATGCCTCAAAAAATCTAAATATTATCTCAGCAATTCCACCTCAGGCAAGCTATCTTAAGCTAAGAAATTCAAAATTGTATATACACAAACATGTTTATTACCAATTTAGTTGTAATTTTTCAAAATAAAGGAAGAAATCTAAAACTCTAGCAGGAAAATTACAGTACAGGGCCATGTAATATTTTATGAAGACCAGTAAAAGGGTGAACCTTGTGGGCTGGCCGAGTGGCACATCGGTTAAGAGCTGGCTTGGGATGCCAGGGAGCCCCAGTTCGGATCCCACATATGGGGGCCAGTGACACTGCCCTCTACAGCTAAGATGCTGAACAACAGCTCGACCTGGAGCTGGGCAAGTGGGTTGCCATGGGCTACCGTGTGTAACCAGCAGCCAGCGTGAGCGGCCATCCAGAAACCGACGACTGATCTGCCTCACCCAAGAAGAGCGCAATGATGGTACCAACTTGGGCCAGTGAAGCAACGTCCTCCACAACTAGACTGAAGAACAAAAGGATAGCAACTTGTCTCTTCCCCTCCCCCCAATTCCCCAATAAATAAAAAAATCTTTAAAAAAAAAAAGGGTGAACCTTGTGATGCAATATTAAGTAAAAACAAGTAGGTATGCATAACTACATAAAAATGAGTGAAAAAAAAGTCTATGACAAAATCTTTAACAAGTGTTTGAGTGACTTCCCCTCCTTTTTCCTAATGTTCTGTACAAAACACAATGAACTTATTTTTCTGATTATACAAGTAAATAACACAAACCAACACTTTCAAAAACCTTAACATCTAGGGGAACAGAGAATTAAAAGTAGAATTTTTGCCTTGGATTTGAGTCAAATGAAGAAAAGAATTCTTATAAGGAAAAAATTAGGCTTATAAGGAAAAAAATTAGGGAAATCTTTAGGGAAAAGACATTTTACCAGAGCACACTGGGATTAGAGGAACACACTGAAAAGAAAACAGGAAATCTAACTAGAAGACAGGTCATTTTTTACAAAATGAACTAAGAGAAACAACAGTTAAATTGTCTGCAGTTCTCTATGAAGCAGTATTTGAAGCAGTAGAAAACAACTAATTGCAAACTCACTAATGAATAGTAGAAACCTTAGAGAGAGGTGACAAGATAAAGGGATTTGAATTTTCAATTCATGTGATAAAGATTTCTACTTCTGCCCTCAGCATTTCCCCAGGTTCAGTTCCCTGATCCACTAATATTGTAGGCTGACAGAGCCCTGCATAAATTGACAAAATAAAGTGATGAAGATATATTCGGATCACAACTGAAATCTCCAACTTACACTTTCCTTGCCATTAAGACCAAGAATAGGCCCGAATAAAAAAGCTCCTACAAAATCAGGGCCCTACGGGGCACGAAGCATACCTAACACTGTGAGGGAGGCATTTGCTGAAAGGCCGCCTGCTATGTTTTGTGCCATGCAGCTATAGATCCCCATGTCTTCTATTTTCACATTTGCAATGAAGAAGACGTCATCCTCAGGCATGACGTGCATGCGTCTTTCTCGAGCCGCAGGAAAGTCAGTACCGCCATCTTTCTGCCAGGAAATCTGAGGTGCAGGGTGTCCCTCTGCAGCACATTCTAGCCTGGCCATGGCACCAGTACGAATAGTCAGATCCATTGGCGTTTTCAGGAAAGATGGCATCTCTGTTCCAAGAAAGATCACCAAGAGAATGTGGGTGGGGGAAAAAAAACACACACACAAATACATACGAGTACATGAGAGAATCTGTTAGGCCAAATATCAACTGTCATAATGCTCCACTTCTGTGAGAAGACATGCTCTCTGGATTGACAGTAAATACAACTTCAGAGGCAATCTCTACTACCAGATCCTCAGAGTATTTGGAGTACAGGGATGACTAACTCTTCTAGAAATGCATGACACACCTACCTGATCTCCCTGATGGGGACAGCGAAAGCAGATAGCCACAAACCTTTCTGAACTCCGTTATTTTCTAACCTGATTATTTACTCTAACTCCCTTGGTGCTTCCCAAACTAACATCTACGAAGCTGTCAAGGAACTTCTTGATTTAATTTAAAAAAAAAGTGTATGCCTTCAAAAATCTCATAAAACACAGAAGCAAGACACAAGCATATTTTTTGGCTGCACAAAGTCTAAAATGTTGTAGTTACTCAATCTAATACGCAATAAATAAATCAAGCTGTTTGGGAGGATTTTTACAGCCAGTGAAGAAGAGCATTAATTTAAAAACTGATCTGTGTGACTACATTTAGACAATGATGATGATCACTGAACCCAGAAATGTCCTAAACACTCCCAGTTACTGGAAGGCCCTGTAAACAGGGTCAGAAATACATTTCATAGTTTTCAGGACAGAATTATGGTTCTGGAAAGAAAATGGAGAATTTCAAATGAATGTTTTCAAAAGCATAAATAACAGTGAAAGTAGCCTGCCTCCTGGAGCCATGGAATTCGCCTTGACCTCTCAACCAATGACCAATTAGGGACAGTGGAAGGACAAACTGACAATCCAGTCTATAAATTATCACAACCTTAAAGACAAAAACAGTAAGATCCTCCCCTCAAATGTCAGGTTTAGCCTAATTTTCTTGGGTCAGGTGGTTCAAAATTGAACATGAAAATCTTTCTAACTACAAAGAACTATTAGGGAGCATAATTCCTTACCATTCACAGTCAGTTTGGCTTTATGAGAATAATTAGAACCAAAGTGATTAGTAACGATGCACTGGTATTTTCCTTCATCTGTGAAATTCACACTGAAAAGATGTAAGACACTAGTATATTCTAGAGCTTCTCCAGCTTGCTGCTGGTAACGAACAAAATTCTCAATGTCGGTGTCATACAAGATTTCACTGTCTTTGCGCCACACAGCAGACATGGGTGAGTCACTGCTGCTCACCGCAGTGCATGTCAGAGTCACGTTCACGCCTCTTAGGGCAACTGTCGTTTCAGGATGCATTCTTATCTGTGGCTTGAGAAAATCATCTAAGGGGAAAAAATGGGGCAGGAGCCAAGTCAGTTATTCATATTTTTGCTTCTACAGACTCAATTTTAAAACAAATAATGTAAAATTGTGTGTTCTGTTTACTGAAAAGCATATTGTATTTGAAAGACACTACAGAGCTAGAATCCAATTCCCTCGTTTAAAGATGAGAAAAATGAGGCCCAGAAAGGTCACGTAACTTGCTCAAGGACATGTAAGTCAGCAGCAGAGCCTGGCCTGGACTTCAGGGGTTAGCACTCTTTCCACTGTCCCTTACTGTCACTCATGCTTAGAATGTCTTGTTTTTGTTTTTTCTTTAAAGATTTTATTGGGGAGTTGGGGAAGGGCAACAGCCAAGTTGTTGTCCTTTAATCTTAGTTGTGGAGGGTGCCGCTAGCTCAGCTCCAAGTTTAGTCATCATCCGACAGCCTGTCGGCAGCTCCTGGCCATTCAGCTCAAGGTGCCACGTTCAATCTTAGTTGCAGGTGGGCGTAGCCCACCATCCCATGTGGGAGTTGAACCAGAAACCTTGTTGTTAGGAGCATGTGCTCTCACCAGCTGAGCCATCCTGCCACCTGTTGGCTGCTCAGCGGCAGCTCAGCTCAGGCGCAGCTCACTGGCCCATGTGGGAATCGAACTGTGGACCCTGTTATTCAGAGCTCACACTCTTAACCAACTGAGCCACTCAGCCAGCCCTAGAATGTCCTTCTTAATTAAGCATGACCAGTTATTGGGAAAAAGAGAAACCTATATTGAAATTTCAAGACAAGTTCTAATCCTAATACCCCTTATCTGTAATACACAGATACGTTACATATATAAACATGTACGTAATACCCATTATCCTTTCTGTGCCAACACAGAAAATGGGGATTATGAACTTATTATATTGTACAGGGGATACCTACTAAAACATTATTGGAAAGTACTTTGTGCGTGCATAACTTGCACCTAGTAGTGAAAAATTCCAAATATGTCAAATGTCCAACTGAAGACTGGTTTAAGACTGGCTAAAAAACTATAGATTCATAAATAATGTTATTGAACTGATATTCAGAGAAGCAGGTATATGAATTCTTAAGCAATATCTTCACTGGGTAACACTTCACTGTGTCATAAAAGTGACACATGAAAAAAGAGGTTAAAATATATAGTGTTTACGTTTAAAACTAAAAAAGTCAGGAGAGGGCCGGCCGAGTGGCTCAGTTGGTTAAGAGCTTGCTCAAGAGTGTTAGCTCTGGGCCGGCCGAGTGGCACGTTGGTTAAGAGCTGGCTTGGGACGCCAGAGGGCCCCGGTTCGGATCCCACATATGAGGGCCAGTGACACTGCCCTCTA
>NW_017731647.1:617419-620225 GCF_001890085.2 Hipposideros armiger | reverse complement strand
CCCCAATTCCCCAATAAAAATCTTTAGAAAAAAAAAATTATACTTTTGAATGAAGTCATGTGAACAAAAGTCATACTTTTTGATTCAGGAATCTTACTACTGGATATTTATTCTAAGGTTAACAATTGCCCTGAAAAGTAAAGGCCTACATTCATAAAGATGCTTTTATACTGACGTTAAAAATGGTCATTTAGGAACACACAGAGGAAAACAACTGCTTATGATATATAAAGTCAAAGAATATAAAAGTTAACCTACGATTACAACAAATATAAAAATGTTTCAGAGAAACATAGGGAAATAGAAATAAATACTAACGGGAAAGCATTCTGATTTAATTTTTTTAAGTTCTGTTGTTAGGATAGTTAAGTGTGTAATATACGAAATTTGAAAGCAAAGTTACAAACCACAGACAAAATCTTTCAGATCCACATTCAGGATGCTTTGCCCTGCCAGCCATTCAGGGTGCGCACAGCTTACGTTCACGGAGTGCTGGAAGTTATTATCAACCAGCCACTGAAGCAACCACTTCAAGTGGCAGTCACAGAGCAAACTGTTAGTGTTCAGGATGCTGCAGAAACAAAGAGAAAAGAAGTGACCCTTTCCTGTTCTTTCTAAATTTCCTCAAGCTTGAAAACTTATTATTTATCTATGCCATTTTTCTTGCCAAAAAAACTGTTTAATCTGAATCTAACCATGAGAAAACAAATTCAGGCTGTCAACCTCAATTCCTCAAATATTGTCAGTGTCATGAAAAACAATTAAAAGAGGGGGGAGGGGAGGACAAGGGAAAGGGATCCATTTTAGATTAAAGGAAACTAAAGACCCATTACAACCAAATAAAATGCATGCTCCTTGACTAGAAAAATGTATCTACAAAGGACATTTTTTGACACTGGGGAAATCTGAGTATGAACTGCATGTCAGATATTATGTTATCAATGTTAATTTCATTGGGTGTGATAATAGTGCTGTGGTTACGTAGGAACATATCCTTGTTCTTAGGAAATACATGCAAAGATATTTATGGTGAACTGTCATGATGTCTGCAACTTACTTTCAAATGGTTAAGCAAAATAATGGTGTGTGTGTGTGTGTACAGAGAGGGAGAGAGACAGGGAGGGAGGGCAGGAAATAAATACATTTAGCAAAAAGTTAACAATTGGTGAATCTAGGTAAAGCGTATATAATCTAGGCAAAGACATCTTTGTTGTGGAGAAGATACAATTTTTTCAAATTATTTCATCATGACAGACAATATTTCAGTGATGGATAATACTTCAGCCCTGTGGCAATGTCTACTACAACTTAAACTAAGAACCACTGAAAAATTATTTGTGGCCCATAACAGGCCTATAAAACATATCTGAAAAATCAATGTTTTCTTTTAATGACTCCTCATCTAGTTTTAAGGTTTGGTATAAAGTACCAAAGATATGATTCCAAAGAAGTTTCAAACAGTCTTTAAGCCTATCTCAAGTCGTATTTTATCAAGGGTTCGTTTTAAATAAACAGGCCAAAAGTTACCTTTTGCATTATAAGAATTCTTAGGTTATAGTCATTCATTCATTCATACAGAAATATTTGAATCTAGTATATGCCAGACATTGTCCTGGGCTGTGGGGATACAGCCCTCACACAGCTTATGTATTTAGAACCAAGCAATAAACAAATAAATGCAAAGTATAATGTCAGAAAGTAAGTGCTACCAAGAGAAACAAAGCTAGGCAAAGACACAGAGAAAGCAGCTCCCAGCGACAGAGCCCATCGCGGAGCTGCAGCAGAGTATCACAGCCAGAGGGAACTGAGGGATGGCAACAGAATGAGGGCAGCCTGGACTGGGGGAACAGGCCACACAGGTGCTTCAGAAACTAGGAACTTGAGTCGGTGTTTTCCTGCATGTGATGGGAAGCCATTGGGGGGTTAAGAACAGAGGAGTGACAGGGTCTGATTTACGTGTCTTACGAGTAAGCTGGGCTTACAAGGCCTGGACTCATTTCCTAATTCCACTACTGACCTTAGGTAAAATACTGAATGTCTCCAAAATCTCGGTTTCTATTTTTGGGAAATGGGATTGAGAATGGCTCCCTCAAAAAAAGTAAATAAAGTATTTATTTAGCACAGCGCCTGGCCACAGATACCACTGAATTCACATGAGTTCCCTTATCTTCTATTTCTTTGCATCTTTTCACCCTTCACACACTAACCAACACTGCACACAAGTGCCTAACAGAGTACCTGCATTCCATCAAATGGTACTATGTGGACGGATACATACCAAAATATGAACAGTGCTGTCTTTGAGTAGCAGGGATTTAGGGTCTTTCTCTCGCTCTTGGTTTAACTATATTTTCTATTGGGTTGTCAGAAAAGTCATGACGTATTTTTGCAACAAAAAACATAGAAAAAATACGTCATGACTTTTCCGACGACCCAATAGTTTCTCTACCATGATTATATAATTTTATTTTAATGTAAATTATTTAATGTATATGCAACTCTCCCACCTCCTCCCCACACTTATGCAAAGCATTGAGAAGGATACCAAAAGCAAACTGATTTTAATAAATGTTGATGTAAAAAGTATTATATATATGACTTAGATTTAAAGAGACCAAAAGCAACCAAAACTTCTCAGTAAAAAGGTTGCATCAGAGGACCTACATAAGCGGTTTGTAAAAGCCAGTTCTCAGATTACTAAATGTCTCACTGATGGATGAAACTACAATATTTGCTTTCATGCACTTTCTAAATCAAATATATATATATATATATATATATATATATATATATATATATATATACA
>NW_017731647.1:599975-616448 GCF_001890085.2 Hipposideros armiger | reverse complement strand
TGTAGCCAGCAGCCAGCGTGAGTGGCCAGCAGCCGCAGTGAGCGGCCGTCCAGAAGCTGGAGACTGATCTGCCTCGCCCGGGAAGAGCGCAATGATGGTGCCAACTTGGGCCAGTGAAGCAACATCCTCCACAACCAGACTGAAGAACAAAAACGACAGCAACTTGTCTGTTCCCCTTCCCCCAATTCCCCAGCACTGTTCCCATCTCCCCAATTCCCCAATAAAATAAAAATTAAAAAAAACTCTCCAAAGCTTCCTAAGGTATTTAGGCGGAGGAAGCCCTAACTTCTCATGGCCTCTCAAGCCCCACATGATCTGACTCTTGCTTACCTCTTGGACCTCATCTCCGCCCCCTCTTCCCTGGCTCTGGTCTGCCAGCCACACCAGCCATCTGCAGGCACAAGGGGCAAGCTCCTACTTCAGGGCCTTTTTACCTGCTCTTCCTTGTGCTTGGAATGCCGTTCAGCCAGTGCTCAGTGGTTTGTCATTTCATCTCACCAAGGTCCTTGCTCACATGCTGTTATCTTCAGAAAAGCCCTCCCTCACTACTTTATCTAAAACAGCAACCCCTGTCACTCTCCATACCTTTGACCCAGCTTTATTTTTTTGCAGGACATTTATTGCTAGATGAGATATTACATATCTACCGGTTCATTATCTTCCTTACGAGAATCTATTGTACTACACAATGAGAACTCTGTCTTGTTCACTGCTGTGAACAGTACCTTACACAGCAGACAACAACAATTCTTACATCAACAAATAATTCTTAGGCCGGCCAAGTGGCTCAGCTGGTTAAGAGTTAGCTTAGGGGCACAACCTCTGAGCAGCAGGACCGCCGGTTCGATTCCCACATAGGCCAGTGACACTTAGCCTGAGCTGAGCTGCTGCTGAGCCGCCAACGGGTCGCGGGATGGCTCAGCTGGTGAGAGCACATGCTCTGAACAACAAGACTGCCTGTTCAACGGTGGGCTACGCCCGCCTGCAACTAAGACTGATCTCGGCACCTTGAGCTGAGCTGCCACCCAGATGGCTCAGTGGATACAGCGTGCACTCTTTTTTCTTTTAAAGATTTTATTGGGGAATTGGGGGAGGGAACAGACAAGTTACTGTCCTTTTTGTTCTTCAGTCTAGTTGCGGAGGACATTGCTTCCCATGTTGGTATTGTGACCACTGAGCTCTTCCTGGCTGAGGCAGATCAGTTGCCAGACATTGGACGGCCGCTCACAGTAGCTTCCGGCAGCCCAGCTCCAGGTCAAGCTGTTGTTCACCATCTTAGCTGTAGAGGACGCAGCGTCACTGGCCCAATGTGGGATCTGAACCCACGGCCCTGCTGCTCAGAGCTCGCGCTCCCAAGCCAACTCTTAACCAACAAGCCATTCGACCAGCCCAAGCATGCGCTCTTAACAACAAGGCTGCCGGTTGGACTCCCACACGGGATGGTGGCTATGCCCACCCACAACTGGAACTGAACTCGGCACCTTGAGCTGGGCTGCTGCCCGGATCACTCAATGGATAGAGCGTGCGCTCTTAACAACAAGGCTGCTGGTTCAACTCCCACATGGATGGTGGCTACACCCAACCGCAACTAAGATTGTAACACAGCACCTTGAGCTTAGAGGCCATGAGCTACCGACGGGCTGTCGGATGGCAACTGCCGCCCTCCACAACTAAGATTGAAGAACAACAACTTGGCTGGTCTCCTTCCCCAATTCCCCAACACTATTCCCCTCCCCCAATTCCCCAATTTAAAAACAACAACAAAAAACAAATAATTATTGAATAAATAAATTAATCTCATCTTATCCTCACTAACCCTGAGGAAGCTGCTCTTACCATTTTAAGAAGGAAAACTGAGTCTTAGGCTAATCAATTTGCCCAATATCAAACAGTTGTGAAGAGTGGAGCATGAATTTCCAGTGCATCTCAAACTATCTGTGGTAAAGAACCAGTTTTTAAAATTTTCAACCTGTTGTGGGTCAATACTTTTAAAAAATTCAACAAAAGTTATCACTGTAATGTCAAACTGTTCTAGAAGTTTCTAAACACTTACTCTGAATTTCTATCCCTATCTCATAATGAACCAGTTCTGGTCCACAGGCCCTTTCTTTAAGTAGCTTTCAGGCAGGCAAGATAAAACTGTTATTGTCCCTTGATTCTTACCACTGGCTGAATATTCAAATCATCAGAGTTTAAAATTAATACAAATACCCAACTAGCTACCCCTCCACCTGGGAATTCTCTAAATCAATAACAGCATTTTTTTAAAAAATCATGAATGGAAAGGGTATAAAGTGATATGTATTTTTCTCTTATAACTATTTAAGTTTTTGAGCATTTTAGTTGTTTGAGCAAACAGATAAAGAGACATCTTCTCTGACCATTATACTAAAAGTGCTAGATCATTTCCAAAAAATTACATAATACCTTAATTGTAACCCGCCCCAAGGGGTAAGGATTAGAAACACACATTTCCAAGACTCCAAAAAGGAAGAAGGGGGAAAAAAAGAAAAAGAGCACAATAGTGGGGCCCACATAAGGCCTGAGGAGCAGTGCTGAGCTCACTGTAACTATAAGCATCAACAGCTCAGGCAGCACAGACAGTCCCGGTGCCACACACTCCGGGCTGTGCAATACTGGGTTATATTTAAATTATATCCAGCCACTAAAGTAACTTCACATTAACACTTTCTTTCTTCCTGCCTGAATTGTGTGCTTTTGAAAAACATCTGGGTCACATTCATCACACAAGCATGGATAATGATCTAACTGGTGATTAAAAACCAAAAAAGACTGAAGTTACGTACAATTCTTTCAAGCGAGTTTGAGAAAAAGCATTTTCTTGGATAGACATTATAGCATTGTTGTTCAAATCTCTGAAATAAAGAGAAACAAAACATTACCAGTCACCATTTCTACAATTAAGTTTCTATAAACACTTTAACTGGTCATGAAAACCTCTGCTAATAGCAAAGATTATTTATAAACTGAGTAAAATATATGCAGAATACTTACAGATGCTCAAGGGATTCAAGACCAATGAATGCTTTCTTTGTAATTGACTTAATCTGATTTCCTTGTAAGATTCTGAAAAACAAACAGACCTTCCTAATAAAGCTCTCCACTAAATGAAATTAAATTTATTAAATCAAACATTTACCTGTAAAAGATGAAAATAAGCTTAACGTGCATGTTTAAGAAAGCTGCAAATCTTTATGATTAACCAATGCACAGCACAGCATGAAGGCTTCTATTAAGATGTTAGAGCTCAAAGAGGTACCTGTGAACAACCACCTCACCACTGACACACTGGTAGTTTTCATAAGAAATTGGACTATTTCCCCAGTTTCTCCCTTCTTAGCAAATGATCATCAAGTCAAAGAAATTCAGATACGTGTGAAGCCCTGAAGAAATTCTCATGGGCAAATATCTAAAATCTTACTTGAGAGAATCCTCTCTTGCTAAATTACCCATAAATCTCACATCATTAAACAGATTACTGACTCAACTCTGATTTCTCAGAGCATTTCTTTTACTTAAACAGAAATTCTAGCTCCATAAACAACTTCCCTTTAAGTGTCCATAAGGAATGCTCTTTCAACAGAAAGTGCCCCATCACAGAAAACAAAATTTTTAAAAATCCCAAAAAACAAAAAAACTTGATAAACAACAAAGCTTCTTTAGTGAATGGGTCAGAAGGCTCAGACTTTCCAGCCAAAACAAACAGACATAATCCAATCACATTTACAATTGATTCTTGAAGATACACCTTTGTAGACATATAAATAGTACAAATACATACAATTTAGTGAGACTTGTGAGTCCAGCAAAGGCTTCATTAGCATCTTCTATGGCCCATGAAATTTCATTGTTTCGTAAATTTCTATAAAAATGTCAGAGAAAGACAGGTTCTGTTAGACCACATGACATTACACCATCAGGCACCAGCCTGGCATGGCAATGCTAATTTTTATCCTTCTTTAAACAGCTAAGTTATGATAAAGACTCAACTTTTTTTTTTTTTAAGGTTTTATTGGGGAATTGGGGGAGGGGAACAGACAAGTTGCTGCCCTTTTGTTCTTCAGTCTAGTTGTGGAGGATGTTGCTTCACTGGCCCATGTTGGTATTATCATTGCGCTCTTCCCAGGTAAGGCAGATTGGTAGCCGGCCTCTGGAAGGCCGCTCACGATGGTTCTTGGCAGCTCACACCAGCTGCCGGCCACTCAAGCTGGCTGCTGGCCACTCACGGTAGCTTATGACAGTCCACTGCAGCTGGGGCTGCAGCCTATGCCGTCACCAGCGACTCACGGCAGCCCAGCTCCAGGTCGAGCTGTTGTTCACCATCTTAACTGTGGAGGGCAGTGTCACTGGCCCCATGTGGGATCTGAACCGGGGCCCTGCTGCTCACAGCTGGTGTCCCAAGCCAGCTCTTAACCAACACACCACTCGGCCGGCCCAAAGACTCAACTTTTTAAAGAATGTCTGTGATAAGTACATAAAAACTAATTCTCATAAGCTCAGAATGAAGCTGGCCTTGATAAATAAATTAAGCAACCTGCAAGAGTATGAATCGGCCTAGCTAACAGCCCCTAATTGTGTTATCATATTAAAAATTAGTCAGGGTCCTGCAAGAAGCAGGAGGATTTCAAGATGCAGGGGATATGGCTTACAAATCTGATTTCAGACTAATGGGATTTCTGGGTGACCCAGGCCTTTGCCTGGGCCCTTAACCTAAAAGGGCTGACACACACACACAAAAAAAGGCTGACAAAGAGTGATGTCAGTCCAGTTTCACAGCTCCACAGCCATTAAACACACCCCTTGGGAAGCAAGAATGTACTAGAGTGATCACTGTTCTCTTTAAAAGGAAAAGTATGGATCTTTTAAAATCCACTGTTGCTTTCTCAGAGGAAACGCAATTGCACCACACCATGCCCTCTGATGGAAGAAACACCAGTTCAAGATATTTAATCACTTTTGCTTCCTTAAGTTGTCTCACAGGAA
The DNA here is from genome assembly GCF_001890085.2 of Hipposideros armiger. Classification (NCBI taxonomy): domain Eukaryota; kingdom Metazoa; phylum Chordata; class Mammalia; order Chiroptera; family Hipposideridae; genus Hipposideros; species Hipposideros armiger. The sequence continues at coordinate 611,444 of NW_017731647.1, read as the reverse complement.
AGTACAAAGCTTTTTTGCTTTATAAGACATATACACAGTTGTATGAATCACAGTAAGGAGATAGATCACTCTTCCCATTCAGCTATCCATTTCCTCAAAACGAGAGCTAACAGAGCTCATTTCATTTCACTAAGGAACAAACACCGAAACAACCGATGGCTCAACTCTTCAGGATGTTCCCTGTCCTCCACAGCACAGCAGAAATAAAACTCATCACCAAAATGAGTAAGAGGTACACTTACGATGGCAAGAGCACTGGTCTAAAGCCAGGGTTTCAGATCGGATCCTAATTCTGCCTTAACGATCTCTGTGGCATTAGACAATCAGTTACTTCTGCAATTACTTTACTAAACTTTAATGCTACAATAATCACTGGTATACTGAAAGAAACTGTTTGCCATCCCCTGACTGGTCAAAAGGCAATTTGTACCTGATAACTGATCTGGTTTCACCTCTGATAATGTAGAAAATGATGGGGGGTAGAGGGGGTGACTTTGAATTGTTAAAGGCCAAATCTGAAGGAAGACTACCTCACTAACTTTAAAAAAAAAAAAAGAAAAGAATTGGGGCCAGCTGAGTGGCACATTGGTTAAGAGCTGGCTTGGGACACCGGCTCTGAGCAGCAGGGCCCTGGTTCAGATCCCACATGAGGGCAAGTGACGCTGCGCCCTCTACAGCTAAGATGGTGAACAACAGCTCGACCTGGAGCTGGGCTGCCATGAGTTGCCGGTGACAGCGTAGGCTGCAGTGAGGTTGCAGTGGGCTGCCATAAACTACCATGTGTGGCCGGCAGCCAGTGTGAGCGGCCGGCAGCCAATCTGAGCTGCCAAGAGCCGCTGTGAGCAGCCGTCCAGAGGCCGGCGACCGATCTGCCTCGCCCGGGAAGAGCGCAACGATGATACCAACATGGGCCAGTGAAACGACGTCCTCCACAACTAGACTGAAGAACAAAAGGACAGCAACTTGTCTGTTCCCCTTCCCCCGATTCCCCAGCGCTGTTCCCCTCCCCCAATTCCCCAATAAAATCTTTTTTTAAAAAAAAGAAAGAATCAAACACATAGACACAGCTTCACAAAGTTATCATGCTTTCTTTCTCATTGATGGTTAGGCCCCAAAGTTGGGAGCCTGTATCTTTTTTGAGACCATTTATCAACTCTGAACCTGATGACCAGAAAGTCCCCTTTCAGGAACCTAAGAATCTACAAATTCTACTAATTTCTCTCTTATTCAATTATTCTGCTCTGTTTAAGATTATTGTATTTCATTAAAATACCTCTTCATTCCATTATATTCATGATCAGGGTACAACATTCAACTTACAGAATCACAGAATTTTAGAACTGAAATTGCCTTCAGTAACCATCTCATACGTCCATCTTCACTGGATGAAGAGACAAGGAAAATGGCAGCCAGGAAAGGCTAAGTGATTCTGTTCATCAGGCAGTACGGCAAAGCAGGTGAGCTTCAATACCAAACAGGCCTGGCTTCTAAACCTGGCCCAAATATCTCCAGACTATGTGACTTTAAACACATCATTATAATTTCCCTGAACCTCAGCCTCCAGATATGGAAAAGAGCAATCATATCCTAGTATTCTGGAAGCATCTGGCCCAGATTATTAATAAATGTTAGTGTTTCCTGTTCCAAGTCATGCAGCAAATTAGTAACAATGAGCAGGTCTCTTGCCAGAGATACACATCCTGCATCCTTCTGAATGAGAAATAGTAGTTCTGGTACACAACTGGCAGTTCAAGGTCAGAGGAACAAAAAAACGTGCATTTCTGACACTAGCAACTGGGTTTTATTCCACAGTAACTGGCACAGTGAGAGGTGCTTTGTTGTTTGGTTGATTAACTCAGAATTAAAGTACAAACTGAACTAGCTAGAAATAAGACTTAAGTATGGGGACCGAGACAAGTAAGACTATCTTGCACCATGGCACAGGACAGAAGAACATCAAAATATTAACATATATAAATCTATAGGTGATTCGTTGTTTTAATTTATTTGCTTTATTGCTTTAAAAAAATTAGCCAAAAAAAGACAGATGTACTTACAGTGTTTGAAGATTGGAAAGAAACCTAAACACACCATCAGCAATGTGAGTGACTCTGTTGTCCCCTAAATTCAGTCTCTCCAGTAAGCTCAGACCCACAAAGGCAGATTCATCCAGGCGGGTCAACTGGTTATAGGACAAATCACTGAAAACAGGAAACATGGAAGGTAAGGAATTCGCTGCATTTCAGTTCAACTTTCATATCCTTATTCCACTTACATGATAAATTCAGAGCTTTCAACAAGCTTCTAATAAAGAGGGATGTTAGGTTGCATTACTGGCCATGGGAATGATTCATTCCAATCTGCGCTAGTCTCATAGCCTCCCCTGGAATGCCATCCAACACTCACAGCTCAGATAGTCTTTGGCAGAACTCCCAGGCATCAGGGCTGATTCTTTCAACAGCGTTCTGGCCCACATAGAGCTGCTGTAGCATTCGCAAGCCATACAACCACCCCTTGTTCACTTCTGTAAGGTTATTATGCTCCAGTTCTCTGCACATTAGAGAAAGAGGGGAGAAAATATGTTTCATAACAAGCTCTGCGATGAGGAAATTCCTAAAATCTTCATTAAGTCTTGCTCAGAGAAACATATACCTTCGCTCAACCCAAGTGAGCCAACAAATTCTAGTCAATAAATATTCACAGCTTACTTCAGATTTAGTACTAGAAGGTAGTAAGACTGTCTAAGATATCAGATCTATAAAATCGAGACACCGAGACATATAGATACCTATTCTGGATAAATTCTGATAATATTCATCAGCCAAAACATTAAGGGAATACAGACTATTTAGATGAAATGTTTGTAAAAATTATGACAAAAATGCCAGTTAGATAGCGAAACTTAAAGAGCTTTGTATACACTTATTTCACATCAGGGAAGAGAGAAAGAACTGCTGTACCTTGGTATCCTTAAAGCAGCTGCCCTAGTTGTTTGGCACGAGTCCCAGTCAGACTCCTTCCCTAACCACCTCCGATTCGAGGTCATAGTACTTACAATTCTTCCATGTTATCCAAGCCAAAAAATGCTCCATCCTTCAGTTTGCTAATTCCATTCCGCTGCATTTTCAAAGATCTTAAGGAGTCAAGCCCTTGGAATGTTAGACCTTCCACAACTTTAATCCTGTTTCTTTTAAGTTCCCTTTAACAAAAATAGTTTTGCAGTCAGAAAATTGGTTTGCTGATGTGCTCTAATAATAACTAAAAAGAACAAGACTCACAAGAACTGGAGGTGAGGCAGCTTGAAGATTTTGGGTGGAATCGTGCTGATTCTGTTCCGGTTTAACTTTACCACTAGTAAGGAACTCGATAAATTATCGAAGCAACTGGCCTCCAAGATGGTTATCCTATTATTACTCAAATTCCTAAAATGAACAAGATTGCAACAACATAAAAAAAACTTAGTGGAACAACAACAAAAACTACCACTGGAAAGCTGCCCAGAGTCTATGACTGAGCCCCAGCTCTATCTACCACTTAGCAACTGTGTACAACTTTACAAATAATTTAAGTGCTTTGTTTCTTCAACTACAAAATAAGAATACCTAGTTCATTTGGGTTGAAACAGTACGTGTGAACATGCTTATAAACTGCAAAACACTAGCACACAGGCAAATTACCATCATCATTCTATAGGGCGAGCCACTGTTTAACAAACCACTCCTATTCACCTTTTACAAAACTGGCAATAAAACAAATTAGAGAATTAAATCTCAAAAATTACCCCGGATACTGAACAGTATTTTCTGACAATGGTGCATAGCGCACTCTTTAAGAGGAGAAAAAACTCAATAAGCCCGAAAACCGAAAAACTGACCATACATTTGTTTCACAATATGCATATCAAAATAACAACAACAGACATTTCTGGAGAGATAAGCATCAATGAATGATAAACATGCACTTCAAAGTCAATCTAGTTTAAACTAGCATTAACTTACAGGTATTTAAGCTGCATTCGAGGAAATGAAGATGTCTTGATTTCTGATATTATATTTGAGCTGAGATCTAAGTTTTCAAGAGCAGGGTAAAACTGCAAAGCCTCTGCGTTTACTTCTGGGATTGCATTATGGACTCTATAAAATAAAGATTATATTAAAGCTACTGCCAATGATCCACCCCAGGCCACAAGGACATTAAATAACTGGGATCAACAATAAGAGTATCCAAAACAAAAACCGAAAAACTGTGTACTATTCATAATTTAAGTAAAAGATCTGAAATCTTATTTACTTACAATGACAGCAGAGTAATATTAGAAGTTGGTTCTCCAAAATATGGGATTTCTGTTAGCTCATTGTAATTCATTTTCCTAAGCAGGAAGAAAAACAGATTTCAAAGTTTTGTGAGAGACATGTTACCTCTGGTTTATTGGCTAGTACATATTCTTTAGGACAGGTGCCACATTTTTTAAAAGCCTATGACTCAGGATGAGTTAGATTAAATGTATAATACTGTGAAATCAGAGATTTTAATAAGAAATGTTTTTTCATGGTATAGCTCTACAACTGATCTCAATATTTAAAAGATTAAGAAATATTTTGCACATTATTTTTAATCCCAGCAAGGATCTTTGAATAGTTACATTTATGACATCTAATATGACTCCTTAAACAAAGAAGGAATAATTAACCCATCCATATCTCTTTTATATATTTAAAACAAATAAAATTATACATTAAATTTTTTATGTATAAAAAATTTTTTAAGTTATTCATGGTGAGGCAGGGCTGCTTGAGGGCACAGATAACATTAATCTGCCTTCCCAGAGATGGAGCTTAAGGCTGGTTTTACAGAAGACACATCACCATCCGATCCCAGGAGCTCTTTAAACAGATTGTCTCAAACGTTTTACTAGCAAATCTAATCTCATCACATTTTATTAACCTGGTTTTCAATCACTGAACAGCCTCAACAATCTAGAATACAGAGAAACAAAAAAAAAACCCAGAAGTAAAAGGCCTCTAAGAAACCAACCTAAGTTATAATACAAAGTCCATGTAATAAAAAAGCTCATGACTTCCCATGGAAGCACTTTCACCCCCTTCCTTAGCGCCTACTCTTTCAGCTAATAAGCTTGTCAATTGTTTCTTCACTCCACAGCAGATTAGAAGCAGTCAGTTTGGGGCAGGGAAGGAGAGACTGCAGGGACAATGAGTGCACGAAGAAGTTACTTATCCCTAAGTCAGCAAGAAATCAGAACCAAAAATAAACCTGAGGGTTCTGGGGGTATTTAGGGTAGAAGCAAAACAGGATCAATAGCTGTGCCTCTGAGAACATCATAATGCAGTGACTGATAGTAACAATATTTTAGAAAATTTCCTCCAAAGCATACATAATAGATCTCAGTATTAAAGGAAAAAACATCAGTGAAGTGGAAAATTGAATCATATTAACCACACTGCAAATGATGCCGAAAATATTGTATTTCATATAAATCACTTCAGACATGATGCTTCCATCTTAGATGAGTCAAGACATTAAAAAAAGTTTACACAACAGAGTTTTACTGGCTTAAACTTTGGCAAAAAACAAATAAAACATATTTACTCTCGAGAGGAAAAAAATCTTACTTTTGGCTCCAAGGAAGACTATTTCTTCACAGTTTGCAACTTGAAATCACCAACCCAATGGAATGGCACAATGCCCACAGAGTTTGTGATGATAACAAAGCCAGAGATGACAGTTTAAGTTTTTAAACAATGTCTTTTAATTTTTTTTCTTCAATTTTTTGATAGCACTTTTGGATTGAACAACCTCAAATTCATAATTCATCAGATCACCTCAAGGAATTTCATGTAAATTTAAATAAGCAAAATAACTTACACTTCTTGTAATGTTTGAGATTCCAAGCTGACGTTCCAGTGAGACAACCGATTATGACTCAAGTCCCTAGTGGAAGACAAAAGATCATTCTTAGTTAAGTGTTAGAAAGCAGACTTATAGGAAAAAAAAAAACCTAAACTAAAATGCGAATCCAAAAGCACTATCAAATGTGAATTTGAGTAGTACAGACAAAAAGAATGTTTATAAAAGATGAAAAAAATATATATAGATTTCAAAATAGCTAGTTTATTTTTTCATTTTTATGAGGTTTTGGGGTTTTGTTTTGTTTTTTTTTACTAATTGGGAAAACATTCACATGGACCAATAATCAAAAAATATAAAAGGGTATACAGCAAAAAGTTTCCCACCCTTGTCTCCAGCCATCCAATTTCCCTCTCATTGAATAAAATGAAAATATTATTTCTTGTGCAGTCTGTCAGATACTTTATGCATGTATAGCAAATTTTTACACAAATGGTAAATAATTTACACATTATTTTGCCCTTGCTTTTTTCACTTGACAATACATCTTGTAGATCATTGCACAGCAACATTACAAAGTTTGTTCATTCCTTTTAGTAATTATACTTTATTATGATGTACTATACTTTATGCACTTTTGAAAGAAATATATACTTTTTAAAGTAATATGTACTTTTTAAATATATACTTTACACAATATATAGAATATATATTATACTATCTTACACTTTAGCTGTAGATAAACTTGAAGACAGATTTCACAAGTCAAAATAGTTTCTGTATTAGAAATGGGGTTGACCACATCCTTAATAGAGATATGGTCTTCCTAAAAAAAAAGAAATCTAGTTTCAGGAAAGAAAATTTCATCTCACTTCAAATTATGTTGGTGATGGTGGCGGCGAAGGAGACAGCTAACATTTATTCAGTGCCAGACATTCTTCTATACACTTTGTATATATTAACTGCCTAAATCCATATAACCACCTTATGAGGCAAGTGCTTTTACAATCCTCACTTCCTGATACACAAACGAGCAGAGATTAATAATTTGTCAATCCAAGGTCACGCGGCTAGTAAGTGAAGAAGCCATAAACTTGAAATTCCACCTCACTTCTAGCAAATAATTTACTAGATATAGCAGATTTCACTGAAATTAGCCATGAGTCTAAATATTTAAATAGGCTTTAAAAAAAATTCACCTTGATGCTTCCGGGCTTCTTTACAAGGCTGAAGTGGAAACCAGCCCACACAAGCTGGCTGCCCAAGAGATGTATTATACATTACAATATGGCTAGCAATAGAGACAGGCTGGAGAAACATCACAGATCGCTTTATCTCACTGGGCCACCACAGGCAGCTGACAGATGCACGTGCTTTGAATGATGTCTCTATCACAGAACAATTTGTTCTCAGCTAGATTCATGCCTGCATATCTACAAAACCTAGCCACTATCATTTATGAGCTTAACCTAACACAATGACTTAACTAAGACCGGATCAAACCATCACTTTTCTACAACAGTTCTACAACCTTTATTCCAAGATATCTGGTAGCAGATATCAGTTCAAGGTCACTCGTGAACGGAGAGGTGTATTGGGAAATGTAAGAGATAAAAAATATGAATCTGTTCCATATAAAAATCTTACAGTGATACCTTAACCAATTCAATTCACACTTGCTACTAAACAATGAACACAGACTTTCACATTTCACAGATGTTTATTTATTGTGGTGTTTCACCTGAAGGAGAAATTCAGCTGTTCTAATTTAAGTTAGATATTCCATATTCTGCTCCAGGGTGGCGAGTCTGGCCAATAGAGAGCTAATATTATCTGTGTAAGCGGACTCGCATACTATGATTTATTCTACATCTCATGCTTGTGGAGGTTTAATTTTTTTTCCTTTTACAGATTAAGGGCTTTCATTTTAGTAACAGTGCTTCTAATGCTTTTCCAAACCCTAATCTCCCTGGCAGTGTATCTCTTGACTGTACTCACCCACTTGAGTTCTCGCATGGATGTCAATGTGACCAGATAATCCGTTTTAAAGGAAACCATTACTCATATTAAAGGATTTGATAACCATCAAATTAAACTCAATTCTATACAAACTTGGTAAACTCAACATGGTATAAACCACTTTGTATTCAGTACCAGTGAAAACTGCCCAGCGTCTCTTTTGGGGGAAAGAGTAATTTTCTGTGTCTTGGAAGAACCTCTGAGGCATTTCAATGGAACTCAGTGGAAACCTGAAACATTCCAGAGCCTCTCCATTGGGTAACACTGTCTTAAGGATGCACGCCTCCTAGGTTAAAACCCCATATATTGATGCTCTCTGGACCTTCCTAAAATAAATCCACATTGAATGGATTAAAGAAAAACTACCAGTGAACTGAGATACACTCCAGAAATAGTACTATCATAGAAAGCAACCAGTATCAATCAGTGTAGCTGTTTATCAAACTATCACAGGTATCTTACTAGAATGACATGGATTGATCTAATCCTCAGGTATTCATGCAATAAACAGTCGCTAAACCATGTGTCAGGTACTGTGCTAAGTGCCAAGGCTACAAACACTGTCAATATTAGTGACCTTTTCCTTCGACTTCTTTGAAAGCAGCATTTATAATACTTGGAGGTGGAGTCACTCCAAAACTGTAAACATAAATTGAACATCAACTCAACTCTCTCCTTCATTGGAAATGCGTGAATTAACTTTCTTTTATACCTAAATTTCACTCTTGAAATTAGTGATATGACGTGTATATATGAGAGTGTACAGACACACGCTTACTCTCCATGACACACCTTCCCTGTTTTTCTTTTTTTTTAATACTCCAGAAAGGCTGAAGATGACTAGTATTTAAAAACTTTAAATATCAGACGTAAAACTCTTAGATTAAGAATTTGGATAATTTGGGCCGGCTGAGTGGCGCGATGGTTAAGAACTGGTTGGGACGCCAGAGGGCCCCAGTTCGGATCCTACATGTGAGGGCCAGTGACACTGTCCTCCACAACTAAGATGCTGAACAACAGCTCAACAGCTGAAGAACAGCTGGGCTTCCGTGAGTCGCCGGCGACAGCATAGGCTGCAGCCCCTGTGGCAGTGGGTTGCCATGGGCTACCGTGTGTGGCCGGCAGCCAGCGTGAGCGGCCAGCAGCCGCAGTGAGCGGCCGTCCAGAAGCCGGCGACTGATCTGCCTCGCCCGGGAAGAGCGCAATGATGGTGCCAACTTGGGCCAGTGAAGCAACGTCCTCCACAACTAGACTGAAGAACAAAACAACAGCAACTTGTCTGTTCCCCTTCCCCCAATTCCCCAGCACTGTTCCCTTCCCCCCAATACCCCAATAAAAATCTTAAAAAAAAAAAAGAATTTGGATAATTTTAAAACTTAAAGTCTCTCACTATTCTTCCCAGTGGCCAATCATTAAATCCATTTAGTTTACATAAGCTAATGCTAGTTTGTCTGGTGTTTTTTTTACTCAAGTAAGAGTCCTGAAATGGAGAACTGTCTTTCACAGATTTCCCCCTTGACATAGCCCTTAAATGTACTTAAAAACTTGATCTAATGGTTGATAAACATAACCTGAAGAGGCTAAAGCTTCATAACAGTCAATCATCTTTACTGTTTAACCCACTACTACCTGAGTATTTATGGAGATGATGTTTGGAGAGTAAAGGTCTCAAAGAAGGCTTTATCTCAGGGTTGTAAACTCAGCTCCTGCTCATGCTAATCTACAGGGATGTATCTGTAATAAATGATGAATTATTAAGGTTCTTGATCTCATGTGGAGCCAGAGGTGCCATTAATGTAGTCGTTTAGTGCCATCAGGGTGTAAATAATTTATAGGATGGACAGAGCAATCATAGCAGTTTGAGGAGAATCAGTTCTGCGAGCTAAGTGCGAAGTCCTGCAGACACCGAGAGGCAGGGGTTTTCTCCTACCCAGTCACATGGGTATGCTTTTGAGTCATTGTCAATCTTCTATAATATTTTCCAGAATCTGCAGCACGAACGGGCCAAACTGTGAACTGCAACAAAGGCGGGACCTCTTCAAAGGGGCCCTTTGCAAATGCTAAAAGGACCTATTATATCCCATAGTTTGGGCACGACAATGCTTCATGTATTTATCCAGCATAATTTGCCCTTTTTTTGGGCTGCTATCATGAACACTCTTGGAGTAGACTAAAGATAAGGATTGTAAAACAACCCTTAAAATTCTGTCTGCTTTTAGGTTTGCTTTTTCTTTACCACTAACAGCTTTACACTGAAAGCTACCCCTTCTTGGAACTGTCAGCCTTTCTATCTGTCACAGTGCTGCTTAAATATTTTTCTGATTTGTTGCTTCTTACCAACTGCCATAGGCTAGGAAACCCCAGTGCCTGCTGGAACTCTCTGAAACAGGAGTAAATGAGATCTGAGAGTCTGAGAAGCTCCTTCATGAACAAATGCTTCCTGGAAGCATTTTTGCTTTGTGGTTGAACTAGAGATGGCTGGAAATATTAAGTAAATATCCTTAGGATAAATAAGATTTTATTAAGGCATGAAGCATAATGCTATTCCAAATTAAACCTTCTATCCTTCATTTGCACTACTTATTTTTAATATACTGTACAACACTTTTTCTATGAACCCAAAAAGTTGGAAATGGTAGGAAGATGAGAGCATTCATTTTAAGAATAAGAGGCAAGTTTTATTTTCTTCCATTATCTTCCCTGGGTTCTGAATGATTCAAAATATTGCTCCATTTGGGGAAATACAAAAACAAAACAAAACAGGAAATATAAATTCTCCAGTTACACTTAAAAATAAGAGTTTTTGCAGGCTCAGTTCTGGACACTGAGCAAGTCATTTAACCTCTCTAAATTGCAGTCTCCTCTACAGTTAAATGAGAATACTAGGATCAATCTCACTGGGTTGCTTAGAAAATTAAAAGGGTATAAATAAAATGCTTAGCATGCAGTCAGTGGGTAAACAGTCGATTATATAATACTAGATTTGCAGGAGGATGGCCCCGTACTCTCACCTTCTCTGAGTACCTACTGTACACGCAAGCATAATCCACTTCCCAAGGTAAAACCTTAACTAACTGGAACCACTCCCCTACAATACCTTATTAACGTAGTAAACTAAATATTGCTTCTGGATTCCAATTTCAAGGGCTCACATCTTCTGTTTACCACTTCCCCCAATAGACCAGGATAAACAAGATGAAATATGTTAAAACCCTTAATGATTGTATATGCTTTGAAATGACTGTTGGAAGTGAAACAGCTCACTGTAACAGCAGTGTGCATGCCAAGGACAACGTATATTAGATTCAGGAAACACAACAGCAGTGCATTCCCCTTTCCCCCAAATGTGCTTCAGGCATTTAGTAGGTCAGCTTTGTTTAAAGCAGCAGTTCTCAACCTTCCTAATGCCGCGACCCCTTAATACAGTTCTTCATGTTGTGGTAACCCCCAACCATAAAATTATTTTCATTGCTACTCTATAACTGTAATTTTGCTACCGTTATGAATTGTAATGTAAATATCTTTTTGTTTTCCGATGGTCTTAGGCGACCCCTGTGAAAGGGTCATTCAACCCCCAAAGGGGTC
>NW_017731647.1:594862-598170 GCF_001890085.2 Hipposideros armiger | reverse complement strand
GTACCTTTTTCAAAAGGACTCATTTTCAGTTCACCCCCTTGTGGTTTAAAGCAATTAAAGACAAATTTCTAAGACCAAATATCAGAATGAAAAATGCTCCTAGTGCTCTTATCACTTAGAAAATTACAAGGGTATTAGGAGCTCTGTGCCAGGAAGTGGGGTAAGCTAGATAGATAGATAGGTAGGTAGGTAGGTAGGTAGGTAGATAGATAGACAGATAGATAGATAGATAGAATTCTTTTTCCTATTATTCCACAGCCCAACCTCTTGGTGTCTGGCCATATAGATCCCTTACAGCAAAAACAGTATACATGAGAAAAGCCTTCTGGGCAAGGCGACTCAGGTGTGCAGACTTCCATTCAATCCTGTCAGGTTCCAAAGCAGGAATGGTCTAAGCAAATACAGTAAAACCTTGGGTTGCGAATAACTTGGTTTGCGAGTGTTCCACAAGACGAGCAAACATTTCTAATACATTTTAACTTGGTAAACGAGCGATGTCTTGCAATACGGGTAGTTTGTTTCCAGAACAAATTATGCTCACAAACCAAGGTATTACTGTATATGGTTTCACCCTTTCAGTCAACTGGTATACCTGAGCTAAAAGACAATGCGCCATCTCTTATTCTGAGCCCCTCTCAAAGTATTAATATTGCATTTCTCTCATTATACAACCATTTATTCATTCCTTTACCCTCAGCTGCTATGCTCCTTCTCTTCATTTACACCCAAACCCTTCCACCTTTGGAAGAGAGCAGGTTCGGCCACTGTGCCGGTCTAGATTGTAGTTCTCTCTCTTCAGTTGGGTAAGGTTACATAAGTGCAGAACTAAGGGGCTATTTTCACCACCCAGCAATAATCAGCATTCACTGTTAACCTCAATTTTGCCAGATGGGGTGAAGGCATGACCCACCCCATCAAGCCCTTAGGAATTCTGACCTAAAGTTTAAAAATGTAGTTTCCTGCTTAGGAATCATCCGTTTCCAGCACCTGTATTTGCAGTCTCCATCCTATGACCACATCATCAATTACGGGGGGGGGGGGGGAGTATAGTTGTCACACCAGCACACTCCTCCTTTGGTAAGAATTTCATTGTCATTCCAGCATCCTTCTTCCCCATATCCACCAGAAAAAAAGAGGGCTCTATCCAGTGGGGCCCCACCTAATGGAGTGTGAGCACACTCTCCTGAAGGTATGTAAGCCAGCCCTTCACGTCTTTTATCTCCCCCATTTTAGACACCCAGTGTTTTAACTGCCCGTTCCAATTCTCTTTCAAACTAGTACAGCAGGTCCTGAAACAACATCATTTCATTAGAACATTGATGAGATGCTACAGACACTTGTTCATATCAATTAGCCTGTAGTAAAATTGGTTTTGTTACATGTTACTCCACCAAGTTCCAAGAACCGATCGATGACATTGAGGACTCACGGTACTCTGAAGAAGATATCTCTGCCCACTGTTGGGCATTATGGGCTGGACAGTGTATTCCTTGGTCTGCAGGAATGATGGTCAGCTATCTGAACTGGTACAATTACCTGCTGTTCCAGTTCTTTCATAGCACTCGGAGCATTTGCATCTAACATCCGACAAGCAAAGCCCAGTCCACAGTCAGCCTCTATCCTGTCAGGACCCTGTGTAGCCCCCTAGGGTTACCAGCATCAGTGTCACTTGTCAGCTATGTTCAGGGCCTTCCCACCAGGGAATCTGCCACATGGCCTCCTGTGGTCACCGTCTCTTCTGCTGGCAGACAGAACAGATCTTACTGGCGTTCTGAGCCTCAGAGGGTACAACAGGAACGTCTAGGTTCAGCCCAGGTCTGCACAGCAGCAGTGCCCCCATCTCCACTCATCTCACACGCCCAGGTGGCCACCTCAAGCACGTGCACAGGGATATCTGCTTGTTGACTCCAATCACCTTCCGAAATTGGAAGGGCATTTTTCTGATGGGCAACATGTCCTACTTTAATGCACCCCTCAAATTCTCAGTGATTTCCACAGGGCTGTCTGTGCATCCCTCTAACAGGCTAGGTTCCCACTGCTCCTCTGCCTGACTATCGGCCAGGCCACCGGCCACTGCCCATGAGTCAGTAAAACCCAAACAGGGGCTTTTCCCATCCACTGTTCAATTCTTTCATTACTGCTAGGAAATCAGCATGCGATTCAGCCAACCACGCTCACTTGTCTTTACCTTCCTCAGTCAGAGTGGTGGCCTTTCAAGTAGGACGTTGTCCATTCATCTTGGAACTGCCATCCACAAACCAAGCAGCTGCTTGTTGCTCAGTTATGAGCTGTTTATAGGACACTGCCCCTGGACAACAGAATCCAGCAGCTCCTCACAGTTCCAAGTCAGTGCTAGGGGAAAGACGGCTTTCTGTGTGTCTCCCCCTTGCATTCACCAGGCAGCATGATCCTGTAGAAACCACTTCCATTTTATTATGGACTCTTCTGGGCACTGCCCTCCCTATTGGAGTGTTTATCTGACATTACACAAGACATCACCAGTGTTTCAGGTTTCAAGAGTACTTTTATGGCTTTTAGTCATCGTGGCAGTCACTTCATGTCTCATAGCGAGCCAGCAGTTGCCCTTGAGATGGAAACTCTCTAGTCCAAAGTTCTAGCAGCCATTGTTGGGAGGTGCTCACAGCTTGTGCAGAGCCTGTCTACTGCACACACAGGGCTGTCACACAGAATCTGTCCCTACCCGCACCCCAGCCTCTATTCTACTCCGTGGGGGCTGAGCAACCTTACTCAGGCCGGTTTAGTATGTCCAATTAATACCACTTCAGGGGTGGATTTACATGCCTTCTGTTTTACAATAGTTGGTAGAGGAAACATCCCCCAGTCAGATACAATGTCTATCTTCATAATACAGTCAGGTAAAAGCCTGTTCAAATGTACCAGTTCTCCTACAATTCTCCTTACATTCCTAACTGGAACCTCCATTAGGACTTTCCTAACAGGGTTTGGTTTTACAGTGTTAGTTAGGGAAAGTGTTCCCCATCCAGATGTAACATCCATTTCCATAAAATATCCTGATAAAGGAGATACAACTTCTTCACATAAAGCCTGTCTGAACATTCCAACTTTCATAATCTTATCAACCCTTGTGTATTTTTATGTTCTCTCATTTATGTCATAGCTTCACCAATGGGTTTTGTACCACAGTGCAAGAGGCTCCCATATCAAGGAATCCTGAAAGTTCTCTGCTCCAACTCTTGACCATTTTACCCACTGTAAGGCTTTGGACACTCCCCCCAACCCACTGCTGTCAGGGGTTGAGCCAAGGGACCCTGGCTCTTCAGTCAATT
>NW_017731647.1:593730-594838 GCF_001890085.2 Hipposideros armiger | reverse complement strand
CTTTAGAAAGGCGTGGTTGGTATACAGGTTGGAATGAAGATGTAGACTATTAAAACCCCTCATATGACAGCTATAAGCCATAATGACACTGCATGCAACTTATTATTCATTAACATTTAGTGAATATCTAAGAGATGCTGCAAAGCCCTATTAAAAACAACAATGATCAGAATAAACGAAAGGTTATTTGTGCATGCAAGTTTTTGTGAATTTTGGTGCAATTAGACAAAACATCCCAGACAGTATAAGATGGGAGCTAGAGTTAGTAGTAACTTAATGTGCCTATATATAGAATTTTTCTTTTTTTCACAGATGATCTCAAAATACAAATAGTTAAGATAGCGCCTAGATTCATTCACAATGTTTACTATGGAGAATGAGGTACCTCCAAAAAAAATCATCTAGAGAAGCAAATGAGAAAGGATTGCTTTAATTTGAGTTTCTCCTGATCTCCCTCAAAACACACAGCCACACACTTTCTATAGTTATTTACTGCATTCATTCAACAAATATTTTTGAGTACCTGGTCACTGTTCACCTGCAGCAATGAACAGATATTTACACTGCACTGAAAAGAAGACAGTAAAATATATAACATTTCAGAATGTGATGCCTGCTATAGACAAAAACAAAGCCAAGAAGAGAGTTATGGTTGTCTCTGGCAAAGGACAGCGAACCTGCAGTACTGAGATACCTGTGGAGACTGCTGAACAAGAATAAAGGGCATAATGACCCTGGTGCTGATGGTCTCTTGGCAGACAATGGCTGGTGTGAGAATGTGAGGGTTAGGGGGTAAGGGGGGGAGGGATCTTTCCAGGAACAAGCACGCAGTTCTTCACTCTAGAGCACAGACTTGGAACAGGGTGACAGTATCCAGATCAGGAAGAGTTTCCCCTTGATTCCTGCCTATGGAGGCCTAGAGGCCAAGAGAGAGAAGTCCTTCCTGAGCTGATCAGAGTAAACCAAGCTGCTAACCCACTGTATGTGCAGCCGCATGGCCAATCTCACGTCTCTGCAAGAAGTATCATGAAAACATGGACATAAATTAGGAGGAAGTGGAAAATAAAGGTAAATAGCAAAAACTGAGGTAACATGAGGGACCCTAACT
>NW_017731647.1:578860-589720 GCF_001890085.2 Hipposideros armiger | reverse complement strand
TTTGGGGTTCTTTAATGTTGGGGGACCAGAAGGTGGTCCCTTTGGCCTGCCCAACCTTAGGTAGTGCTATATTAAAACCTTTGTTTTAACCCCATCAATGTCTGTTTTATTCATCCCATTTCTTAATAACCATCTAAAGTATTCCATTCTGCTGGGTGAGTCCCCTGAGTCTTCCCTTTCTCCTATTTTGCTCCAAACAATATTTGCTTTATTCATCTTGTTTCTTAATAATCATTTAAACTTTTCTGCCTTGTTAAAACCAATCCCCTGACTCTCTCCTCTGCTCTTTCTCCTTCTCCTGGTAATTAACCTAATATTTTCACTAGCATCTATAGACCCAGGAGGGGACGCTGAGACAGCAAATACGTAAGGTTTCCCCAACTATCCATGGCACTTTTGCAGCACTATGGTTTCATGGGGTGTCCATGTAAGAGTTCCCATTAAACACAGCATTTACCATAAGCGGGGTAACTGGCATATTCAGCAGGTGAACATTATCATAAAGATAATCCCAGCCAGGCTTATATACAGCACGTATCATCTGCCTCATCAGAGGTGCTCCACTTGGCATTTGTAGGGAGAAAGGGCAGCCCCAGTCCCAGTTCTCAGGGGAAACAGATCTTACAGTGGTTTTTACCCAGTCTACCAGGCTGGCCGTTCCCTTGGGTATAACCTGCTTTGTGTCTGGATCACACACAGCCATCTGTGATCGTTTCATAATGAGTTATAAATCCTGGATCGACCCTAACATGCTCTTCCCCACTGCAGCATTTAAAACCAGATACTGCTCCTAAATTAATTATTCTTACAGTCCATTTTAGTCAAGGTTCTTCAGGAAGCTGATGTTACTGATCCACAAAATGAAATAACTCCTTCACACTACACTCCCTGGTTTCAAATCATTTCTTGGTTTTGCTCTTCCCACACACTAACTACCTCCTTGGTGACCAGGGATCTTAGAGGTCCTTCTGTAGTCCTTGCATAATTTTCCCTTGGGGGTCAGCACTGAGGCTAGTGGCCAAAGCTCATACTCACTGAAAAGTGAGCTTGGTCTAGCATCAAGGTCTGACCCAGCATTGTCTTTTAATTTCATTTTAGCTATTACAGATAACAATAACCAAGGGATTGAACATCTGGCCTTTTGCTTATTATTATAGTTTCTATTTCTTTATGCATCCAGTGAGCCAATGAGCTGGGAACTGAATTCCACTGTAACTTTTACCTTTAGTAACTGAAAGCAGCACAGCCACTGCTCCCTACCATGGGTGACCACGTGACCACCACAAAGCAAGGTTCTGCACCCCCCCACCCTTCTATCCTTTCTCTTCCCAAACCACATTTCCGTGAGCCAGAGCCATTCTAGCACATCTTGCTTCTATGGGACCAAAGGTCTAGGAAAAACTGCATGTTAAAATATTCAATGGCACTTGTTAAAAACCCGGTAAGGCAGACCTTATCCATGGTGGTGCAGGTGATCTCTACAGGTACAGGGACCACTGGGGTGAAATTTTTCAGACGGGGAAAGATACTGTATGGTAAGTGAGGATTTACAGCCAAGGAGCAGGGAGGTCAGCCAAGGCCAGTGGATGGGGAATTCCTAAGAAACAATAGGGGTAAGGGGGGTTCTGGCTACACAGACCTAACTGAATTCTTACTGGAGAGAGGCCAGAGTGATCAGACTTCACCCGGGGGTTGGTGGAAGAAACTCAGTCAGACAGCAAGGGTGGGGCGTCACTAAACTGAGCAGGGTTCTTGCTTAAACTGCATTTTATAAGGAAGTATATAGATGGGCCTAGGAGAGCTTTCAGGGAGGGATCTTACTAAACTTTGGTCAAAGAATCTTTGTCAGTACCCTCTCTTGTTCAAGGAAAGAAGAGACATAGCTCTTTCCTCTGAGCAATGTCAGTCTATTTTCTTATTCAGTAGCCTTGTGTTCACTAAGGACCAGGTAAACCTTCTGCTGGGACTTGTTACTAAAGGATATGTCCTTGGTGGTGCCAGCAGTCAGGCATTTAATGAGGGGAGTTTCTATGAAAGCAAAAGCAAAACGAAAGTCCATAGGTAGAAACCCAGTTTCTGAGTCCAGAGGGCAGCCAGCTGAGATTTTTAGACCTGAATTGGAAGAATCTGTAAATGGCAGAGCAAGAATGACAGTGGCCACCCAAAAGATTTTCCTGGTTGCAGTTTGAATGTCTCTGGTGATGGCAGCAGGTGTTACAGAACTTTGTGAGTGGTCACAGAGCAGGAGGCACAGAGGTTGCCCATACATGAGCTGTTGTGGTAATTTGTGTTTTTTACATTTATATCAAGCCATCCAGCTTCAGCTCGCAGGGTTTCAAGAAAAGGGCAGTTTTAGTTCTTAGTGATGTCAAGTCAGGAGGACCGGAGAAAACTGGAAACATTCGCTTGTAGAATTATAGCCAAATACTGGAGGAAACTAAAATTGAAAATTTGGTAAAAACTGGCCCCACAAGGGTGCACTATTGTTCTGCATCAAAACAAACAAAAAATCCTCTCTACCGTCAACCTTTTAATTCTTACATACAAAATCATTCTGGTCTCATTATAGGTTCTGATTATTTACATAAGTACAGCAAGAATAGTGACTGGTCATAAAGGCTCTTTTTGAGTTTACTTTGGGGGAACTTTTCTAACCGTGGATTAGACTCTGAAAAGCCTCTTGAGGCTAGGAAGCCAATTCAGAAACCAGTCACCAGCCTTCAACCCCAATACCTATAGATCTGGGTGAATTCCTTTCTTCTCGAGGCCCCCAACATATCCTGAGGTTCCTGGGCCTGTCAGGAAGTGACCTTCCTTACTCACCTATAAGGCTGGGAAGGCTGTAGGCCAGGTACCAGGCCAGTCTTTCCAAGAGCATTGGCTCCATGAGTTCAACCTCAGCCCCTTAAACCAGAGTCTATGTACATCACTCTCCAGTCAAAGCCCTGGTAATAATATAACCAATGTTTCCCATAGTGTCCTGTTACAGAAACAGATTCTTACCGAACTTACGCAAAATAACTACATTGTCATAAAAATCAGAATGAATACTCACTAAGAGTTTCTGAATTGTTTTTTGGGGTTTTTTTTTTAGCTGAGCCATCCTGCCACCTGTAAGACTTTCTGAATTCTGAAGGGATGAGTTAGGGAGAAAAAGTAATTGTTTCACATTTGTTCACAAAGGTGTAATCAACCAGATTGTTGTTAGCTATAGACAGCTTAAGAGAAAACAAAAAGGATTCTTTAAATCTGGAAAACAAAACATTAAAGAACCAGCAATATTTCAAACAAAGAGTCATAAAACATTATCATCAACCTCATCAGTTCATTCAGTTCCATGTAATTAACTCTTGTTCTGCTAGATCTTGGGTGAACAGTTTTATGAATCCATCAGCTTCTTCATTAGTTCTGGAAATTCCTACTCAGTCCAGTGGCATGGTCTGAAAGTTATTCGATTGATGCCAGCGTGGAGCATCCTTGCTTGTAGCTGATTGTAAATGCTTTCAGAAAAGAATGATAGTAAAACAAAAATGGGTCTGTGAATGAAAGACTTAAAAATGGCCATGGTTAAAGTTCTGATGAGAGTTCATTTGATAAGGAAAATTGGCTATTTCTATGGCATACAGTATTTTAACCTAATAACCGGACAACAAGGGTACTGACAAACTACTAAGAACTTCATACATTTCTGGAATACATATATTAGTAGCACATATCTATACATACATAACCTAAGAAGGTTTGTCATCATTTCTTATTTGACAATGCTTCCCAGGTAATTTAACATACCAAATAAAAGTAATTAGTTTAACATCTCTCTTTTACAAGGTGAGACAAATCCATTGAGATTTTACAGGGCCCTCTGGAAAATCTCAATGTTAGTTTGAGGTCAGAAAGACTCCATTTAGAATTTGATTTTGTGAAGTTGTCAAAAATGTCAAACATTTGGCTAAAGAAAGTCATGGGTCACTGTGAAACAATACTTAAGTTATCCATTTAAACAAAGTGACAAAATATTTCTAAGACAAAAACATAAAGTTACACAGTTGTAAAAAAATGTTTAGCTCTTTTAATATTGAGAAGACTTAGTTTTTTTAAATAATCAAAGACCTGATAAAGACAAGATGAAGCACAGGAAATTAGTTTGATGACACGAAATCTGTTTCCTAGGCAGATTATTTAAAAGATAAAGGAAAACCTTTTTATAATTTCTTAATAAGAGCAGGCAAATAGTCCAAGAAAACTTTGGCATTCTAGTTTTGCATCAGTACGCTTTTGATTTTAAAGTTCGATTTTTAACTTATAAACAAATCCATTCAATCTCAGCAACTTAACCACACATAAAATTCCTGTTCTACAAATCTACAACTATTTTTTCTGATATCCTTTCGGTCTTTGTCCCGTATTTCTCCTTTCTCATTCTGGAACAACCATCATTCTACCTCCAAATAAAATTACTTTTTTCCCCGGAACACACACACATCCTTCATACCTTGCATACTTTGCATACACAGTTGTTTCTCTTCATTCTCTTGATTTCTAATAGTTTCATTTACATATATTGATTATAATTTTTAACTATTAGTAACATTTCTTTCAGAGAAAACTAGAAAGTATACAATGTGGTCTGCCCTATATCAGTATTCTATAGATTAGTAAACTTATGAATATTTCACAATTTCCAGAGGCATATGATCTCTCACAGTACAAATTTTCAATATGGCAAAGGACATGTTTACTAATAGATCCAAATATCTTTAGCTTCTCTACACCATATAAAAACAAGATGTCAAAAATACATAAACTTAAACTTCAGTTCAGTAGTTTAATCTTCCTTAGAAATGATCCAGCTCTCGTTTCAACGAGGCGGCGGAGCAGCCTCCCCAGCAGACGCAGAGATGCAGACCTTTGTGAAGACCCTGACGGGCAAGACCATCACACCTGAGGTCGAGCCCAGTGACACTATTGAGAATGTCAAAGCTAAATCCAAGACAAGGAGGGCATCCCACCTGACCAGCAGCGTCTGATTTTTGTGGGCAAACAGCTGGAGGATGGCCGCACTCTCTGACTAGAATATCCAGAAAGAGTCCACTCTGCACTTGGTGCTTCGTCTGCGAGGTGGTATCATTGAGCCTTCCCTCCGCCAGCTTGCCCAGAAGTACAACTGTGACAAGACGATCTGCCGCAAGTGTTACACTCGCCTGCATCCCCGTGCTGTCAACTGCCGCAAGAAGAAGTGTAGCCACACCAACAACCTACGCCCCAAGAAGGTCAAATAAGGCCCCTCCACCACCTCCTTGGCCTACAGGGTGGCCTCCTGCCCAAACCCCTTGGCCCTAGGGCTTCAATAAAGTTTCCCTTTCGTTGACTGGAAAAAAGAAAAGAAAATAAATGACCCAAATTCTTATCCTAGGCAGACATAACACCAAACAAAGCTTGCCATCATCTCAAGTTATATTCCTATGAACTATTTTTACAACACATACATGACAGGCAGGCATCACAAGAGCAAATACCTAAAAAGGTTTAATACATGGTGTTTCCCGCTTTTTTCTTCTTTTTGTACCACTGTGCTTGACATACATCAAGCAATTCATTTTTATTGTACATTTTATTCTTAGTTTGGATTTACAGTTTTATAATCTTAAACATCTAGTATAGATAACAAGCTTGTTTAACTAGTAAACCTAGGTAGGAAAAAACTGTATGTCTGCATTATAATGCTGACAGTTCTGAAAACGTGCCTGTTTTTATTTTACCAACAGCTTGCAAATTAGCTTTATTTACGAAAAATCATCCCAGAGCATGAGAAGTTAAAACACAGGGTTAGTTTCTCTATTGGAGTTTCAGGAATACTTAATTTATATGAGCACTCACTTATCTCTATGCCAATTTGAATAGAACTCCTTCAAGGGATTTTTATGAATTAATTTGGTAATACTACACAGAGGCAGAAAAATAACACACATCTATAACATACATATATAAAATATAGCTCAAATCTTACTGCTTTCATACTAAAATTTTAGCTATGAGTTAGTAAAACATAGCAATACAAACTCACTGATTTATATAAAATAATTAGCTCGTCTTTTCTCAATTTTATATTTATATATATGTGAGTACCAAGGAGATCTCTAGCAGCTATCCTGATGTCGCCGAAGCCCATCCAACTAACTAAAACATCCAGTCTATTTCCAATTAGTCTTTTTTTCTTTTTCAGCCTCAAGCAGTTGCTTTTGGGGTCTCTAAGTCCCTTGACTGCCCCTGTGGAGGGCAGGCGGCCCAGAGTTCAAGTGACTATAGAGATTGGCATGGGAAAAGGTCTGGCTGGGATGAACAGAGAGATGGAGAAGGAAGAGGTTTGCAGGGGGAAACATCAAAGGGTTCGAGGGAACTGGTGGGATGATGCACATAGTTAGAGGAGAGGGGGGTGCAGAGGCAATGGGAAGGGCGCGGTCCTAGGGGAGCCAGTTTGAGGACATCTCAAGTTCCCCAAAGGGGCCACTGAAGTTCCACTTATTCTCAGCAAAGGCATGCCAACAAGAATGGAGGTAGACAGAGCCAGGAGAGAATATATTCAGCAGGGGTTTAACAAGGGTGTTAGTCAACCGAGAAGTTCCAGGATCCAATACAGAAAACTGAGAGGAGTCACGGACAGCCAGGAAGAAAGAACTGCCAGTGAAAAGAGTCAGAAAATCATCAAAAAAGAGCCAGGAAGAAGAGCTTTCCAGTCCAGAGTGTCAGGGAACAATCCCCACTTGGGTAAAAAAGAGCCAAGAAGAGACTTCCAGCCCAGCAGGTACCTTTCAAAGAACCCAGCTTCTTACCAACAGCTGCTTGGCTAGGGCTCTTAACTTTAAAACAGGGAAACCTGGGACTCTAACCTAGCCTGTGTTTATCTGGGATTCTGGCCCATCTTCTGGAGTATACTCAGACTCTTAAGAATCAAAATCTGTCCTTACCAGCTTTCATGGACATTTGTCCGGAGCAATGGTTCAGGAGTCAGACTCACCAATGGATCCCCGATCAATCAGTCAGGAGTGAAGATAAAGATTTCAAAGGTATGCACTTATGATACTGGGTGAGAGGTCTGGGGGTCCAATGATGAATCTGATCCTATTGGAGCTGGGGCACCATAACTGTTAACAGGAAAAAAGTGTTCAATGATACTTAATAAAGCATGGTAAGGAAGACTTTGGGAGTAAAGAAATATCTCAACAGGCATAGGGACCACTACAAAGAAGTTTTTAAGTGAGGGAAAGAGAGTAGGTTCAACTTGGAATACTGCATAGGTAAATGGGAATTTATAGCTAAGAGGCAGGGTGGAGTCAGTGGATGGAAAATACTAAGAGAAAAACATCAGGGGTAGGGGGTTCTGACTAAAGAGACCTACTGGGATTCTTGCTGAAAACAGGTCAGGGTGATCAGACATCACCTGGGAGATGGTAGAGGTGAGGAACCCAATCAGATATCGAGGGTAGGGCTTCTTGCTAAACTGACTTAACAGGGTTCTTACTAAAACTGCATTTTACATGGATGTGAACAGACAGTCTAGAACAAGGTTCAGGAACCTGACTACACTGTGGTCAAGCAAAGATTTTTTGTCATGTGTTTCTTCCTTTACTTTTACACACCTAATACTTCTGACACCAGATATACATTGTTGTTTTTTCTTCCCCACACCAACCATTTCTCCAACACCAGCTGGTTGTCCTGCAATTCAATTCAATTCTGACACTAACTAACTGGAGTTAGTGCAGATCTCACTGGGTAAGAACTCAGTCTCACAAGACTGTCCCCCACTTCAGACACCAATCACAAGTAATAGAACCCCATGTGACCTACAAATTCTGTCCAACTTAGCTACAAATCGGAGGTTCCTATGACCCCCTTCTTAGATTCAATCACCTGCTAGAAGGGCTCACAGAACTTAGGGAAACACTTACTTACATTTACTGTTTATTATATAATAAAAGATACAATAAAGAACACAGACAAACAGCCATATGAGCAGACACATAGGGCGAGATCTGGAAGCATCCGACAAAGGAGCTTCCGTCCCCATGGAGTTGGGGTACACCACCCTTCTGGCAAGTAGATGTGTTCACCAACACAGAAGCTCTCTGAACCCCACACTTTTGGGGTTTTATAGAGACTTCATCATATAGGCGTGATCAATTATTAACTCAATCTCTAGCCCATCTCTCCTTCCAGGATGAAGGGGACTGGGTCTGAAAGTTCCAAACTTCTAATCACCAACTGGTCTTTCTAGTGACCAGACCCCATCCTGAAGCTATCCAGGAACCCCAAGAGTCGCCTCATTAGATCAAAAGACACTCCTATCAGGGCGGGCCTAGAGGCTCAGTTGGTTAAGTGTTGGCTTAAGAGCACGAGCTCTGAGCAACAGGGCCATCGGTTCGATTCCCACATGGGCCAGTGACGGTGCACCTGAGCTGAGCTGTTGCTGAGCTGCCAACAGGTGGCAGGATGGCTCAGCTGGTGTAACAACAAGATTGCCTGTTCAATGGTGGGCTACACCCACCCGCAACTAAGACTGAACTCGGCACTTTGAGCTGAGCTGCCGCCCGGGTGGCTCAGTGGATAGAGCGTGCGCTCTTAACAACAAGGCTGCTGGTTTGTCTCCCACATGGGATGGTGGCTATGCCCACCCGCAACTAAGATTGTAACACAGCACCTTGAGCTTAGAGGCCACAAGCTGCCGACAGGGAAGCCAGACGGCGACCGGCATCCTCTACAACGAAGATNACAATGATAATACCAACATGGGCCAGTGAAGAGAGGTCCTCCACAACTAGACTGAAGAACAAAAAGACAGCAACTTGTCTGTTCCCCTCCCCCCGATTTCCCACCACTGTTCCCCTCCCCCAATTCCCCAATTTAAAAAATCTTTAAAAAAAAAGAAGTTTCTAGGCGATGCTGAAGCAGCTGGTCTGCGGACCACCCTTTGAGACCTATGGTAAAGTCTACTATACACAGCGCATGCGTTTTTGTGCTCGTGGGACATTAGGAGACAGAGTACTGAAAGAAAATGTGGCATTCTCCACACTCACCTTGGGCTGAGGCCAGCACAGAAGCTTCTAATTCTAGGTGGTGAACAGGAGTGCTGACAGTGCAGCAAGTGGGAGCCAGGTGTCAGCAGAATGAGTTTGATATGAACCCTCTTTTGCCTAAATATCTGCCTGCATGGGTAGGTATAATGTAACTGGTTGAGGAAACAACTGAGACGACTTCCACAAAAACGTGGGCGCTTTCTCTCTCTCTCTCTCTCTCTCTCTCTCTCTCTCTCTCTCTCTCTCTCTCTCTCACACACAGGCACACACATACACATACACACACATACATACACACACACACAGGCACACACATACACATACACACACATACATACACATACATACACAGACACACACATACATACACAGACACACACACATACAAACACAGACACACACACACACACACACACCCTGCCCCATCCCCAGCCTGAGCATAAACTCGTTTCACACCCCAATGGTGTGTGGGGGAGGGAGTTTAAAATGCTGACTCAGTTGTGTTTCCAACAAGCCAACCTATATCCCTGCTTGATTGAGCTTCTGAGCAAACTGGTGAGTCCTATTATCCTTTATCTCGCTAAGGCTGGGAAGGAACCTGCTCTCACTCCGAATGAGGCACTTGTGATGGTTTAATAGGCTCTTGGGAAGCTCCGGGTTTGGTTCTTCTCAGCAATCAGCAGGAGCAGTCGTGTGTTTCCCAGCCCTCCAGCCTCACCCTGTTTTCCAGCCCTCCAGGCCTGGAATGTACTCACAACCTTTTTGGCTGACTGAAAGCCCAGGGAAATTGCCTGTGTGCCTGCAATGCGTGTGCGCCTACGTGCACACATGCACATGCCCAACGGGGAGCTGAAAGCCAGGGTACCGAAGGCCAGAGGCCTCAGGGTAGTCATTATCTCTGAGGCAGAATCTTCCAGTCCGTGAATGGGACCCTGATGTTCTGCCAAACAGCCAGGCTCTCTATAATAAAGTTTCCACTGATTATCCTGATGATGCCCCAGGAGACCAGGGCCCAGGGAGGTCCATCTGCTGCCAACTCTGGTTCCTTGTTCCACCACCACCACCATAGTTACACAGACATCTAGAAATGCGACTGACAAAGCTTTTCCCAACAGCTCATAGCCTGTGCCACCCCAGCCCCCCACCCCCGTGGAAATGAGGAAGTCCCTGCAGCTCCTCCCACCTCACTTCCCCAACATAATGCACAACCCCAAGGGACCCTACTCCTGGAGCTAAACTGAAATGACAGTAACAGTTTATTAATTGGACTAATGAGATGCCTAGGCAGGGAGAGAGAGAGGGAAGCTGGAAGAGTGAGAAGGAAGGCACTGAACACAGGAACATCCTACAGCACAGGAGTTCAAGGCTAAATTTCAGATTGGAGCCAGCAGCTCACTTTCTGAGAGTCAGAGGGGATGTTTGCTAATTTTTCATCAGCAAACTGTTAACAGCCCCATTTTCTAAATGCCTATGTTCCAGGCACTGTACTGTTTTATGTGCATTATCTCAGTTAATCTTCACAAGAGCCCTGTGAGATGCGAATCTTTATATCCATTCTGCCCATGAGAAAACTGAGGCTCAAAGAGTTCTGCCAAAGTCACACTGGTAATAAATAACAGAGCCCAAAGTTCTAACCACCGCCATTGTGGGGAGGGATAGAAAATGAGGCTCCAGGGCCAGCCGAGTAGCGCGATGGTTAAGAACTGGCTTGGGATGCCAGAGGGCCCCGGTTCAGATCCCACATATGAGGGCCAGTGACACTGCCCTCTACAGCTAAGACGCTGAA
>NW_017731647.1:574735-578095 GCF_001890085.2 Hipposideros armiger | reverse complement strand
ACTGAACAAGGTGCTGATTTACAGCCTCATCTGAATTGAACGTTATACCATGCAAGGAGTTTTGAAGAGAGCGAAACAAGAGGAAGTCTGACAACGCAAGGTTAGGCAAGTATGGTGGGTGTGGCAACACATCCCATCCAAGCTCCAATCATTTTTGACGGGTGATCAAACTTGTGTGTGATCTCACGTTGTCGCGATGGAACACAACTCCTTTACAATTAACAAGCTCTGGACGTTTCTGGATCATGGATTCGTTCAAACTGTCCAACTGCCAACAGTACACATTCAAACTGATTGGTTCCTTGGTAGAAGCTCGAAAAACATGACACCTTTAAAATCCCACCACACAGAGAGCATAACCTTCCTCTGATGAATATCTGCTTTCGATGTCGTTTGAGGCGAATCATCACGTTGGGACCAAGACCATTTGCACACCACATTGTTGTGAGCAATCCACTTCTCATCACCAGTTATCAGTCGCTTCAAAAAAGGATCGTTTTCAGGCCGGCCGAGTGGCGCGATGGTTAAGAACTGGCTTGGGATGCCAGAGGGCCCCGGTTCGGATCCCACATATGCGGGCCAGTGACACTGCCCTCTACAGCTAAGATGCTGAACAACAGCTCAACCTGGAGCTTGGCTGCCCTGAGTCCCCCGCAACGATGTAGGCTGCAGCCCCTGTGGCAGTGGGTTGCCATGGGCTACCGTGTGTAGCCAGCAGCCAGTGTGAGCAGCCAGCAGCCGCAGTGTGAAGCAACGTCCTCCACAACTAGACTGAAGAACAAAAAGGACAGCAACTTGTCTGTTCCCCTTCCCCCAATTCCCCAGCACTGTTCCCAGTCCCCCAACTCCCCAATAAAAAAATAAAAAATAAAAAGGATCGTTTTCCTCACGTTTAATGAGCATATTGCAGATGTTTATATGTGCTGTCAAATGAACTTCTTTGAGTTCATGCAGAACACAAATATCAAACTTGCTCACATATCCCAGCTTCTTCAGGTCATCGTGAACGTTTGAATGATGGCTGTTCAATGTTTCTGCAATTTCTTGTCTCGTGTAACGTGGGTTTGACTCAATGCATTTATTTTGTTGTCATCAACCTTGGTGGGCCTCCCTGACCGAGAAGCGTCATTGAGATCAAAATCACCAGCACAGAATTTCATGAACCATCGTTGGCACTGACGTTCTTATAGAACATTGTCACAGTAAACTTGATGCAACTTTTCACAAGCTTGATGCGCATTCTTCCCTTTATGGAAGTAAAACAGTAAAATTTGGCAAAAATGCACAATTTGGTCTTCTATCTTCCACTTGTTGTAAAATCTCCAAAACTCAACCAAATCACTCAATTTTTTTTAGAATGAAGCTAGAACTGTCAGCTATCAAATGACATAGCAATAACATAGATGCAAGTGATTCTAGTACTTCCAAAAATGAACTAGTGCCATCTGTTGCAAACATGCGTCATGACTTTTCCGACGACCCAATAACTTGCCTAAGGCCACGCAACTAGGTGTTAGAGCAGGGATTTGCTGCCTCCATTTACCCAAGTTATTTACCTATATCATTGCCTCCCTGAACCTATACTGGGGGTACCTAAAAAATGTGTACAAGTGGACACTTTGGTCAACGTTGCTCAAGCAGCAGTTTGCCATATTCAGAAATGTCTGGACACTGATAGTAACCACTTTAAGCACCTCTTGTAATTGCAGAAGTCAAACGTGACTTGGATTCATCTTTTGTTATTGGTCTATATTGAGTATTACAATTTTAATAGTTTTCCTTTCTTAAAATTTGTATACATTTTGGGGGCACCCTCTGTCTTTGCCCTAAGCTCCTGCAGGCATCTTGCATAAGAGAAGGCTAGGCTGAAGGAATGGTGAGACTTTTTATTTTTCTACACAGGAAGCTCCAGTTGAACACAGGGGACCAGGATCACCATGAGATTTAGCCTGTGGACTGGAAACCCTAACCAAGTATGGAGGACACATTGCTAGGTCCTGGGGCTGAAAGCTTTTAAGGCACGCACCTGCCACGTTTCCTTCAGGCCACCTAAATCCGGCTCACTTCCCTCTGTAGGCAGAGGCTTGAAGGAGTTGTAAATAGCACAAAGCTTTCCTCAACATTTTAAGATTTAAGTATTTTTCCTGTCCATGAGGCCAATGGGGCAGCTGCGTCCTTCCTGTTTGTCCTCCTGAAGCAGTTCCAGCTGACCAGCCACCGGGAACCTGCTGTTTAAGCAGCTGGTAATGGAGTGCAAAACAGCACGAGGAGTGCCTGGCAGGCAGAGGTCAGCACCCTCCCGGGACATGGGCCTGCCTACAGAGAAGAGCCAAGAATTGAAGACACTGGAGCTCAGCTGATGTGCGCATACCTCGCTATCCTCTGCTCTGGGCTTCTTTTGTTTTTTGCAAAAATAAATAAATAAATAAACAAATAATAATAATAATAAATGCTTGCCGGCAAGCTCAAACCATATAGAAGAATATCAAGTAAAAAGTAAAATTTCTCTTCCCAGACACTGCCTCCCACCTACCAGGGAGAGCCACCATTAACTATTTGTTGTCCATCTTTTCATACCTTTTCCTTCTAAGTCTTGGGATAAATGAGCTTACATATTTTAATTTTTTTATTATCTAGTACAGAATGGGATTGATATGTTGGTCTTCCATTTGATAACCAGCTCTCCAAAATTTTATACCAATTTACACTCCCACCAGTGTAAAAAGGGCCCAATTTCTCCCATCCTAGTCAACAGTGACTTGTTTTGTAGTTAAAAAAAAAAATGCTCGTATGTAAATTGTCAAAATGCCAATCCCACTCTTTCACTTTCCTTCTCTCCTTTCCCTGTTTTCTATTAAATTCATAGCCTCTGACCCATCACGTTACACAGAATTCCAAAGGTTTGTCAGTAGATGAGAAAACAAGGGGAGGGGAAATTTATAGATCATCAACTAGGCTACACAGAGATGCAAAATTACTCTACAAGAGGTAATGACAATACATAATGCATATTTACTAGAGTTCATGTGCACAGCTCATTAGCCAGCAGAAAATGTGTGGTCAAGACTCCTTGCTAGGTTTGGGATCTCATTTGATCCTCAGATAATTGTGCAATTAGAGCAAGCAATGTCTCCCTAACTTCAGAGATAATAAAAAGGAAGCTAACAAATTTGGGTGCTTTGTCTGAGGTCACAGTGCTAGTCAAAAGTGGAACTCTAGGGCCGGCCGAGTGGCACATTGGTTAAGAGCTGGCTTGGGACGCCATAGGGCCCCGGTTCGGATCCCACATATGAGGGCCAGTGACACTGCCCTCTACAGCTAAGATGCTGAACAACAGCTCGACCTGGAGCTGGGCTGCTG
>NW_017731647.1:557116-568810 GCF_001890085.2 Hipposideros armiger | reverse complement strand
TGTACACATGTAATAAATTTGGTCATTTTCTCCTGTTAATCTGTCTCACGTTCATTTGGTTTTTAGCCTAGTCACAAGAACTTAGGAGAGTAGGATGAAAATTATTTTTTCTTCCGCACAGGACTGTACTGACCGGGTCATTCTCCTGAAAGGCAGTGTGTGTAGTGGCTAAGCATACGGGCAGGAGAGTCTGCGAGATCTGTGTTCAAATCTTAATTACAGCTGTAAAAGTTAAGGCAAATGCTTAATCTTATTCTGCCCCAGTTTCGTCATTTGTGAAAGGATAGTAATAGTTATCACACAAGATTGTTGCAATAATTAAATGAGAAAACGTATACAAAAGCCTCGTGCACTGTGTTATCATGACTGAATATCCCCCAGTTTTTTAAGGATCTTCCTAAGAAATGACATGCCAAACCATATACAGAGCTCCAGGGAAGGGTTCTTTAATTTTTTGTTTGTTTTTAGCTGTTGTACTAAAAATAATGAACATCTCCCACCCTGCCAGTGTTTTTCATAGCTATTCCTTTGAAACATCATCCAAAAATTCAACCTGTTCAATCTGTTTCTAGACTTAACTACAGGCTGAAATAATATTCTTATTGGTTTGGGATAATTGTTTCAAAATAACAAGATCTTTGTAAATCTTGACTCTGTTATCTAATTCATTAAATATTGCTCCCAAGTTTGTCATTTACAAATTTAATAAAGATGCTTTCTTAAGTCCTTGATAAAAACACCAAGCATCACCCTAATTTACACATCTAGTAAATTTATCATCAATATAGATAACTTGACATAAAATATTTCTAGAAAACTCATACTCATTCCAAGTGTCCATATCTTTCTTTATGAAGTGTCCACAAAACAACTATTACTACATTATTTGGGGATTTTTTTCCCCCGTGATTGGCATCCTACTTTCCTGGTATGAGGTTCCAGAATCTTCCCTTTTCCCATTTATGAAATTTATGTTTCACGTTTCCTTCTGACACCCTTTTATTCTTACCACAACTTCTCAAGGATTTTTTCAAGTTAAAATATGTATAACTTTTGTGCCCAAAGAAAATTGCTGATAGATCCATGATCCCATCAACAAATTATTTTTCTACTATGGAACATAATTCTCTGGGCTCAGAGATTCCAGGGGGCACTTTTATAAAGCTCATTTACCATCTCCTTACTCTCTCTGACTCCAATTTCTTCCAGCATTGTTCTTCATGTCTTTATACTTACTATGCTTGTCCCTTTTTACCTTGCAGTGTCTGCAGTGTCTAGAGTTTTGGGGCCAGCCAAGTGGCTCAGTTGGTTAAAAGCTCACTCAAGAGTGTTAGCTCTGAGCAACAGGGTCACCGGTTTGATTCCCGGCCTGAGCTGAGCTGCCAACAGGTGGCAGGATGGCTCAGCTAAAAATAAATAAATAAATAGAGTTTTGGTCTCAGTATTTCTTTAGTTTGGGAAGGAAAAATATAAAACAAATAAAACTTAGTCCTGGCCCACACTCCTCCTTGCTTTATCGCTCCATTCGTGTTAAATTTGATGACTTCAAATTTATCAGGTATTTGATGTATAATTTTTTTGAACCTTTTGAATTGCTGGCATTTAAATAAATAATAGCATGTTGATATCTAGTGATACTTCAAAATATATTACCCCTGAGTGACTTTAGGCAAATTATGCTCTCTGTGCCTCAGTTTCTTCATTCATAAAAATTGAATATTACTGACGTCATAAGATTATTATGAGGAATAAATAAATGTGTGTATATAAAGTACTTAGAACACAGGATGTGATACACAGGAAGTATTATGTATTGTTTTATTAATTGTTAGCCTAAGGCATTTGTGTGTGTAATAGACTTTACCAAAGATATGGGGAGGAAAGGGATTATTTACATTATAGAAACACAAAAAACAAACTGAATTTGATCATTTCTTCCCCAAAGCCTTCCTGCCTATCTAATTTTCAGGGCCCCCTTCTTTTGGCATCCCAGAAATTCAGTACCCCTCACTACTATGCAAAATAACTGAGCTCTCCTACTCAAACCCAGGCCTTCTCTGCACAACTAGTAACTGTGTTCTGCCAATTGGTGAGCATTTCCCTTAGGTCCAATCCCTCAGGGCCGCTTAGAAATCCATTTTCTTTTCCTTTTCCCCAGTAATCCCTGGGAGGATCAGGGACCAAGACAAAAAGTTATTTCTCTATCAACTTGCATTTTGTCACCTCCCTTAGAAGGAAGAAGTAGCAGCTATCCTTGTTTTAAATGGCAATTTGAGTCACTGAGACTTGTGAACATTTCAAATCCCTACTTTAAGCACACTTTAAAATACACGTTTTAAGCATTTTAAAATCTATTTTATTATCCTTCTCAATATTAAATTTCATCTGTGTGTTGTGGTCTCGGTCTTGATATTTTAATGACTGATGTTTTGAACGCTAATCGGTGTTTCCTAATTCTGAAACAAAAGTCAGGAAGGAGGTAGCTGGCTCATTCACCCATAAGTATAACAATAGCACTGATTGGGCCTGGGAGGGGAAGGAAATAAAGTGGAACTTGAGGGGTGCTGCTTTCCCAGCTTCGGTGAACACCCGACAGCGTCCCCTTCACTGGGAGCCACTCCTTGCTGCTGTTTCTCCTCCCAGACAGGACCTGGCCACGCCTGCCGAAGCCCCTGGACAATTCAGAGGGGTGATGGGAAGGTCTCTAAGGAGNAAAAAAAAAAAAAAAGGACACTCCTATCACCCAGGAAATTCCAAGCGATTTAGGAGCTCTGTGTCAGGAATCAGGGTAAAAGACCAAACATTAGAAGAAAAGATGCTCCCAGTACCCTTATCACTTAGGAAATTACAAGGGTTTCAGGAGCTCTGTACCAGGAACCAAGGGCATATATATACGTATTTCAAAAACTAGAATTAACGAATTTTGTCTACAATCATTTTGATAATGGCCACAAGTTTGAGCATTTGAGTTTGAGTCACTAATATATTTAAAGTATTGCATGTGTTTTAAAATTCAAAATTACATAAAGAAACCCATGTGTACCTGGTGGATTTATAGCTGAAGGCAATTACCGAAGACTGTTACATCCTCAGTTTAAAACAGCACAATCCCATCTTTTAATACTCTAAGAGTTCTTCTGCTAATGTAAGACTTCCATCCAATTACATTTCTACAACAGAATCGCTCTCCAAGGCATTTCACTTCAACTGAAAATGTCTATTTCATTATAGAACATTTAAAATTTTTGAATGTCATTTGGCTTTAGACAATTTGTCTTGATTAAACAAAAATGAAACTGAGACACAAAATAAATGTATCTTATATAAAACTATTTCTAATTATTGTTTACCTACCACTGGAGAATCTTAAAAAGTAGGCCACACTTATTTCAATTACAGCTAAATATATTTCAATTACAGCTAAATAAAGCTGTGTTGTTTTTCAACCTACCCCAGATTTATTCTGTCATGATCAGGTAGCTGTTCCAAGAATTTCTTAGAAAAAGCCACTTGCTGCATTACACAGATGCTATACTAGGTTTAATTCAGACTATGCTGCACGTTGATAAGAATTTTTAAATTTTATTTGCAACAAGAGAAACAAAACCAGCTACAGGTGTCAAGGAGTTTATGCTGTAGCTCTCTTTCCTTCTATCCTAACCTATAATATTTGTAAATGTATAAACACTTTAACCTCTGCAGCAGACAGGGATCTTCTATTTGTATTCTATTTCCACTGAAAAGTCAAACAGCCCTTCATATTTTAATTTATACTTCAATCTCTTTTTTGTGACAATTTTTTTAGAGATGACTCTAAATGTCAATTAATAAATGAACTGTTCAGTTATCGGTAAAGGAATAACTGTATGTTAGTGGTTAAGAAGCCCCATAATTGCAGCATTTAATGCCTACTGTTGCTCCTAATGCCACCAGGCTGACTCAGACTAATGAGCTCTCCAGGTGCCACCATGCAACACAGTCCTGTCAAAATGAGCACTCAGCAGTGAAGTCTCCAGAAGAATTCACCCAATCACTGTACTTGCTTTTCATACATAAACAAAGAGGACTTATTTTTAGGTTCTTTGCCACAAGAAATATACACTGAAAACAATTAAAGGATCACATGATTTTGGAAAGAATAATCCTTCCCATCCTACATTAGAAAGAAAATGCTACTTATAAAGATATTTTTTAGGGGTACTACTGGATCTCCTAACACATTTAGTTTTAACCCTGTTAAGTATCAAAACTGCAGCACAAAAAATAAGCCAAAATGCGAACTGGGGACAAAGGCAGTTCACGTGTCTTTGGCGATCATGGTTATAAAACCACATGCCTGAGGACCATTCAAGCTGAGGTGCACACTGGATGATGCAGCCCAAAATGGGCGCGGA
Source organism: Hipposideros armiger (assembly GCF_001890085.2). Lineage (NCBI taxonomy): Eukaryota > Metazoa > Chordata > Mammalia > Chiroptera > Hipposideridae > Hipposideros > Hipposideros armiger. Next base: position 564,416 of record NW_017731647.1, on the reverse strand, counting down.
GCTCCAACCATCCAGAGTCAATGCCGATGCCCAGGACCATTGAGCCCTTAACAATATCCCGGCCCCAGCTCCCCGCGCCGCAGCCCAGGGTTCACAGACTCCTTGACCCTAAGAATCCTAACTCTGGTTTTCAAACAAGTCTCCAGAACCTTAACACCAGGTTTTTCTGGCTACCCCTACTTTGCCTCAAAAAAAAAAAAAGTTCATACCTCGTAATGGCATTTCCCTTCACAACGCAGACTCCCGACCGCGCCCTGCAACCAGGCCTGTCTCCCTCCTGTCCCCCTTGGAGGGGGAGCTCTCCTTTCCTTCGACCCCGAACCCCACCACCACCGCGGTGGCCGCCCAGCAACTCTACTCACAGGCTGGCGACGTCGGGAGGCAGCGGGCTAGAAAGCACCCTCCAGCTCGGCGCTGGTAGTTTCCTGCGACTGCAGTCCAGCAGAGGGATGCGGCAGGAGCAGGGCGCGGGGCAGAGGCCTGCTCCGGTGGCCGGCAGCAGGAGAAGAAAGGCCTGGGCGAGGAAAAGGAGCCGGGAAAGTGGTCCAGACTCACACTCCAGCAGCGGCTCCTCCCGGACGCCTCGGGGCGCCGGCGCCATTTCGCCCCCCTCCCCCGCCCCCGACCAGAAGCCAGCCGAGAAGAGCCGCCAGGTAGAAAAGGTGGCTCAGCGGAGACGTTGGGCGGCTGCGCGACCACCCGAAGCCCCGGCGGTGGCCTGTGCCCTCTAAAGGCAGGAGAGGAGCGGACACTACGCGACAGCGGGGACGGCACCCGAGGATACACGGCTGAAGCTCTACAGAAAACCCTCCTCCGCCCCGCCCCACAACGTAACGTCTTCACGCACAGCAGCCAACCAATCGGTGCCACAGGAAGAGACATCGCGTCGGGGCGGGACTCCGTAGGGGGCGGGGCCGGAAACAGCGGGTTCCTTAAGGAGGACTTGAAGGGGTCCCGGACTTTCGGGCACCCGTCTGGGGTTCCATCTCCGTTCTTCCGCTGGAGGGCGCAGTGGCTCATTAAGAGGGAGTGGGTACCGAAGCGCTGCAAGTCCGAGGTCCCGACTGAGGGTGTATGTACTATAGTTGTGGAAAAGGGTCTTTTATCTTCTCTGGGCTCTAAGAAAAAGGAATGGCAGACGGGCTGCCTTCCAAGTCGCAGACACGGAAGCTTCCATCTGGCCCGTCGGCCTCCGGAGCTGAGCTGGGCCTCCTCTGCCCCCTCCTGCTTGTCTGTAGCCGGTGCAGTCCTGCAAGTGGGCAGCAGCTCCTTCTCTTCTAACCCGAAGCACGTTGTAAGTTGATGGACCCATAAAGTGCTGGAGGCAGAAGCTTTGTTTATTCACATGTGTACCTCCAGCTTCTATTCTAGCTTGGAGTTCAGCAAATTTGATGCAAGTCATGTCTCTAAGGAAAATAAGCCTTTCCTCTGTTTTGAAGAATATTGTCCTTATAAACACATTTGCTCTCAGAAAAGCTAAAGGAACATTTACATAAAGAGCATATTGAGAGGTCAGTCGAGTGGCTTAGTTGGTTAAGAGCTTGTTCAAGAGTGCAAGCTCTGAGCAGCATGGTTGCCGGTTCAATTCCCACATGGGCCAGTGAGCTGAGCCTAAGCTGAGCTGCTGCTAAGCTGCCAACAGGTGGCAGGATGGCTCAGCTGCTGAGAGCACGGGCTCCTAACAACAAGGTTGTCTATTCGAGATGGTGGGCTACGCCTCCCCGCAGCTAAAGACTGAACTCAGCATGCTGAGCTGAGCTGAGCTGCCGCCTGGGTGGCTCAGCTGGTGAGAACTCATGCGCCTAACAACAAGGCTGCTGGTTCAACTCCCTCATGGGATGGTGGCTACGCCCACCCGCAACTAATTGAACACAGCACCTTGAGCTGAGTGGCGAAACTGAACTTGGAGCTGAGCTTGCTGTGCCCTCCACAACTAAGATTGAAGGACGACAACTTGGCTGTTCCCTTTCCCCAATTCCCCAACACTGTTCCCCTTCCCCCAATTCCCCAATAAATTTTTTTTTTTAAAGAATGTTGAACAGCCAATGAAGTGAAGGCTGGGAGTGATGAAATTTTTTATTTATCCTGAAGCAGAGGCTATGGAAAACCTACTAGGAACAGTGATGTCTAGCCACCTTAAACTCACTCAGTCATGTATATACCCAAGATTATGAGTGAATAATGGTGATGGTTCACTTGTATGTAGAGCTTTTATACTTTTAAAGAGCCTTTGTGCGTTACCTTGTTCGGTCCCACAATGACTGTGAAATTGTAAATACAGTTATTGCTGATGAGGAAAACAAGCCCAGAAAGGCTAAAGCAAGTTACCCAGAAACAGAGGCAGGCTGGCATTACTATGAGGGTTCTGACTCCTGTAAATTAAAAACCTGAGCAGGGTAAAAAGAATGATAATACCTAGGTCACAGGGCTATCCTAGAGATATCAATCTTTCCATGGCAGGTTTCGAGACACAATTATGCTTTTAAAAACCTGTTTTCTGTTTTTTAATATTGAAATATTTCCTGGAATCAAGGATATACCCAATGTTCCAATCCAAACCAAACTTTTAATGCCAAGATAGCAGAGTGACACTTAATTCTTAGCCTCCATTCCTGGGTTGTTGAGCATGCTTAACCTCCACTAAGAAACTGGGAGGAGCCCCACAAAAAAATAGGACATCGGGGGCGGCCGGTTAGCTCAGATGGTTAGAGCTCAGTGCTGATAACACCAGGGTTGCCAGTTCAATCCCCACATGGGCCACAGAGCTGCGCCCTCCACAACTATATTGAAGACAACTACTTGACTTGGAGATGATGGGTCCTGGAAAACACACTGTTCCACAATAAAATCCTTTAAAAAAAAGGCCAGCCGAGTGGCACATTGGTTAAGAGCTGGCTTGGGACGACAGATGGCCCCGGTTGGGATCCCACATATAAGGCCCAGTGACACTGCCCTCTACAGCTAAGATGGTGAACAACAGCTCAACCTGGAGCTGGGCTGCTGTGAGTCGCTGGCCACTGTGTAGGCTGCANCATTTCTATTTCACAGGAAAATAGCAAGTATTTTGCTAGCGTCTCTTCCTGCCCCTTCTAGAACCACCAGCCCGAGGTTGACCACCCTAAGCAAAAGCAAATAAACAACAAACAAAAATTATTTGCTTTTCTCCAAATCTGATATGCTTTAGTGTTTCATTCTCCAGTGCCTTTTGCACACGTAGTTCCCTTTGCCAGCCATACTCTTTCCCTCTTCTCTACATGGCAAACCCTACTTGTCCTTCAAGGTCCAGCTCAAATGCTACCTTCCCCGTTTTTCCGAGGCAGGGCAGAAGTGACTGACTTCCTCGGTACTTTCGTGGTACTTTGTACACACCTTCATTGTGGTGCTTATCACATTTTAGGGTCAATGTGTTTCTGTGCCAATCTCCCTCACCAGACCGTGGGTGCCTCAAAAGCAGGGTCTCTACCTTTTTCATTTCAGTATCCCTGGAGAGGCAGAGTAAAGTGATGGGTAAGTAAACTGGTTCTGGAGGAAGGCTGCCCAGGTTAAAATGCCAGCTCTACCACTTATTAGCTGTTACCTTGGGTAAGATACTTAACTTCTCTTTGCCTCAATTTCCTCATCTATAAAATGAGGAATAAAGATATCATAGATGACTGTTAGGCTCAAACAAGGTACTGCATCTAGAATCTTCTGGCACAGGTTAGTTATGATGATGATTATAACTGACAACAAGGACAATTAGCACCCATCCTAGTGCCTCTAAGCACTAAGTACTCATTGTTGAAAGTGGACACTGACCAGATTTCATACCCTCGAGACCTCAAATTCAGTCCCATAGAGGCAGAATGCTATTCTCTCATTACTGCTGAGTCCTAAAGACTTTTTGACTCCAAGGGAAGAGGAACGTGAGGAAACCTTTGAAAGAGCTGACAGCTCAGCCTTTGCAGTTCTCAGTAACTAGGCCACCTCTAAACAACTCTTCACAGCAGACTTTTTTGTTCCTCAAGCAACCATTTTGAAGTTTTTCCAAATCCATTAATTCGTGGCTCCAAACAGCCTGATTTTTGTTTTTGTTTTTTGTTTTTTTGGTTTTTTTTTTTGCTCGTGTAAATAGTTTTGTTAAAACTTTTTTAAAAATTGTTTTTCATAAAAATTTAAACAATACAAAAGAGAAAATTACGTCATCCCTTCCCCAGTCCTAACTTCAGTGGTAATTACTTCTTACAGTTTCCTGCATTTCTTCTTGCACATTTTCTTTTTTAAATTTCGGCTTTGAGGTGTAACTGACATATCATAAACTGCCTATATTTAAAGTTTACAACTGGGTAAGTTTTGACACATGTATATACCTGTGAAACCATAACCATGATCAAATTAATGCACCATCCAATACTCCCCAAATTTCCTTGGGCTCCTTTATAATCCATCCCTCTTTCCCCAACCAGCCTTTGTAATCCATTCCCAACAGGCAACCACTGATCTGCCTCTGTCACTATAAATTAGCTTACATATTCTAGAATTTTATGTGAATTAAATAGCACAACATGTACTCTTTTTTGCTCTAGCTTCTTCCACGCAATATAATTATTTTGATATCTATCATGTTGCTGTGTGCATCAATACTTCATTCCTTTTTACTGCTGAATAATATTCCATGGTATGGATATACCTTGATATGTTTATCCATTCATTATCCACTTCCAGTTTTTGTCAATTACAAATAAACGTGCTCTGAATGTTTGTGTACAAGCCTATGTACATGTAAGCCAGTCTTATTTGAATAACTGTTAAAACAGTAACAGCAATAGGTGTGAGTGACTGAGGAGGGGCTGTGGGTAGAGTGATAGTAGTAACGTGAGCTATTTCTTTTCAGAATGCATAGCTAACATTTGTATAAAATCTTAAATATCAAATTATCCAAATATTTACAAATAGAAATCATTGAATTGATTGCAAACCTAAATTTCACCAGTCCAAGTTTCCACCTAATATAGACCCAACTCAAATGTCATCATTTCTGGGAGGAATCCAGAGCAAGTCACCAGCCATCTTGAATACACTTTGCAAAAAACTCTGAAACACTGGCAAGAAACTTCCTGAGACCAAGAACCCTGGTCACCGCCATGTTCCAGCACCTAGAGCCTCGACACACACACACACACACACACACACACACACACACACACATTTCTCTAAGCAGCTCATTCCATTTTTGGACAGTTCTAATGACTATAAGGTCTTTCCTTATGTGTAGCAGATATTGATCAACCATTTTGNAAAAGGTGCAACAAGGTGTGACTACAAGATCAACATACTAAAATCAATATTATTCTAATAAATTGGCAATTATAAAATATAACTTTTATTTATTTATTTTTCCCAATGCAGGGGTCAAACCGGTAACCTTGCTGTTAAGAGAGCACACTCTATCCATCAGGGCGGCAGCTCAGCTCAAGGTGCTGAGTTCAGTCCCCCAGCCACGGGTGGGTGTAGCCCACCATCGAACAGGCAACCTTGTCATTAGGAGCACATGCTCTCACCAGTTGAGCCATCCTGCCATCTGTTGGCAGCTCAGTGGCAGCTCAGCTTAGGCACAGCTCACTGGCCCCTGTGGGAATAGAACCAGGGACCCTGTTGCTCCGAGCTCGTGCTCTTTAGCAAACTCTTAACCAACTGAGCCACTAGGCCAGCCCAAAATATAATTTTTAAAAGATAGCATATGAGGTGAGATCAAGAAATACAGTGAATGTTTACATTTTTAAAATGTATAGTAAAAGACACATTGCCATTAATCCCCCTCTAAACACTCCTCCTAGCTTCAAACACACTTATCCCATCGTTCTTGCCACTTTCTAAATCAGTTCTGGAAGTCCTCTTTTGTGAGTGTCTTTTGTTGCACTGTTGTGGATGCCCCAATGTCCTGAATTGGTTGAAAACGTTTACCTTTCATGGTCATTCTGACTTTGGGGAAAAGCCAGAAGTCGCATGGTGGCAGATCCAGTGAATAAGGTGGATGAGCACACACTGTAATATTTTTTTTATTAGTTTAGGGTGTACAAAACGATGCAATAGTTATACTTTTCACCTCTGCAATATTTTTATTTGACAGAAATTGACATACCAGAAGCAGTGTGTGACATGGAGTTTTTCTGTTGTGATCACAAACTACAGCAAATGCTGCTGCCAAGTGCCATCCAACATCTTTAATACGGGAAGCGGCATGTCCAACCTTAGTAACAATGTGTAACAAGTTTCAACTTGTTCAGTGCAGTTAGTCAGGTATGACCTATGGTTGAGAGGAGATGTGTTTTAAAGTGTGCTGTAAGTCATCGTCCATCATGACAACACTCTGTGTCACACATCGCTTCTGGTACACAATTTCTGTCAAAAACATTACAGTGTGTCCTCATCCATCTTATTCACCAGATCTGGCACCATGCGACTTCTGGCTCTTCCCCAAAGTCAAAATGACCATGAAAGGTAAACATTTTTAATCAATTCAGGACATAGAGGCAGCCATGACAATGCCACTAAAGACACTCACGAAAGAGGACTTCCAGAACTGATTCAGAAAGTGGCAAGAATGATGGGATAAGTGTGTTTGCAGAAAGGGAGTGTTTTGAGGGGTATTAATGGCAATGTGTGTTTTACTGTAATTTTTTTTTGTATTTAAACATTCACTGTATTGTTTGATCACACCTCGTATGCAATACCAATAAAATCTAAAAGGTACTTAGATCAAACAAAGTACAAGAGAAAAATTACATGGAGAACATTATAAAATATTATTAAAAAATATTTTTTAAAAAGACTTAAGCAGATGGAGAGTTATACTATGTTTTTAGACTGAAAGAATCATTATTATTAAAGATATTAACTCTCCAGGTTGGTGTGTAGATTAATGCAATCCCAATAAAAATCCTAAATGTACACAGTAGTGTACAGGGGAAATAATAGCAAAGATACTCTTGGGGGGAAAAAATGTAGAAGAACTTGATTTACCAGCTGTCAAGACAGGTTTTAGGTTTTTAAATCTATAGCAATTAAAAAGTGTAGTATTGCCACAGGGAAAGTTCAATAGACTTTTGGTACATATCAGAGACGTCATTAGATATTTGATTTATGACACAGCTGGAACTTCAGATCAGGGGAGAAAGCACAGGATGAGATCATTAGATAATCATATGGAAAAAAATAAAACTGGATTCTTTCACACACCACATGCAAAAATCAATTGAAGACCAAAAATGAAAGGCAAAACCATGAAGCTTTCATTATTTTTTTGTATTTTTCAATTACA
>NW_017731647.1:546494-555546 GCF_001890085.2 Hipposideros armiger | reverse complement strand
GCGCAATGATAATACCAACATGAGCCAGTGAAGTGACGTCCTCCACAACTAGACTGAAGAACAAAAGGACAGCAACTTGTCTGTTCCCCTTCCCCAACTCCCCAATGCTGTTACCCTCCCCCCAATTCCCCAAAAAAATCTTAAAAGAAAAAGAAAAACGAAAAAAGAAACTAGGGAAGAGGTATAGGGATAAACAAACAGTAAAAAAGACAGAACAGAATAGAGTCATACACAAAGGAAAGTTGATGTAAAACACAGGTCACATTACAAAGCAATAAAAAATGGATGGATTAATCAATAAATAGGCTAGAACATAAGAAAAAATAAAATTTAGACTCCTACTCACACTATAATGAAGATAAAACCCTAATAGAATAAAGACCTCGGGGTAGAGAAGGTGTGACAGAAAGTACTCCTTGCCCACATAATCCATTTTCCCCTTCTTCTGTGATAATTACACTGTACCTTTCCAGCCTCCCCCACAGACGGGTCTGGTAATGAAATTAAGTTCTCACAATGGCATGTGAGCAGAAATGATGGATGCCACTCATAGCTCTGGGACTTGACATTAGGTACGCCTCCCCCATGCTCTCCTTCTCTTCCTGCTGGTTGCTATCTGATTGTGGCAGTGACTCAGCTTTGAATACAAGATGGTGATATGCCTGAGAGGACGGCAAACCCACAAGATGGCATGAACTTTGGTCCCTGAATGCCTGTGCATAGCAAAGCCACCTCAGCAATCAGGACTACTCATCTTGGGGCTGTTTTGTGAGAGAGAAATAAATGTCTCTATTTTTTTAATTTTTTTTTTTTAAGCTGAGCCATCCTGCCACCTGTTGGCAGCTCAGCGGCAGCTCAGCTCAGGCCAGGAATCAAATTGGCGACCCTGTTGCTCAGAGCTCGCACTCTTGAGTGAGCTCTTAACTAACTGAGCCACTCAGCCGGCCCTATTTTTTAAACGACTGCATTTTGGGCCCTCTTTGTTACAGCATCTCAGTCTTAACTAACAGAAATATTTTGTAACCATGACTCAAAGAGCACCAACTAGATGGGAGAATGTTGATAAATTAGATTGTATTAAGATGAAAATTATCTATACCACAAAACACCATACATAATGTGAAAATACAACCCATGATTAAAATAAGATATTTATAATGTCTATACAGAGTATATAAAAAAATTCCTCAGATCAGTGGAGAAAAGATAAACAACTCAACAGAAAAACAAAGGAAATAAACATGAAATCACAGAAGAAACCAAATGGCCAAATAAACATATAAAGAAATGTTCGACTTTAACAGTAATCAGATAAATACAAAGTAAAACTACAAAACAAATACCATTCACATCCAAAAATAAGCACATTTAACAAACATATTAGTTTGGTGATACCAAACTTTATGAGCAACAGAAACTCTTATATCCAGTTTTTGTAGCAGCTTAAACGAGTCTAACCACTTTGGAGAAAAACTTGGAAAAATCGTGTAAAGTCTAAGATGCACATTATTATGATCCAGTCATTCCATTTCTAGGTATACGAGTATATCCTAGAGAAACTCTTGAATGTTGGTGCAAAGGGACATAACACATGAGTGTCAAAGGCAGCTCTATTTACATTAGCTGAAAACTGGAAGTAACCTAAATGCTCATCAACAACAAAATACATTGACATAGTAGCACCAAAGATAAATCTCAAAACCTAATGACAAGTGGAAAAAAGCAAACTGCCAACAGATATGGACAGTATTTCCAAAATACACAAAGTTAAAAATATACAAAAAAAGTACTATATAGTAAAAAACATGCATGTGAATGATAAACATCAAATTCAAGAACATTGTGGCCTCTGTGGAGAGAAGGTGGGGAATGGGTATGTAATGCGTGCGTGTGTGTGTGTGTGTGTGTGTGTGTGTGTGTTTGAGCCCATGCTTTGGATTGTCTTGCTACAGGAAGAAATCAGCCTCTGCATACAGGCCTCCAACAACAGAAACAAAACTCCATGAAAAACCCTTTTTATGTTCCTGTGGGTTTGCAAACAGTTCTATTTACAATGCTCTTTTCATGTGGTCTCTCTCCTTCCCTCCATTGTAATTTGTTTCAACTTACCCTCAGTCATACATTAACGGTGCTTAAATTTCAGCAAGTATCACAATCAGTTGAAGGGCTTGTTTATACACAAATTGTTGAACTGAGACCCCCAGAATTTTTTATTCAGTAGGTCTGGAGGGCACTTTAGAATTTGCATTGCTAAAAAGTTTCTAGGTGAGGGTCGGCCGAGTGGCGCATTGGTTAAGAGATGGCTTAGGACGCCAGCTCTGAGCAGCAGGGCCAAGGTTTGGATCCCACATAAGGGCCAGTGACGCTGCACCCTCTACAGCTAAGATGGTGAACAACAGCTGGACGTGGAGCTGAGCTGCTGTGGGTCACCAGCAACAGCATAGGCTGCAGTGGAGCTGCAGTGGGCTGCTGTAAAAAGCTACCGTGAGCGGCCAGCAGCCAGAGTGAGCTGCCTAGAGCCACCATGAGCAGCNATCCTCAGTTTCCATTCGTGGTCTTCCCTAAAACTGATGTGCCTCTACAGCCCTGATTTTCTCATCCCATCTCTTCTCCATTGCCCCCTTTCCACTTTATAAAAAAAAAAAAATTATTTTAAAGTTTATCTCTGGGGCCGGCCGAGTGGCTCAGTTGGTTAAGAGCTCGAGCTCTGAGCAACAGCGTTGCCGGTTCGATTCCCACATGGACCAGTGAGCTGCACCCAAGCTGAGCTGCCGCTGAGCTGCCAACAGGCGGCAGGATGGCCTAGCTGGTGAGAGCACGTGCTCTTAACAACAAGGTTGCTGGTTCGGGGCCACCGAGTGGCGCGTTGGTTAAGAGTTGGCTTGGGATGTCAGCTCTGAGCAGCAGGGCCCGCGTTCAAATCCCACATTAGGGCCAGTGATGGTGCGCCCTCTACAGCTAAGATGGTGAACAACAGCTTGGCCTGGAGCTGGGCTGCCATGAGTCACCGGAGTTGGCGTAGGATGCAGCCCCTGCTGCAGTGGGCTCCTGTAAGCTACCGTGAGCGGCCTGCAGCCGGCATGAGCTGCCAAAAGCCACCGTGAGCGGCAGTCCAGTGACCGGCGACCAATCTGCCTCAGCCAGGAAGAACGCAATGATAATACCAACATGGGCCAGTGAAGCAACGTTCTCCACAACTAGACTGAAGAACAAAAGGACAGCAACTTGTCTGTTCTCTCTCCCCAATTCCCCAATGCTGTTCTCCTCACTCAATTCCCCAATAAAATCTTTAAAAAAAAAAAAGGCTGCTGGTTAGACTCCCGCATGGGATGGTGGGCTACGCCCACTCACAACTAAGATTGAACACGGCACCTTGAGCTGAGCTGCCCTGCGCTGCCCACGGCAGCCGGATGGCGACTGGACTTGAGAGCTGAGCTAGCTGTGCCCTCTACAACTAAGACTGAAGGACAACAACTTGGCTGTTTCTTTTCCCCAATCNGTGTGTATATATGGATATAAATGCTAAGTGTACAACGTGTAATTTGTGAACACATATTTAGATCATACCCCATTTTCTACCTATAGATATATATTAGGAGTAATCTGTGTGCATAATACAATGTATATTAAATGTGATAGATGGTACAGGAGACAAAAAGGGGTTTAAAAAGAAAACCTCACCTAACTGTCACTTTGCAAGCCCTGACAAAAGTGTGTCAGGGACTAAAAAGGATTGGAAAAAGACATCTAAATGAGATCTCGTATAGTTACGGTTCCAGAACGAACAATGTGTAAAAGGGCTAAAGTGCATGGAATTTTGGAGTGGATACACCTGGGTTCAAGTCCTATCTTAACCACGTACTAGATGCATGACCTTGGACAATTAAGTGAAGTTCTCTGGGCCTCAGTCTTCTTATCTGTGAAAAAGGTGATATTCTCTACCTCATAAGATTGCTGAATGGGTGACATGAGATAATGCATGTAAAACACTTTGCAATGTGCCTGGAACATATAAGTCTCAATAAATGTTAGATGTTATTCATTTTAATTATGTGTGCCTCGTTCTTATTTGTTTAGATTCCACACAATTCAGCATAAAACTAAGCCTGTGATTGAAGAAGTGGCAATAATGCGAGATTTAAAGCAATCGTCCCCAGCCCTGGCTGCCTACTACAATCATCTGTCTGGAGAGCTGAAAACAAAACGCTGACATTTAGGCCAGTGAAATCAGCATCTCTGAAGGTGATGAGAATCACTGGATTAAACTGAGGCCACTGTGAGTGTGAAGTCTTGGGGGCTACTAAGAATCAGTGAATGAGGTTATGAGGAAATCAATGCTTTAACTAGCCAGTCTTCTGAATATCTGACACCTGACTACACGATGGCTGTCACTGACCCGTTCCCACTCTCCCAGGAGTTCTGTTTTACATTTAGAGATATGTGTAGTCCTAGGGAAGCTGACTCCTTCCCTGACTTCGGAGGTCAAGCAGGAGACTAAGGCAATCATTGCATTTCATCCAGAGCCACTATCATACAGGTGACCAAAGCTGTTGTAATCAGGGTGACACTCAGGACTGTTGATGGGGATACTGGGACAAAGGTGCTGTCTTTCCCGCTGAGTGTGAATGAGAATAGCTCTGGGAGCTGTTTTTAGCCATCCTGGGACCCCAAAGGGAGTCAAGGTAAAAAGACAGCAGAGAAGAAAGAAAGGCATTGTTTTGCTGTAGATCGAGCCTCATCTAGAGCTGGCTGTCTCCCTACTTGCTAACATCACGAGCTGATAAGTTCTATACTGGAGTCTATTGGGTTGTCGGAAAAATCATGACGTATTTTTTCTGTTTTTCGTTGAAAAAATGCATCATGACTTTTCCGACAACCCAATATTTTTCTGTTCATTGAAACTGAAAGTACCCCAACAGAGTATTCCTTCTGCAGTGGCAATAACAATGAACAAGGAAGCATGCCTGGCATTTCTATTTCACAGGAAAANGCTGCTGTGAGTCATCGGGCGATGGTGTAGGCTGCAGCAGGGCTGCAGTGGGCTGCCATAGGCTACTGTGAGTGGCCAACAGCCAGCGTGAGCTGCCATGAGCTACAGTGAATGGCTGTCCAGAGGCCAGCGACCGATCTGCCTCATTCTGGAAGAGCGCAATGATAATACCAACATGAGCCAGTGAAGCAACTTCTTCCACAACTAGACTGAAGAACAAAAGGACAGCAACTTGTCTGTTCCCCTCCCCCAATGCCCCAATAAAACCTTAAAAAAAAAAAAGAATTCACATTCTTAACACTCCCAAGATATCCTAACGCTGCCAGCATTTGACCACATTTTGAGCAGCACTGTTATACACCAAATAGCTCTGGGTCTGAGGCTTGCTTGGATAAATTCCTGATAGGATGAACTCGCCCAGAACGGTCAGTCCAGATCCTTCTAAATCCAGGCCAGAAAATTTCATAGATCAGCCTGCTGCTGCTCCCTCCCCTTGGAAAAGGAGCAGAGAATGTATCAACCCAGCATTGTTCAGAGGAGGCTGACTTCAGATAATAGGCTGGTTTTCCACTGACTGTTTCTTTCATCCCCACAGGCCAGAGAATCACAGTCCGCCCCTCCTTCATCCCTAGGCAGAAGATGAATATTCTACCTACACATCCCTGGCCCTGCTCAACAGCTTGTGCCCAGAGGCCTCAACACCCTGCAAACCTGAGAACTTCTAGGTCACAGAGACCAGTGGAAAAAGCTGGTTACCCTCAAGAGAACTGAACACCCGAAGGCACTTAGAGTGATTCAAGGGGAGCCACTCACTTCTGTTCATGCACCAGAAGATAACAAGGCAGAAAAGTATCAAGGGACACTTCTTACACCCCCCATGCTCATTTGTGACAGACCAAAATCAACGGGATACTTATATTATCTTTTTCACTCTAAGTTTCTCCAAATGGTGTTACATACAATTCAACAAACATCCTGATTACGTCCTGTGTTAGACAGACAGTGGGGATGTATAGTCTCTGATAAACCTAGTCCTAGCCTTCAAGGAGCCCATAGTTTAATTGGAGAGAAAGACTAACAAATATGTAAGAACAAATGTACAAAAATGCAGTAAGAGCATGGGGATAGCAACAAACAAACGAACACTCCTCCAGGCCGTCAGAGGAAAGGGAAAGAAAGCATCCTGAAAGAAGGGATTGCACTGAGATGTGAAGGGTGAATGTGAGTTCACCAAGGAGACAAATGAGCAAGGCCAAGAGAAGAGGCCATTTGAGTCTTGGAGTCTGAAGACCATTGGGGTAACACTGAACTATATAGTACAGTCTGGGACGCGGCTCCTTTTATAGCACCTGTGCTTCAGCCCAGTTTGAGCATTTATCCCCACTCCTAAACCACAAGGGAGACCAAGTTTGTTTCATACACCCCTATAAGAACAGTCAGCAGGAAGTGCTTTCCCTGCTAAGTCCCCCTCATCCCAGGGAAGGACACTGGGTGGGGTGGGGGAACCTTTCCCTCTGGAGGGCCACTGTTTGAGCAAGAAGAGACCCACAGGTCTGGGGTCTAAACCTCAGTTTCCTCAGATGGAACAGTCTGCATGGTTCTGGCAGCTAAGGGGCTACCAGCTCTACAGAAGATGAGCAAAACGGGCAGAAACCACAGAAGGGCAGATAAGACTAGTTCCTGAGCACAAGAAAGCCACCCCCAGAGACTCCAGAATGACTCAGGAGGACCTTGAAGAGGCATCAAATGTGTAAATCCGGTGAGGTAGGGAACAAAAAGCAGNTTTCTTTAATATACACATTTCAGTGACTCCAAGTTGAACCCTGAGATAGGAGAAGCCAACTCTCATTGGATTCCCGCTTTAATTTCTTGTTTGTTTGTGGCAGGAATCCAGGAAGAAAGCCACCATGATCCTGGTGTCTGCAGGTTTCCTCCCCAAATACATCTGCCACCCTTGCTGCTGGCTCCACAGCTCCAGGGTCACTTGATGACATCTGAAGACAGGGCTCCTCCCCAATACTGCTGTTGCTCTCCCCCAGGTGTGTCTCTCCAACCTGGACACAGGCTCCTCTACCCTCCCCTCCCCAAAGTATTGCTAAGACCAGCAAGTCCAGCAAGTGAGTGTCCAAAAAGCCTGACAAAAGCCTTGAGCATCACAGAAGGAATGACACTGAAACAGAGGGAAACCTAAGCTGGAGGAGACCTATTACTGCTCCTTGAATTTGTTAGTCCACACCCTTCCTAGGAGACGGTCTGCCAGAGCTGGGTTCATGGGCCTTCCAACTGTGCAATCCACAGGGCCCCACATTTAATGTTCTGCTGTCACCATCTTGAAATTCTTAATAATTTTTGAACAAGAGTGCCTGTATTTTCAGTTTGCTCTGAGCCCTGCAAATTATGTAACTACTCACACCCTCCATTTTTTTAAATTGAGATATAATTGCCACATAACACTATATTAGTTTCAGGTGTACAACAGAGTGATTCGATATTTGTATATATTGCGAAATGATCACCACAGTAAGTCTAGCTGACATCCATCACCATACAGTGTTACAGTCACACCCTCTATTAACCATTCCTCTGCCTAACCCCCTACCTGCCCTGTTTGCAGAGACCAGGCTACTCTCACCAGCCAGAGTGCTTACGATTATGCCCCTTGGATTATGCTTACGATTATGCTTACGATTATCTCCTTGGAGTTCGGGTTCAACTCCAGGCACAAAATGGCTCCAGCTATGCAACCCTGCTCACCATAAGGACAACCAAGTAGATTATTTATGAGATGAACTTGTCCTTCAAGTACCATAGCCACAAGGCAGTGTATAAAGTACTTCGATTTTAATACAAATAGATAAGCAACATATATCTGGGGTCATATAGATAAAGTTATCGTAATGTGGACTCCAGATATTTGTTCCCATGTAGATCAAAACCCAGGCAAACAAGCCACATTTCTATCTAAAGATATCTGTTTTGGTTGAGGGGCTTAGCATCGCATAGACTGACTTACGCTGTACATGAAGGTATTTTGGGGAGAAGCCAGAGTGTTTCATGATACCAGAACATTCTGAAAAACGTGGCTGCTGCTCTCATCTTCTACCTACCTACACTCCCATCTTTACTCCCCACTCCTCGTCTCCCCAGTCTCCCGCCCTCTCCTTCTCCTCCCGTCCTCAACTCCATTCTCCCCCCATTAGGGCAGTTTAAGTGATTTTGCAGACCTGACCCTGAAGGTGCCTCCCCAGAAGGAGTACTGTACGCTTCAGAAGTCTCAATGTGGGGGGTGCAGCTGGCCCACTGGTGGCCAGCTCCAGTCACAGCTGGGATGGGGCAGAGGCAAGAACTAGAGGAAAATGGGTCACTGCCCTGTGGTTGGCAGCAGCAACTGCTGTGCTTGAGCTTTTATTCTGGGAACAAATCTTTGCTCTTTTCACCAGTGACCTACATGAACTATAATTCCCAACAGCAATAATATGGAGCAATAAAGAAGAGCTGACTCCACATCTGCGGGGTGAGAGTTCCCTGGCAAGAGAAGAAAAACGGAAAGACATGGAGACAATAGAAACCAAGAGACTGAGAAAATAAGGTATTTTTTTAGAAGTCCAAGACTTGACTAACTGCCCCTAGATGCCTCCACACCAAAAAATTCCTTCCACTTTTTGTTTTTTAATCCCTCTTCCTATTTTGAACACCCCTCCTTTACAAGGTGAGGTAAGTAAGGGTGAGGATGAAGAGTAGCTGCAGAGCCAAATCTAGCTGGGAGCTTGGACTCATGGGAGCCGGTGGAGATCTTGGCAGAACCCCACTGTTGAGGTTGGATGGGTCCTGAAAACACCCACTGAATTGGCTATCTCTTCCTTCCCTGTAAACAGGATTGTAACAAGAGGCTTCTACTGCCTGAAGTGGTGACTTTGTGACCTCATGGCCTTAGTCACCTCTTCTCTGCCACCCCTGCCCCGAGACTCTTCCTCTCTCCTGGGCTGTTCCAAGTCCCTGAGTGTCATGTATCAGCCGGCAGCAGAGGGCGATCTGGCCTTGGAGAATGACCTGGTCAACCCC
>NW_017731647.1:529107-541364 GCF_001890085.2 Hipposideros armiger | reverse complement strand
GAAGGGGAACAGCCAAATTGTTGTTCTTCAATCTTAGTTGTGGAGAGCACAGCAAGCTCAGCTCCAAGTCCAATTGCACTGCGAAGCTCAAGGTGCTGTGTTCAATTAGTTACGGGTGGGCATAGCCACCATTCCATGCAGGAGTTGAACCAGCAGCCTTGTTGTTAAGAGTGCAGGCTCTATCCCCTGAGCCACTCGGGTGGCAGCTCAGCTCAAGGTGCCAAGTTCAGTCTTTAGTTGCAGGTGGGTGTAGCCCAACATCCCATGCAGAAGTCAAACAGGCAACCTTGTTGTTAGGATCATGTGCTCTCACCAGCTGAGCCATCCTGCCACCTGTTGGCAGCTCAGCGGCAACTCAGCGGCAGCTCAGCTTGGATGCAGCTCACTGGCATGTGGGAATAGAACCAGTGAGCCTGTTGCTCAGAGCTCGAGCTCTTAAGCAAGCTCTTAACCAGTTGAGCCACTCAGCAGGCCCCAATATTTATTAATTTAAAAATTTTGTCATATCTGTTGTTTTGATAAATGCTACTAATAGTAATATGTTTTAAACATATTAGAACTTTCTGCCACTGGAAATATTTTTAAAATGAATTTCAATTTATGTATTTTTGTTGCAGAAAAAATATATAAAATAGAGGATCAATAAAATGCTTGTCACTAAATTATATTAAGACAAGATTACATGAAAAAAGAATCAAAATACAATTTCAAAGAAAAAAGAAACAATATGAAACTTACAGTTTAGAGTTTAATCATGAATTAGCTAAAGCGATGATGGTAATATCAAATTACTATATTACTTATATGAATCCTTTCTATTCATTTAAAAGAGTGGTTTCATGGTTTTATTATATTAATATTTACAGAAGGCCAATAATTGTATTTTAGAACTCTCACAACTCTTTAAGCTTACAAACAAAAATGTTAGATGTCCACTTTAAAATGTACAAGTGAGTACATGTTTTTAAAAAACTCTTTTAGAAAGATACAGGAAAAAAATAGTTCTACACCAATGTCATTTCCGGAGGAAAAATCTAGAAGGGCTGTGACTCAGAACTACTAAAAGGCTCTTCAGGACAGGGCCAGACCAGTCTTCAGCTTCGTCTCCCGCCACTTTCAGTTCTACTTCCAGCAACCTACTAGTAACTCACCTTGGAGTCACACCGCCTCAGGTGGTTACTGATTCAGTCATGTACAAAATACCTGGGCACCTTTGGGCAAGGAACTATACCTCTCTGTGACTCAATTTCCAATTTATAAAATGAGAATAATATTTACTGCTTCTTCCAGTTCTACTACTTTTTTCTAATACTACCACTATTTTAAATGTATGAGCAGTACCTTAATAAAGCACTTGGCACTGGAAACCATTATTGTTTCCTGGAATACTCATGTAACAGAAAAGGAAGAATGTGAAACAGAGAGGCAAAGCCAAATGTCAAAGGTCATTTGATTGGTCACTTCCAAAGGACTAGAACCCTGGAAAGCTAGCATCTAGTTTAACCCACCTCTAATTCCTGGCAGTGACTCAGAGCTTGTCAAAAAATCTGGAGGGATGGCTAAAACATCTTTTCCTAACATAGCCTTTGAGAACAGTCCATTCTTTCATGGGTTTCTGCTAAGCCCTGTCCAGAAACATCAGAGCCAGAATAAGGAACCTGGGCTTTTACACTAAGTCTCTTGTTTCCTTGTCCTCAGGCTGAGCTCCTCCAATAACAGGACAGAGTAGGTATCCGCTAAAAATCTCCTATAACTTCTCATTTGTTCATTAAATCCTAAAAAATCTTGGTTTTTTTAGAATCTGACAACTAGAAGGGCCTCTAGAAATCAGACTGTCCTTCCTTCATGGCCCAAACCCTTCCTATTAGTCATTCTGCAGCAGCGTTTCCGAGACCCATTTCCATCTCTCTCTAGTGATTCCCTCAATGCTGGCTGGCTTTGTCACCCTGAAACAAAGACAGATGGGTAATGGGAGGCACTTCTGACTCTATTGACGAGTGATTCTCAAACTTTTAAAGATCCCCTTTGATGATAAGTAATAATAAACTCCCACACCTTCCTTTATGTGACTTGAAACAGTGTGTGGGATTAAAATATTAACATATGTTTTCACTTTATACTGATTTGCCTCCTTGGGAAGATTTGGGTTCCTGCAGAAAATCATTCCCCCCTTTTATCCAACCTGCCCTAGACCCCACATTCCAACACACACTTCTTGGCTCCAAGAGTGTGTGAGGTTCATGAGGCAGACCACCAAACATGGAAAAAGGTGTACGCCAGACACCCAGCAGTAAAGAGGGCTAGTGCCCACATACACATGTGGGTGCACGGGCTGGGGGTGGGGAGGAGTTACAAAAGGGCGGGAAGAGGAGTTATATATAACCAAAGCAGAAGAGCAGGGGTGGGGCTGGAGGAAATAGCTCACAAAAATGCCAGCATTCTTCTCAATGCAGAAATACAGGCAACAGGCAGGTGAGAGATTTACGGCCAGGAAGGCGGGGAAGCAAGGGCCTAAATTGCACGATTCTCTGAAGGCTTTCTAGTTTGTACCTGCCTGGTGCTCTTCTGTGAGTTCCTCCTGTTCTGTAGTTTGCGTACTGTTTTTGTGCTATTCTAATTGATCTCTCTTTAGTTCTGGCTAGCCCATCTTTCCCCTTGTGAAAAAATAATATAAACGAAACCACTTTACAATGAAGTTGCAGCTGCCATCCCAGAGGAGCTGCCTCGCACACGTTACTCCTCAGTTTTGGGATGTTAAAACTGGGCAAAATAACCTTTGGACTGGGCTTAAAGCAGCACTGTATCCCAAACAACTGCTTGTTATGACTACAGACTGAAAATTAAAGACATTTCTTAGAATTAGTATCTGTGTTAGCTTATCGGCACCCATGGAAATTCCTTCCTTCCAGTCACGCAATTGTTCCCCTTCCCTTTTTCATAAATATCCTTTGCCTTCACCTCCTAATAAGAACACTATTTGGGTTTCTGCCTGAATCAGTAATTCCTGAGTAACTATTCTTTTTTTTTTTTAAGATTTTATTGGGGAATTGGGGAGGGGGAACAGTGTTGGGGAATTGGGGAAGGGGTACAGCCAAGTTGTTGTCCTTCATTCTTAGTTGGGGAGGGCGCAGCTAGCTCAGCTCCGAGTCCAGTCACCATCCGGCCGCTCAGCTCAAGGTGCTATGTTCAATCTTATTTGTGGGTAGGCCTAACCCACCATCCCATGTAGGAGTCGACCGGCAGCCTTGTTGTTAGGAGCACATGCTCTCACCCGCTGAGCCATCCTGCCACCTGTTGGCAGCTAAGCTCGGGCGCAGCTCACTGGCCCACGTGGGAATCAAACTGGCGACTCTGTTGCTCAGAGCTCACGTTCTTAACCAACTGAGCCACTCGGCCAGCCCCCAGTAGCTATTCTTTTGGATCTCAAATAAACGCTCGTTGCCTCTCAGTTTGGCCTTTTATTTCTAGGTTAATGTACAGGGTGTCAGAAGTGGGCTCTAACATGGCTTCACCTTCATGGAGAGGGGTCTCCTGGAACTGGGTATGGTACCTACAGGTTCTCTTATGTGCTCACTGCTTCCTGGAGAGATTGGGGAGACAGAACCTTTCCTTTGGAAAAGACCCTGGCTCTAGGACTCAGCATCTGCCCTCAGATGAGAAAACGAAACAAGAAAGTCGGGAAGACTCTTGAAAGCTAAAATTAGTCCCTGGAAATATCGAGCCTCCAATCCGCAGGTCTTGGGAACTCTAACAACAGGAAGAAACAAAATATTATGTCTCAAGATCTAACTTGAAATAATGCTGCTTAGTATGGTCTTGGTGATCTTCATGTTGAACATCATTACTTCTTGGTCTACAACGGGTTGAGATTACATTAGAAAAGCTAAATGACAAATTCTGATAGACAGTTTGGGAGCTTTGTCAACAGTCTGTCTGCCCTGAGGATCAGCACATTTATTAAGGTCATGCCCGTCTGTCTGCTTGGCTGGCCATTATGTCTACTAAAAATATCTGAGGCCTTTCTAGTTTATTTCAACCATTACTTCTTAGAGATAACAGACTTGAAATTCATAAGAAAGTGCGAATTACTCAAGTTATCTAATTCTAAGGCCTCTTACATCAAAATAGTAGTTCTCAAGACTTTCAGTAAATGGCTTTTATTCAATGCCTGTTAAACCAGGAATTATTTTTAACATATTCTATCTCATATATAACAATCTTAGGAAATAACTATTTTATCCCGCGAAACTCAGAAATTAGGCAGGTGGTGAGAAAAAGCAGGAATTTAAATCTGAAGAGCTTCTCTCCAGAATCTGTCCTCCCACATTGCCTTCACAACTGAACCAAAACAAGCTCTAATTCAATCAATTAGCTAAAAGCTACAAGCATCATCTTCAAGGCAGGAGAATACCCAGAATGCCCCTCTCCCCCCTCAATGTCTCCCTCCCTCTCTCTCAGCATCTCATTCCTCTCTCCCTCACCCCATCTCATTCCCTGCTCCCTTCCCTTTCTCGGCTCCCTCAACCATCACATGAAGCTCTAGAAAATGCCAGCGCTCAAGCATTCTAACATAAAAGGCTGGAGCAGGGATTTCCAACAGCGGTCTAGGACTTCAGGTATGCACCACACTGCCCCCCCCCCGCCCCCCACGACCACTACTTTGGAGGGGGAGGGCTCCAAGAAGGTCTGAGAGCTATTGCCTCCATTTCAAAGAAGCCTCAGGAAAACTTTCTGTTCTTTTTAGGCTATTCAGATTCCTTTGTTTTTTGTCTGGAGTCCCATCAGCACAGTGCCATAGGCCTGGTTGTCTTATGGGATATGGAATTAATTAATAAATGATATTGGTCTGGCAGGCCCAAGTCTTCTAAGGCGTTGAGATCTCCTCCTGAGAGCTACTTGGCAGCGAAAGGTTAGGGCTTTGCAGTTTAATTGCCAGTAGCAAAGCCTTATTCGGAAGGATCAACTCTTTTGGTAAACAGTGCGACAGTGTTGGAGAAAGGTATGGACTGAAGGGCTGATTCAAATCCAGTCACATGTTCCGAGTTACTGGCCAGATTACTGAACTTCTCTGTGCATGTTGCCTCATTTATAAAATAATAGTCACTATCTCACAGAATGGCTGACTAAATGCAATGAGACAATGCATTTGGAGTGCAAGATACCTGACATATATAACTAACTGCTCAACAAATGCTGTCTAAGAAAAATTTTCAAGGACCATAACCCGAAGTCGGTCTTTCACAGTAACACAGGCACATCTCCCCCTACCCATGTGGCTGCCGATCATTTCCTGTTTCACCCTCAGAATTCAGTGGATATTTTGGATGATGTTGAAAATGCCTGAAGCAAAAGCAGAGGGAAAGTGTAGGCTGGGTCCAAAGGGCACATGTCAGTCTCTTCTCCAAGTGAGGGCTGTGGCTGGCTATGTTTAGAGGGCTTTGGGGCTGCTGGCACAGAGGAAGAAGAGGAAATGAATAAAGGCCCAGTTCTCAGGAAGCTCACCCTTTAATAGGGAACCATGAGTCATGCTTGCGAGAGAAAGACACCCACCCAAACCAGATTTGGGTCAGTATAAATATTGAATATGCAAGTGCTAGGAGGGAAGTTCTTCCTTTAACAGCATTTGACACAGATTCACTGTGGCTGCCTGGTCAAGGAAGACTTTGGGATGCTCTGCCATCACCCACCCGCCCCGGAAACGCCTATTCCTTTTATCCCTTCAGGATGTCCCCTCCACCACCACAGCGACCATAGAAATTGCCCTAAAGCATTGCTTTAATCAGGTCAGTCCTCAAATAAACACCTGCGATACCTATGGAGTTAAGCAAACCTCTTCCGCCTCTCCAATGTGGACTCAACTTATCACCCATTCCCCGCTGATGGGAGCCAGACAGCTGCACTCATTGTTCCCGGAACTCATCCTGAGCTTTGGCTCCTCTACGCCTTTCTTTATTCTTTATCCTGTATCTGGAATGTCCTCTCCTTCCCACCCATCTGAAATGCCTCTCCCTCCTTTGGAGCTTCCCCTAATCCTCTCCTAATTCCCTCAGCATTCTTTCATCTGAAACTCCGGACTCTTATCATTTGCTGCCTGGGGGCTAAGGGTCTTTGTAATTTTTTTTCCTTTTCTTTTTACCTATTATCAGATTGTTAACTCCTTAAAGGCAGGTATAATGTGTTACTCTGGCTGGTATGCTCTGCCAGCACTTCAAATGTACTCAAAAAGTGATTGTTGAATTGCACCACAGCTGAATAACTTACCTTCCACCTTAAAACTTTCTTCATATTTATTCTCCTACCAGTACCCCTCCAAGTGAACCAGAATTGAGTTTCCCTGTTTTACTGAGCAGGACACTGAGGCCTGGAAAATAAAAACTGGCCCGGAAGTGGTAGGGGGTAGGAGTGTGACAGAGGCTAATATGGAAACTTCCAGACCAATGCAAATCTGTGATGACTCTGCCTGTCCTTCTCCTGTCTGTTTAGTCTCTCTGGTCTGAAGGCTGCGGTGACAGCCTGGACTGAATTAAACCAGGAATAGCAGCTGCAGGTCCCTAGGCCTGGGATGAAGTAATAAGTCTCCAACTCTTCAGAAAGAATTTTTAAAAATGAAAAGCAAAAAAGGAAATTTAGCTCTCAGAGACATTTACTGCAATGTAAAATCATACACAGCTTTAAAATCCAATGTTTTTCTTCCCTGAAGATGCCCTGGACAGTCTGTCTCTGCTGTTTTTCATCATATAAATTGCTTTGCCTGAAAGGCAAGTGGGGGTAAATATAGCAGCAGTATATCTGATGTAACATTCTCTGACCAGGCCTGAACATGTCCTTGATGCCGTCCCTTAAAAAAGGAAAGAGAAGGAGAGGCAGTGTGTCCTTGCTACTGTATATAAAGAGAAACTACTATTCCCAGCCAACGTCAGGGGAAGGGGGACTGATGAGTAATAACTAATAAAAATAAAGAAGTGAAGGATGCTCATCATTTGTTAGGTTTCCTGTGTTTGGCTGTGTCTGGCAGGTCCGCTCAGCAGTATTTACCGAGGTGGAGGTGGCCAGAGGCCCCGCCTGGAAACCACATGCTGCTCAACATCCAGTTCTGTCTGCCCTTTGCATTTTGAAAAGTGTCTTGCCTAAAACATTTTGTAGTGACAGAATCCCACTTTCAGGTCTCTTTTTTTCTTAAGGCAATAACTTCAGGTTACTGATAATGAAACTTTAATTTGAGAATGGCCCGAAATACACATGAATATGATAATTGTGGTTATCTCCGGTGAGAGGACTTAGGAGGGTGGGAGAGGAAGGCGCAGGGCTTGGGGCTGGGTGGAGGGCAGGGAGGAGAAGGGCTCAGAACTCTTCTATATCCTTGGGCTCTTTCACATTACTTAGTGAATTCCATGTGTAATTCTTTTAAGTAGGGAAAGAAGGAAGGAAGGAAGGGGGGACAAGAGGAAGGAAGGAAATGAAAAACAGCTAACCTGTGATTTATACATGAAACCTGATTTAGACATATTATGCACTCTAAATTACCCTCAAGTAAAGTATCTGTTTGGTAGGTTATCTTCAGAATAATGTGACATCTTATTTTCAGAGTCTAGGATAATGCCTCAACTCCTTTAAAAAAAATTTGCACCCCTAATGTAAAATTTAAACCATGCACCACACATAAATTTATAATATATAGGTATGAACTATTTATAGTAACTTTATTTATAAATATATAAATTATACACACAGACACACACACTTCCTGTTACCGATTACTTTGTTTTCTTGTGATGGTACCCCTCGCTGGCTTGCGTGCCTACCCCATTTGAAGACCACCACTCAAATTAACAGCAATTCTGGGCTAGAAGTTAACTGTATACATTAACATACATAAAATTCCTCACACAATGTCTGGCAGATGCTAGTTGCTCTATCAAAACTAGGACACTTTCTCTGTTCCCCTAGTCCACAGAAGAGGACAGGGCTGACACCAAAGAATTTCCATTAGTAAACACCTGGCCTAGGAAAGTTAGAGGTAGGGAGTGTTAGATATTATTTCACCAACTCTCCTCATCTTAACACAGGGAAACAGAGGCCCAGGGAGAGCTGCTTGTTTAATAAAGGATACAAATCTACTGAGTGGCAGAGCTGAGCGGTCTTTTTTTGTTTGTTTTGTTTTTTTTTGTTTTTAGCTGAGCCATCCTGCCACCTGTTGGCAGCTCAGCGGCTGCTCAGCTTGGGCCAGGACTCGAACTGCTGTTGCTCAGAGCTCAAACTCTTGAGCGAGCTCTTAACCAACTGAGCCACTCGGCCGGCCTCAGAGCTGAGTGTCTTAATGAACTCTTCTAAACGTCCACTGTATCTCTGGCTCATTTTTAACCAATTAAAATGACTAACTTAGGGCCAACCGAGTGGCTCAGTTGGTTAAGAGCTCGCTCAAGAGTTTGAGCTCTGAGCAACAGAGTTGCTGGTTCGATTCACGGCCTGAGCTGAGCTGCCACTGAGCTGCCAACAGGTGGCAGGATGGCTCAGCTAACAACAAAAAAAAGAAAGAAAGAAAGAAAAGAAAATGACTAAATTACTAGTTTTTAGGTTAACTGTCTTCTCTTTTCCCCCTCTCTTAATGTGTCTAGTTCAGAACTTTTATTTTACACCTGGATGTGCCTGGAGAAGTAAAACTTCAGAGGAGACAGACATGCAACAAAATCTTTAACAATCAATTAAGTACTGGGCTGACCAAAGGCGTTCTGTCCTCTCCCAGGTCCCAATACACTTAGTGAACAATAGGTGTGGCTTATTATCATTATTATTAGTATCACTGTTATCGTTATTAGAATCATTAACATCATCATCCTCATCAGTTTGCTTTCCGTGTGGGAACTGGGTTTTATCAATGTGTTTTAAAGCCTGAGCAGTTTCCCTCCCCGAGGGAGTAAGCCAGCACCCAGGTGACTCATGCTGGGTCTCGCTCCTGGAATTTCCTAATTTCCATCTTGAAAAACAGAGCTGTCTTGTGGAATTCAAGCACAATGTAGAGACATCAGAGAAATTCACAGCCTGGGGCCCTTTATCTGACTGGTGCCAAAACCACCACAGATTTCTGCTGTCTGCTTCCCAGTTTATAAAGCACTCTGAGAGGTAGGGGATTGGACAAGCAGGTTTTTACAAAGTTAAAAGAAAACAAAACAAAAATGGAAAGAAGAAGGTGAAGAGGAAAGAAAAGACACTAACATGGCTTGACAGCCCATGTGTCCTGGTCACGGGACATCTTATATCTCTCATCTCACTTTCACAATCTCCCTGACAGTAACATTTACTTCTATTTTATAGAAGCACACAGGCCAGGGTAAGGCAACAACAACGTGGCGGAACCAGGAGTTGAAGCCACACCCTTTGGCCCCTGAGCAAGTGGGTGCACCTTCCACAGCCCCACATGGGGAAACTAAGTCCCAGGTCACGTAGCTAGTACACAGCAGGCCAGCACCTGCCTGTGAGTCAGATCTCAGGCTTGAGGTGATAGTTTGTTTGCTGGGGGGAAACCAAAGTGAGGTAAAAGAAAAGGAGACAGCATAAACTGACCTGTTTAGACTAGATTAACTAACTGGGGTTGGGGGTATGGTTTGCAGGTAGAGGTCCCTGAATGAAAACGTGACACTATGAAATCACGAATCAAATGAACAAATAGGGTATGAAATGAAGTAAATTCAGGAAGCTATGCTGACCAGGGAATAAAATCTTAAATTTCTCTTCTCGGCCTTAATCAAGTCTTTAAAACAACAACTTAATTTTTTTTTTAAATAAGATGATCCATGTTTATGATACAAAATGCAAAAGATACAAAAGCTTTAACATGAAAAGTCACTTTCTTTCCCTCCTGACCCCCTAGCCAACCTGACCACCATGAAGTATCCAGAAGACCTGATTCAGCCTGAACAGTGAAGGCTCTAGATGTTAGGAGAGAATGTTCTTCACAATATGTGTTTTGAGAAGTGCAGAAAGATCCAATGCAGGGCGGCCATTTAGCTCAGGTGGTTAGAGCACAGTGCTCATAACACCAAGGTTGCCGGTTCAATCCCCACATGGGCGACTGAGATGCCCCCTCCACAACTAGATTGAAACAACTACTTGACTTAGAGCTGATGGATCCTGGAAAAACACACTCTTCCCCAATAAAAAAATTTTAAAAAACTAGAAAACCTTGTACCTACATAGAGATAAAAAACAAACAAACTAACAAACTAACAGGGCTGGCCAAGTGGCACGGTGGTTAAGAGCTGGCTTGGGACACCAGAGGGCCCCGGTTCAGATCCCACATATGAGGGCCAGTGACACTGCCCTGTACAGCTAAGATGCTGAACAACAGCTCAACCTGGAGCTGGGCTGCCGTGAGTCGCTGGCGACAGCGTAGGTTGCAGCCCCTGCTGCAGTGGGTTGCCATGGGCTACCGTGTGTAGCCAGCAGCCAGCGTGAGGGGCAGTCCAGAAGCCGGCGACTGATCTGCCTCGCCCAGGAAGAGCGCAATGATGGTGCCAATTTGGGCCAGTGAAGCAACGTCCTCCACAAAAGCAACGTCCTCCACAAAAGCAACGTCCTCCACAACTAGACTGAAGAACAAAAAGACAGCAACTTGTCTGTTCCCCTTCCCCCAATTCCCCAGCGCTGTTCCCATCCACCAATTCCCCAATAAAATTCTTTAAAAAACAACAACAAAAAACAAACAAACAAACCAAGATCCAATACTTTGTCCAAAATATCTCTCCACTAGCCTGGTACCACCTTCCCCTGCGGTCTAGCAGGAAATTCCTCCCAGTGAGGGGTAATCCTCACACTCAGCAAAGATGAGAACATTACTTCCAGAACTACACAGGAAAAGGGTAACTGTCAAACTCAGTAATTTTGCCCAAAGGCGTTTCTGTTCATCAACCTAATCGTTCTTTTTTCCAGTTATTTTGTTCTCTCCACTCTCTTCCTCAAAACATACACCCATCTGGGGAAGCCCTAAGGGAGCCTTACTAATGCAAATCTGATTTCAGAATTTTCAATGGACCTCATTGGCCCACAGTCCCACATTTTCTAGAAAAGCCAGCTCGCGGAGAACTAGACTTTGCTAACAGGTGAAACGGAAGGAATTTACAATCAAGTGGCTTTCTCCCCTTCCCAATGTCCTGTTCCTGACCTCTCAAAAGGATAATTTATGAAGACCTTTACCCTCCGTTCCCTTTTTACTAAGTAAAACAAAGTCGAGCAGAAGGGGAAGGTGCTCTCTGAGGATGTACTGACTCACCAGTTGATCAGGTCTTTTCTAGGCAAAGCTCACTCGGTTTTGCCTGCGCCCTTCCAACAAGGAACGGAGGTTTTGCCCCAACTCACTGCTCTTTAAAGATTCTGTCTTGCTTCTATCAGTCTTGGGCAAACGCCTTTAGCAAATTACATGCCCTGCAGTTATCTTCAAGTTTTAACTTTCAATAATTTGGTTTCTGTCTCTACTGAAAATGTAATTAGCGGCCATTGTCTGCTCCTGAATAAGCGGATTCAAATGCTCCTCCTTGGTCTTTACTGACAACCAGAGTCTCCCTATTGAATGTGTTATTGCAAACCACAGTCTAAGGGATGGTTCTTTTTTTCTAATTAAAAAAATTATAAAATAATTACATGAACAGTATAGCAACATTAATACAGTTCTAAATAAAAGGCAGAAAAGTCACCCACAATGCCACTACCTGCCCCGCCACCCCCAAAAATAAACATTTAAAAAAAGTTGTAGGGTACTATCTCAATACATTATAGTTCACCTTGTGGAATGTTATGTAACATTTGAAAATAATGAGATAAATCCATAGATATGAAAAAAACCCAGTAGTTATAACAATATACATCATGCAATGCTATTTGTGTGTGTGGTTTTTTAAAAAAGATTTTATTGGGGAATTGGGGAAGGGGAACAGTGTTGGGGAATTGGAAGGGGAACAGACAAGTTGCTGTCCTTTTGCTCTTCAGTCTAGTTGTGGAGGATGTCACTTCACTGACCCATGTTGGTATTATCATTGCGCTCTTCCCGGGTGAGGCAGTCACTCGCCAGCCATTGGACGGCCGCTCACAGAGGCTCACGGCAGCTCACCAAAGTGCACGCCAGATGCCGGCCAGCCCCACTGCAGCCTAAGCCGTGGATGGCGACTCACAGCAGCCCAGCTCCAGGTGGAGCTGTTATTTGCCATCTTAGCTGTAGAGGGTGCAGAGTCACTGGCCCTCATGTGGAATCCGAACCGGGGCCCTGC
>NW_017731647.1:525491-526496 GCF_001890085.2 Hipposideros armiger | reverse complement strand
CTCTTCCTGGGAAAAGTTCCTGATCTGGAAAAAATTCATAGTAATTACTCAGGGGGAAAGGAAAAAGAACAAACAAACAAACAAATACATTAACACGGTTGGAAAAAAATCTAAGAACATGGTGTTGGTGGCAGGGAACACTGAAGGTCTGCATAAGACCCACCCAGGTGCTTTTGATGTTTGACCAATTATTATCTCATTATTCTTCCTGCTATAGATGCAGCTGCAATTTATGTAACAGGATGTTTAAAAAGATTAAAGAGAAGCCGTAGTAGGGTTCTGAGATGATAAGAGTCCCTAAAATATGTATTTATGAACGTTTAGAATATAAGTTCCTGTACAGTCTTAGAATAAGCCATCTATTTGTTTTTCTTTATTCTTAAAGAAACAGTAAAATTTGAATTTCAATATGACTGCTTCCTGCCTACAAGTGATAGAGAGATAATACAGCAAAGCTAGGAAACAAATAGAGCAAAGACAGCTTGGTGGTTTAATCTATGACCCGTGATGGTTTTTAATCAACTTTGACTTTTGGGTCCAAACTATTTTATCCCTGTAATCAACAACTGTTTGGAATCTATTTGGATTAAGCATGCTCATCAGAAAATGGATCATTCTATTGTTCAAGCAGGAGAGTTTTGTGTCATTTGTGGCTGCAACGACTCAATGTACACACGAATACTTTTTGCTAGAGGAGTTCCTGGAAGTGGAGACGGGTTGAACTGACTTGGGGTTAGAAGAGCGTTCTATAGGTGTCTCAAACATAGGGAATGACTCACTGGTATTCAAGACATTCTGCCATGTGGGTTGCTTCCCTTATCTTAGATCATAAATTTGCACTCAGTACCCAAGGAAAGGGTTTTGAGGCATGTCCTCAGAACTTCTGACGTTAGTCATGAATAAGCTGCCTGTTCATTTCAATTCTTTCTCCTAGCAACCTGAGCCAATGCCTAGTGTGTGCTTACGCTCTCTCCCTCTCTTTCTCTGTATTTATTGTGTGCTTAC
>NW_017731647.1:517819-521351 GCF_001890085.2 Hipposideros armiger | reverse complement strand
AGGGGATGAACGGGTACAGAGAAGTGTGCCCTACTTCCGTTTACTCCTATGCTGCAATCACCACAGGGACCATCCTACAAGAGAACTGTGTCCAGGAGTTCATTGAGGTGACCCACGATGGAGGACATGGCTGGTTAAGAGCATATGATGCACTGGGCATCTGGGAAAAGCATATAATTTCCAACGAGGACGGGGGACAACTCATAAGGGACATAAACTAATACCCCTTCTCCTTTCTCCACTTCTACTAAAGTAAGGAGGTCAGGATAGTTCTACTAGTATTAATTGTGATAAGCCCTGTTCTTTAGGTGTGCATTAAAATCGTATAGAGGATATGATTTGCTATTATCTTGGTAAGATATCATGGGGTGGAGAGGATGACTGTTCGGCAACAGCCTTCCCTCAGCCTAAAACAGCTTTGCACATTATTATTGTTACACAGAGCTCATCAGACGGTAGCTAAAATAATATTTTACAAACTGAAAAATATTTGAATGTCATGATCTGAGGGGTAAAGAGCTTCTGAGATAAAATATGTAAAATCTGGACTTTCCTGGATAATTTAGGACATATGGTTGCCACAGTGGAAACACACAGGCCAACTCATAGATATGTAATTACCTTCACACTCTTGCCATAGTAATTCATTTTGGCCTCTCCTGAGGGGCTCGTTAATAAAGGATTAAATTCATTTTTCCATCTCAGAGTAAAGATTAAAAAGGTTTTAAATCAGGGGATGGATCGGACTGGCTCTTTTCTTTTTTTTCAGCTCTGGGTGATTTTTGTGGTAATCTATAGTCAGATGGATACACAGCCATGAAAGTGGGCAAGTTCCTGCTCCTTTTGTTTTTGCTTTTGCTTTTTAATCATTAAATGAGTTTTGGCCAAATGATTCAGGGGGTTGTTTGCCAAGTGAAGGCCAACCCTTCTGAAATTTGTTCCCAGCTTTTCCTAGACCTAGGTAAATGCCCAACTGCATAGTGTCTCTGATTGACTCCTAATATCAAAGATCAACTCGTAAAATATTTCGAGAGGTGAACGAAGCTGTGTCCATGTTCTCCCGTGGAGACTAGCCAAGGGGAACTGAGACCTCCGCTTTAAGAGTGAAGACCATTGTATGTCAACTATATTTTAATTAAAAAAAANAGTATTACAATTTTAATACAGTTTTTTCCTTTCTTAAAATGTGTATACATTTTTTGGGGGGCATCCTCTGTGTTGTAAATACTATGCATACCCATCAACAGTAATGACTGCAAAAATTATAACGCATCCACATTATGGGCATTCATTAAAAAGAATGAATTTATACTCTACCGGTTGATTTAGAGGAATTTTTACACAAGAAATTGTATTAAGTAAGAGACAAACATGTAGTTACTTTTTAAATGACAAAAAAGCTATATTGAGTGTGCATGCATTTGTTATTTCTCTATACGTAATTATCTGAACATGGAGAAAAATGTTAACTGGGTTGATAAAATGATTACTGGAGGCATAAGAGCTGATGGGGTGACAGAGGAGGGGGTTGGTGAGAGGGAGTCAGGGAAAAGAGAAAAATAAGAACCAAAGGATTTTTTGAAACCTCTGCTGAGCCAATCTCATATCGCAGGTGAAAAGTCAAATGCCCCAGGGACATTTATAGATTGTATTGTGTCCAAATCAAGGGAAGTAATAATCACAGTGTACTTTATGCTGTTCCGATCAAACCGAGCATATTGTATCAATTTCAGGACAACACACTAAAGACAATTTTATTGTCCCCCTGCCCAAAAGAAATAAACTGGTTTTCTTGTTATCAGAGGGATAAAGAATCAGGCAAATCTGGGTTCCAATTTCTTACTTTCAGCCACTTACTTAGCTGTGTGGATTTGGCAAATTATTTAATCCCTCTATGGCCTTGTTTCTTTATCTGTACAATGGGTGATTACAGTTCCTATCTCTTGGGGTTATTGTAGAATAATTATATATGCATACCAGGACTGGGATCTGGAATAAACGCAATAAAATAATTAATGTTGTCACTGTTATTAAATATTTATTGTGAAAATTAAAATTTACATATAAGGAAGAAAATTCAAAACATAACCATAATCTTCCTTCCAGAATTAACTATTGTTGCCTTTTGGATGTTTATGCATTTACTCAATGTGATCTAAAAGATCCTTATGAGGCCTGGTGATAGCTTAGTTGGGACAAATTAGCAGCCACCAAATGTGTGAAGGGTTGTCATGTGGGATAGGGGTAGACATATTCTGTGAGGCTTCAAAAAAACCACAGCAGGAAGCAAAGTTATGATGAGAGTTGTCCAGCACCAAAATGGACTGCCCACCATGGGGAGCTCCTCACTGTAACAAATCACCCAGTCTTGGCTGGCAACCATTCGTCAAAAAATTTATGGAAGAAACGCCTGGGTTGGATGACAAGTCAAGCTAAACGACTTCTAAAGTTTTCTATCTAACACTTTATGATCAAGAACTACCGTATTTGCCGGCGTATAAGACGACTGGGCGTATAAGACGACCCCCTAACATTTCCACTCAAAATACAGAGTTTGTTATATACTCGCNAATTAATTGCTGAAAATCCTTCAATGGCTTCCATTTGTCACAGGCTGGGCTCTCCACAGATGTGGAGACTGGGTTTGGGGTTGAAGATATGGGTTAGGGTTTAATACCTGGGAAAGGAAAGGGGAGGAAACAGTATTGGGCGGAAGAAGAAATCATAGTGAAGCAGACCCAACAAAGCTTTGGCCAGCCCATCAGGGAGAGACTGTCAGTAAGTATAGTCTAGATCAGAATAGTGAGCCTTTACACACACACACACACACACACACACACACACACACACAGGGCCTCCGCAGGCACAGTTGTGGTCTGTCCCAGAAAGGATGTGTTCTTAGGCAGCCAGGCTCTCCACAGGAGGCAGACCCTGAAAGAGCTGTCATCTTAAGGCTGTTTGCTGACCAACTCTTCCCAGCTGGGCCTCAAGCCCCTCCTTAAAGGGAGATCTGGCTGTTACATCTCCTTATCCATCTCACCCTTGCATTTCAGGAATTCAAGACCCTAAATGATCTGGTTCCCATCTGCTTCTCCACTTGCTTCTGGTCACGATTTGCTCTAGGTTCACTAGCCTTCCTGTTTTCTTGAAGTTCACCCCCCATCCCAGGGCCTTTGCACATTGAACCCCTTTGTCTGGAACTTATACTCCCAGTCTTCACCTGGCTAGCTCCTTCTAAAGTTGTCTGCCTCCCTCCTGATTACTCCCCATCTGTTTCATTTTTCTCATGCGCTTAAATAAAATTATCAAAGCTATTTTTGTTTACATGCGTCTTATCAACTAGAATGTAAATTCCATCTGAAGGTGTGAACCTAATCTGTTTTGTTCACCGCTCTATCCCCAGGCAGTACCTGGAACGTAGTAGAACTTTCATAAATATGTGTTAGATTGACTTGGACAAGGTGCAGAAATGGACGTTAAAGAATACTACAGATAGCTACCGTTTTAGCTAATTGAACGACCTGCCCTAACA
>NW_017731647.1:509076-512483 GCF_001890085.2 Hipposideros armiger | reverse complement strand
AGCTCCAGGTTGAGCTGTTGTTCAGCATCTTAGCTGTGGAGGGCAGTGTCACTGGCCCTCACATGTGGGATCCGAACCGGGGCCCTCTGGCGTCCCAAACCAGTTCTTAACCATCACGCCACTCGGCCGGCCCGTTGAGCATTCTTTTTCTGAAATTTTTTCTCTTTCAGAGTAAGTTGTAGGCATGATGCCCCTTACCCCTAACTACTTCCCTATGTGTTGCCTAAAAACAAAGACATACTCTTTCATAACCACAGTACAATTGAGAAAATGACGACGTCAACACTGTTCAATAACATCTAATCATGTTCAATAATATCTAATCTACAGACCTCAATTGAATTTTGTTCAGTTTTCCCAATAACATCCATTAAAGTAAAATTCCAGATCATACCTTGTATTTAGTTATCAAATATCGCTATTGTAGTCTCTCTAATCTGGAATAGATTTTCCTCACAACCAATCTGGAAGACCTGCTTTAAGATCCTGATGGCTCACAGCGATTTTATGGAAACTACTCTTTGGTTTCACATGCCCTTTATTTTAGCTCCTTTCCCCCAGGACTCAAACATGGATCTGGTCCGTTCCCTGTCTTGTGGGCTTCTCCTCCACTAGGATGAGCTTTCTTAATCCTTCATATACATGGAACCAGCTCCCCCAGGTACATCGCATACCAGGATGTGTCAGCTTCAATTCTCAAAACGACCCCATCGCATTTACTCTTCTCTTACATTTTCTGCATTAATAGTTTAATTCAGAAACTCTCTTGGAGACAGAAGACTACATCACAGAAGCAGTACAGAAATAAAAGGACTGCAATCCTACCCTAAGGATTCCATCCAAGGAAAAGAACTCCCTTATGCTTTTCCTGGCTGGTGGAGACAGAAGGAAGCTGGAGAGCCTTCAGTGTGGAGACTGCGCGGGGCCACGTTTGATCACAATAATACTATTGTCCGGCAAGCCTCTTAAAATACCATCATCTGGGTGTGGATGTTAAATTGTTTTTCCAACAGTGCTAACAGACACCTAATCTATTTCTCCCTGATGCCTGGAAGGAGGACTGGCCAGGTTAGCAAAGTACTCTGTGGCTATGAGCCTCAAGGGCAATAACTAATTTGTCCATAGAATAAGCCCAAGAGTTAATGACCTTCATGTCATTATACCCTTCCCTGTCTATGGAGCTAGCTAGTCACAGGCTGGTTTCATCTGAGCATTTTATTAAGTTGATATTTTAACAACATGTAATTACTTGAGTTGAGATAAAAATCTCCTGATTACATCAAAGATGAACATGCAAGACAGGTAATTCTGAATTAACGCCAGAGTATGTTAGACCTTCAGCATTACAGACCTTCATGACAGGCTCTCTACTGTGGTTACTGAACTTGTTTCCTGTCCCAGAACGTAGGCCTCCTGAGGGCAGGGAGCTTTGCTTTGTTCATTGCTCTATTCCCAGCCTGCGTGTGCCTGACTCATTGTAGGAGCTCAATGAATATTTGTTGAACAAATGAAAATGTTTAGTGGCATAACAGGAAGAACTTAAAAATTATTAAATAAAATCCTAAAGGAATTATTGCCTGATTACTGGTATTTCAAACAATATCAGTGAGAGTGCTAAGGAAGAACTAGGAAAATGGCTAGTATGAATGTGGCCTGAAGTGTCAAACCTCCCCTCCACCTCCAGTAGTTCAAAGGTTGAGGGAGAGGGTAAGTCTTGTCAAGAACTTACCTAGAACTTTAAAGGAACATTTAAAAACTTCATGTGGTCTGGGAGTAGCTAAGGGAGTGAACCATTATAACTCTAAGATCCAAGGGGCAAAGTTTAAAGGTACAAGGGGGGAAAGGAGATATGTTCACATATTATATAGGGTACAGTATTCCCCCCTTATTCACAGGGGATACAGTCAAAGGCCCCAGTGGATGCCTGAAACCACGGACAGTACTGAACCCTATATATGCTAGGTTTTTTCCTATACATACATACCTATGATAAAATTTAATACATAAATTAAGCACAGTAAAAGATTAATAACTAATAATAAAATAGAACAATTATAACAGTATACTGTAATAAAAGCTACGTGAGTGTGCTCTAACTCATCTGATAAATGACATGGCTACTAAGTGACCAACGGGCAGGGAGTGGACACAGCATAAATATGCTGGACAAAGGGACGGTTTCACGTCCCTGGTGGGACAGAGCAGGACGGCGCAAGGTTTCATCACTCTACTCAGAAGGATGCACAACTTGTAACCTATGAATTGTCTACTTCTGGAATTTTCCATTTAATACTTTCAGACCTTGTTTCACCACAGGTTAAGTGAAGCCTCAGAAAGCAGGACCACGAAGAAGTGGGGGACTCCTGTCATTAGGAAAACGTGTGTCTTCCTCCTTATGGGCTTAGGTACAAGGATCTCTAACTCAAATGCTCTCAGAGGGCAGGCCAGCACTGGGAGTGGGTGCAGCAGTTGAGTGACTATAATAGGGAGGAGAGACTGGGCGGGAAATGGGAGACGCACGCCTCTTCCAAAGACATTAAAAGTCACTGAAAGACAGCAGACAGCAACCACAACAAAACACCATGATGGTCAGACTTGTCAGTGGGATGAATTCACTTTAGAGGCAATTTGAGAGCTTTAGTTTAGAGTTCATAGCATCTCTGTCATTTGACATTTGCCCATGAAAGCTGCGTGTGTGCATCTGTGTCAGTTTGTTTCGGCAGCTCCTGGCTGGATAATTTTAAGGAAGGAGAGCAGTATTTGCTGCTCACAGTGGTGAGGAGACTTAAATGGGACCCATGCTCCCCCCCCCACCCCCCAGACTATTCTGTGGGGTTGGGACTTTGGTCCAAGGACACCAGGACTGGTCTGTGGGAACTGCCTGAAGCTTCTGGGTTTTCTTGACTGAGTAACTCAGACTGAGAAGAAAAGAACAGCCAAAAGCAGCAAGAAAGAGTTCCTGGAATGAGACCAACTCCACAGGTAAAGCAGAGAACTTCCCCAAGGCAGGTGCACAGCTCCGCAGCAGCAGTTAGGAAATAGCAGGGCTCTCAGAGCTGAGGTAGGGTGGAAGGATTACAGGTTGGGTTATCTACAAAGCAATTTCCTGGGAAGGGTGTCATATCTTGTTAAGCTTTCCTCAGACCATTAGAAAGGCCATTTAGCAAGACTACCATTGATAGACTAAAACTAGGATGTATAAAAAATATATAACCTGATCAATTAGTATCGCTAATCTCATTTTGTTCTCCAACCCCCGACTTCCTCTTAAGGTTGCAGGGGTGGTAGGGCACTTATTTTTGCTGGCCTCCCTTCTGTAGTCTTTTATGAGTTCACCAGGCTGAAACCAGTGTGACATGAGAAAGTTTAGAGTGGAATATGGACTCCACTCTTGAAGCAGCAAGTCT
>NW_017731647.1:490347-507321 GCF_001890085.2 Hipposideros armiger | reverse complement strand
AAAACTCCAGAACTTTCAAACAAACCTGTGAATGATGCCAGTATGCTTGACTTTATCTGCTCTTCTCAAGTATTTCCTCTCCCGGGGAACACTTCAGGGGCGGACTATGGATTTATGAGAAGACGTTAGATGGTAATCTCAGTCCAGTCTGAAGTGAGGAGTGCAGCTGACTACGCAGCGACCCACAGATTTGGGCTGGAATGGTTAGATCTGCGACAGGAGGAGAGAAGGGTAGTAAGTCAACAGAGCCATATGAAATGTGACTCCATGTTCCTTTATTCATTTACAGCCTTCTCTTTGTGAATATCTATCTACTGCTTTTTCAGTATAGGATCAAGGTTGAAGTTATAAGGCAAAAACAATCAGTCTTCAAAGTCTCCTTCTTGTGTTTTAGGAATGACCTGTTCCTGGGCTTCCCTGAGAAAATAAAGCTCAGGTGCACATTTTGTCCAAGTAGCTCTTCAGTATTTGAGGAACCGTAAGAATAGGACTTTTTTTGTTTTTTTTTTGACAAAATGGGTAGTAGAACAAAGAGTAAAATTATGTTTGAAAATTATTATTTTAACTTCAAACTGCTGCTAAAGCTGGCAGATCAACTGATTGATTTTTGTCATGTTGCATGTACAGTTAGGTAATGTTTCCAGAATTCCCAAGTACTTGGAACACAGTCCAGGGACTAGATATAAATGAGTAAACAGCCATCAGAAAGTACATGCACTTTGTTCCTTAGGAGGTTTAAGTGCCTTCACACAGCCACTCAGCTGTGTATAAAATAAAGAGATTAAGCATACAGACCAGAGACACTGAGAGCAGACGGTAGGGTCTGCTCAGATGACCTAGAAGACAATACAACTGGCTAGAGCTATATATTTGACCCAGACAATAGCGCTGCTCGTTATTAACAATGATAAAATACTGTTGATTGTTTATTATGGTCTACTAGGCTCTATTCCATGTAGCAGGTATAAATATTGTCCCCAATTTACAGCTGAGGAAACTAGGACATAGACTAAGTAATCTGACATATAATAATTGACAAAAGCAAGCTCAAACCCACTTCTGTCAAAACTTTGTCTCAACTACTTCACTTTACTGCCCTTCCGATTTTTTGCTGATATATTTTTTAAACAAGACAAATCTATAATTCATGTTGCCGGATAAGGAGCAGAGAGAAACTATGTAATGGACATTTAAAATCTAATATGCCTAAATTTGTTGGTATTTAAAGAGTAAGCTTCAACTATCTAGAAATTTAACTTATATGTAAAAGACAATACCTTCCTTTATTCCCGTGTTGGTTCAATGAAGGTTTGATTGCCTATCTTTTATGTTTGCTTCCACTGTGTCTTACACGACCTATTTTACTCAAATCTCAGCCCCAGGATGATCAACTCATCACCATTTATTTACATGGGGCTTTTCCTAGTTTTAGCATCATAAGTCCAGCACCCCAAAAGACCCCTCAATCCCAGAAAAGTCAGCACAGTTGATGACTCTAGCTTCACAGCACATATATGTGCTTTAAGGTTGCTTTTGAATGAGTCATGGTTATAAATAGGATCTGACAGGTGAGAGTCCTCTCTTGGGGAGAAAGACAACTTGTTCAGTTTGTGTCTGTGGGAGCAGCTCAGGTGATGAGGAAACTTTTTCCTGAAACCTCATCTTGTTTTTAGTTTTCTGTCATTATTACACAGCTCTTTTGTATTTTGAATTAAAAATCTTTTTCAATGATGCTTCCACCCACTTCCCTAATCCTATCCCTTGCTACTATATGGAATGAACGGAATCCTTTCCCCATGTGGTGGCCCATTAAATATTTAAAGAATTTGTGTGCCACAATATTTTCATATTTCAACAACATATCTAACTTTTCACCATTTCCATTTTCTTTTACCATGATCACTCTCTTCTTGCATACAGTTCAGTTTGACCATATCCCTCTTACATTGTACTTTCTAGAATTCTAATCAGCAGAGTAGGGTGGATGTGTCACCTCCTTTGTTCTAGAATCTATGTTCCCTTTAATTCAGCTTAATACCTTAGTATTTTTCTTGGCAGTCATTAACTCAGAGTAAGATCCTATCTACTAAAACTTCCAAGAATTTCTCCTACATGCTTCTGCTTGGCTATATTGCTCATCCTGTACATGCAGTTATTCAGTCCTTTTTTTCTAGCTTGAAGTGCAAGATATTCAATTTAACTGTTAAACTTAATTTTCAACCCCCCTTTTTAAAAAAATCACCATTTGCAACATTGATTCACAGGTCTGCTGAGCATACTTTCATATCAATGATAGAACTGTTAAAAGGACAAGGCCTTCACTGAATATAAACAATCTTTCTTTGTTTATATTAATTTGATCATTAGTCTTCAGTTACAATAATTTAACTCATTTGTAGTTAACTTAATTTACTAATAACAATACATATTTTGTTCCATACAAGACCAATGTGATAGGAACATGAAGTCAGAAATAACAGAAAATGCTTTGTGACAATGAAGTATTTGCTACTCCTGTCAAAACTGTGGAATTGCTTTCTATGCCATGTTTTTGTTATTCTCCACTTTATTTATTGGGCTTGGCACAAAACACATTTTGGTTATTATGAAAGATCAAATCTTCTCTTCATGAACAAAAATTTGTCCTTGTTAAGGATGTTTAAAAAATATAGCACAGATTTCTCAGGTAAGTCCAAAAGAGGAGTTCCAAATAGGCTTAGGAGTAAGTATGCAGTCTTCCAAATTCATTCCTTTAAAGGGAAAGAGACAGTTTGAAAGTGCAAGTTTTGCCATGTTTGTTAAACTATCAGAGACAGTTTAAACTAGTCGTCAAATACATTAGCTTTGGCCTGGTTCAACACCCACCCAGTTTTCCCGCTTGCCAGCTGTTTGACTGGGCAGATATATCAATGCACAGGGCCTGGCATCCAGTGAGGGCTCTAAAAATAAGAGTAACTGCTATTTATTAAGCACCTTTTATGTTACCTACTACATAAAGTCCTCAACATGCAGTCTCATTTTTCCCTAAGAATGCTATGAAGTAGACACTTGTTATCCCCAAATCACAGAGAAGAAAATTGAAGGGTGGGAAGGTTAGGCAATTTGCTTAAGTTAATAATTGAAGAAAGGATATACGCCAAGTCTACCGACTCCACACCAGGATCCCAAACACAATTCTATCCTGCCAGTCCCTCAATACAGACAGAACTTCACTAGGCCTGATAACATTAGAAGTCTGAGTAGGAAGGAGACAGATCACCAGCCAGTCAGAGAGTTTCCTGGGGCCCCAAAAGGTTCTCATGGCATGGACTTACCTTGGTGATTCACCAGGATAAGGTTCTGGTCCTCTGCCCCATAGGCTTAGAAATCCAGTCTGTTCACACATAATTTGTGGATTCATCTCCCACAATGGACTCAAGCTCCCCTAGACTGGTATTCAAAACCAGAACACCAATTTATTCATAATGAAAATTGTGAATAGACATAGAAAGAAATAGAATGGCCACAGGCCAAAGTATTCATGTCCTGTGACCAGCACTTGAGAGTCAGATGGTAAGAGTAGGTTGCTTGCAGGCGAGGAATGAGAAACAAGGAAGTCTGTTTTGTGTCTTGAATGCTTGATAGGGGCAAACTCATCCAACTTCACAGCAGCCATTTACCTGCGTCCAGAGCTGAACAGGTCAGCGCAGCCTCTGCCCTAAACACACTGGGTTCCACTCACCAGCCCTGACTCTGAGACAATCTTTTTTTTTTAAGATTTTTATTGGGGAATTGGGAAAGAACAGTGTTGGGGAATGGGAGAAGGGGAACAGACAAGTTGCTGTCCTTTTGTTCTTCAGTCTAGCTGTGGAGGACCTCGCTTCAGTGGCCCATGTTGGTATTATTATCATTGCGCTCTTCCTGGGTGAGGCAGATTGGTCGCCAGCCACTGGACGGCCACTCACAGCGGCTCTTGGCAGCTCATGCCAGCTGCCGGCCGCTCACGCTGGCTTACGGCAGCCCACGGCAGCCTCACTGCAGCCTACGCCATCACCGGAGACTCAAGGCAGCCCAGCTCCATATCAAGCTGTTGTTCACCATCTTAGCTGTAGAGGGCGCAGCGTCACTGGCCCTCTATGTGGGATCCGAACCAGGGCCCTGCTGCTCAGAGCTGGTGTCCCAAGTCAACTCTTAACGAACTGTGCCACTCGACTGGCCTCGATTTTAAGGTTTAAATCTAAAAGGGCAGCTTTAATTCCAGATTCTTGGTGGGGAGACCTTCACCAAGGCCCCAAAGTACTGACAGTGGCAACAGGAGCTAAGACACCTGTGGTGGAAGCCGCCTTCTCCTAAGGTTTTGCTGGTTGGTTCTGCAGCTTCGGAATCAGAGACGGTTACCATCCCTTTTCACCCATCCACTGAAAACTTAAAGGTAACGAACAGTTTCTGCAGCTCCTGAAAAGACTACTGCTTGGAGAGAGTCACATGGCTCTGCAGACCCCTGGCTGTACCAGCTCAGGGGGAATGAGGCCCAGGGAATAAAGTGATGTCTTTCTTGGCTCTTCGCTGTAGGTCCTGGCAGCTACAGCAACAGCAGCAGTTCGTACTCTCAGGCAGAGCTTCCAGAATGCCTGGGAGTCTCCTGCTGATAACAGCACAGAATGCTTGGAACCAGTGAGAGAGAAGGTTGGAAGCCCTACCGGTTAGAGCAGCCAAGACTTAAGGTTCTGAGGGTATGCGCCCTCAGGACCTGTGGGTCCAGGGTAACTGCAGGGCTTAAAGTCCAGGATTAGCTGCCTCACTGCCTGATGTGCTATCGGACAACTGTGCACAGCAGAACACAGGGAAAGAAGGGTATGAACAACTCCTCTCCTGTCCTGTATCTTCAGGGGACAAAGAGAAGGAAGAGAGTGGTGAGGGAGCGCAAGTTTCCAGCTGCCACATTGAAAAGGCACAAGAGCTGAAGGCCCTGCCTTCCTACAATTCCCAGTTTCTTTCCTCAGAGCGGAACAAATCTCAAGTCGACCCAGGACTGCTGGTGCAGACACAGAACACTGGGGCGGCCTGGTCATATCCACAGCCTCTCCCTGGAGAGATCTCCAGGTGATGATGGGAGAGAGGGGGGTAGGACTGATCAGGGAAGTCAGGCGGCAGTTACTATCTTCACTGAAGGCCAAGCTGGGGACTACTAGACTGTCAAGCTCACTTACTCAACATATCACCTCTTATCACACCCTGCCTCTCCCCAACACGCATACATTAAAGCAAAGCTCCCACCAACATTCAGGGGTTAAAGAGGAGGAAGATTCAGCCCCTTTAAGACTCCAGATTGTTGCAAGAAGTTTGTTTTCTGAACATTCCCCACTGTGCACGCCCTTCTTAAGTGGCCCTACCCATTGAGGTGGATTCCAGATCTTTCTCCTGTATCTTTGGCTTGGCTCAAGCCTGGGACCCCTCCACTGCACTTCATAAGCAGAGAGATGGCCAAAATAGGCAGTCAGGGAAGAGCACGGGCATTCCTAGTACATCTGCTCAGTCTCTCAGCAGTCCCCATGTCAGGGAAGTTCTTGAGTTTACAGGCTTGGGCCAGAGTGTCTCCCATTCCTCTCACTGTGTGAGATGTGGAGCAAGGTCTCTCAGAGGCTGTCTGCCGAGAGCTGAAAGTTAGAAATGCTGCTGTAGAACATGGGTGTTTTCAGCAGCTCTGCTGTGCGTGCAATTCCTCTGGCTCAGTTTGAGCTAGGGTCTCAATGACAGTGATCCCAATATAACCTCTTGCCCTTTCTGTTGCTGTCATTGGCTTTCAGCAACTTGCCTCTCATGATTGCCAGAGGCAACTCCTATTGTTGTTGCGGTTGTTCCTTTTCACACTTAGAGAGCTGGCACACAGAGTTGAAAGACTTCCACAAAGCCAGGCTACCACTTCGGCAAGGCTTGCTTGACTGGTTAATTCTAAAACCTTTGTTGAGCAGTTGCATATGCAATATACCACTTGATGTTGTGGAGGGGAACAGAGATGAGTAAGAAAACGGTTTCTCAGGGCCAGCTGGGTAGCATAGTTGGTTAAGAGCACGAGCTCTGAGCAACAGGGTTGCCGGTTCGATTCCCACATGAGCCAGTGAGCTGCGCCCGAGCTGAGCTGCCAACAGGTGACAGGATGGCTCAGCTGGCAAGAGCACGTGCTCTTAACAACAAGGCTGCCGGTTTGACTCCCGCATGGGATGGTGGGCTATGCAACCCCCCGCAACTAGACTGAAAGCGGCGACTGGACTTAGAGGTGAGCTTGCTCCCTCCACAACTAAGATTGAAGGACAACAACTTGAATTGGAGCTGATTGGTCCTGGAAAAACAATGTTCACCTTCCCCAATTCCCCAAAAAAATCTTAAAAAAAAAAAAAAAGAAAACAGATTCTCTCCTCGAGGATGCAACAGTCTAATGGAGACCCAGGAGCAAACATAAATCATTGTGTTATAAAGTGGGGATAGAAGGTAGGTGGCAGTTACACTGTCCATTCCTAGAAACGCCAAAGGAGGGCACCTTCACCTGTCAGGCCACCAGGCAGATAGATGCCTGTCAATCTCCTGGGGTGGACTGATTCTGTTTTTGCTTAAGAAGCCAACACCAAGGTTAATAAAGCCAATTGTAACATGGTAAGTAAACCCCCTAAAAAGCTTCGTAATGCCCTATGTGCATACACAGGAGTTCGGTGTGCTAGCACTGTTTTTTAAACGGATCTTTTAAATTAATAAAATGGGCTGACCGCCATTCACTTCCTTTTCATAGCATGAGAATCAGAAGTCGCACTTCCCTTCCCTGTTCTTCAGG
This sequence comes from Hipposideros armiger, assembly GCF_001890085.2. Lineage (NCBI taxonomy): Eukaryota > Metazoa > Chordata > Mammalia > Chiroptera > Hipposideridae > Hipposideros > Hipposideros armiger. The sequence continues at coordinate 500,516 of NW_017731647.1, read as the reverse complement.
CCAACAATCATGAGAACAAACAGGATTCAGTACCAGGAATAACGCTGACTCATACGCTTAGGCTTTCTCTCCTTTTAGAACACACTGATTGAAGACTTGGAATGGGATGACATTCGTTCTCATAGGGAAACAGATAAAGCTGCCAAGGGAGGGAAGGTAGGGGGAACAGGGAAAATGAGGTGAAGGAACAGGAGGCAGCGGCTATCGTGCTGCTTTTGACCAAGTCTCTTCATCTCGGAGGAAAAGGCTGTTCTAGGAATATTATATTCCAGGCAGAATGGTGAGTATGTGAGGAAATCATATATATCCTAGGGGATGAGAATAAGTCTTGTGACATGAATAAATATCTGTGTGACCTGGTACCAGTCAAGATCCGTAGGTCTGGGATACTTAAAAACAAAATCAACGAGAGTATAGGCTCTAACACAGAATTAGTAGTAAAGAGAGGAGGAGAGGGAGCTTTTTCAAGGCAGGTATCTCAGTAGGTGCCATGAGTAATCTTAGGTTAAGAGGTGAGAACCTAAAACCTGGGAGATGGCTCAAGGTACATGAAAGATTTGTATGGTACAAGGACATCGTATCTTTCTGTCGGTGCATTTCAAAATAGTGACGTGAAGGAACAGTGGATACAGGGAGCTCCTACACTGGGCTCTCGGCTTTCTAGATAGAAGGAATAAAAAGGTCGTCTCATCCTCCAGTGAATCCTTAGAGCCACTGTTTGTGTCACTTCCTTTGCTGTCCTTTCTATATATAATTGTCGCTTGCCTTTACCTACTATTTAAATATTCATGTTCGTTTTTATATAAACTATCAACTACATAAGGGCAGTGATCATATCTTTATACAGACATATCTCGGAGGTATTGCAGGTTCGGGTTCAGACCACCACACTAAAGCAAGTACTGCAACAAAGAGAGTCAATCTTCTTCCTGGTGGAGGGTCTTGCCTTCAGTGTGTAAAGAATGCAATTATCACGTGGAGTATAGCGTGGGAGTGGAGTCAAGGGATTTGTAATAGATATGTATGATATTGGGGGGAAATGGGGCGGCGGATTGGGGGAGGGGGGTTGTCACTTTGAGGGGTAAAAAGTGTAACTATTGTACTGTGTTGTACAGCTGAAACTAATTTAAAAAAATGTGTATTTCATAAAAAAAAAATGCAATTATCTGTGGGGCGCAATAAAACGACGCGCAATAAAACGAGACATGCCTGTACCTTCAATGGCAACCAGCTCAGTGTCTTAGGAAATATTGTTTGATTTGATGTTATAGGAGAATTGGACTTCAAGGATCAGCAGCTGCAAGGGCTGGCAGTCCACAGATCTGGCCAAGAATTTCCATGAAGCAGGGCAATATTTGGCAACTACAAGGGCATTCCAGCAAAGTGAAGAGGAGTGTCAGGTTTTGCAACAGTTCTGCAAATAAGATAGATTTTTCTGGAGTGACTGGGTTTGCAGAAAAACGTGTTGAATAGCAAAAAGTAATCCGAATTCTCACCTTTAGAGAGATTATGCAAGATATAATCTCCACCAGATTCTAATAGTGATATTAATAAGTTTTCTTAGTGCTACACAGCGTTATGTGAGGTATTGTACATGCAGAATATTTTTTAAAGTTGCTATTACCATCCTTAAGCTTAAAAATCTCAATGGGAAGTCAATGTGTACATACACAAATGAATCAGAGGACAATATAACATTGAGTTACAAATTAAATATTACAACATTGCTGTTAGGGAAGGTGTCCTAAAGAAGGTGACCTTGAGATGGGTCTTGGGAGTCTCCCAATTTTTATCTGCTCCCCGGAAGCTTCACGAAGTCCTCTATCCTGTGGACATCTGAAATATAATAAAGTTTATTGTTTTAACGCCCCACCTATTAGTATTTCAAGATATCATTTCACATATCTGATGTAATAATGTGCTTACCTCTTAACCTCATACCCCTCTAGCTTTTGACCTTGACTCGATAACCCTAACTTGTAGATGAAGCGTCACTCCAATTCAAGGACTCCAATTTTTCCTGCTAGAAGAACACGAGGAGACTAGGTCATTTGTTCAGTTAGTCTCAAAGGTAATCAAGCTTTGGGGGTCCCTGCCCAGAACTAGATTTCTTGCTGGTAACTTCTGCTCCCATGAACAGTTGCAGGTCCCAAAACTATATCCTTGGGATCTCTGGTTTCTATGGTCAGGTTTTTTGTTTTTAGTAATAAAAGCTACTATTTATTGAACACATTTTAGACATAATGCTAAGTATTTTATATGCATCATCTCATTTAGTTTTCATAACATAGGATTATTACTTATCTCATTTACAACCCAAAACATTAAGACTCGGAAGAGCAGAATGGTTTGCCCGAGGCTACACGGTGAGCTGGGACTGGTACCCAGGCAGTGTGTCTAGAACCCATGCTTTAAGGCCAGGTTTTTTAATGCCAACTCCTCATATCTGAATCTGTTTACATTATCTAATGCCTGTTTAGATCAACACCCTGAATCTTGGATTCATTTTGGACTTTGACCATAGTGAAAACTTTCTGCATGGTCCTCAGGGGCCAGTTTTGGCACCAGGGTCACCGAGAAAGCGGTACACTAGTAACCTGAGGGTCTCTTATTTCAAATGTTTCTGGCTACGAGGCAAGAGCAAGTGAGAGAATGCAGCTCTGTTTTAGGCTCATAGTCATCAACTTGTTTGTGATCCAAACGGTAACCATAGATTTATGCTTTAAGGAGGGAGGCAATGACAGGGATATTTTGCAAAAAAGATTTCATACAGCATAAAAATGGATTAGGTAGCAAGGTGACCATCAAGACACAATATGCCTTAGCATTTATAGCGAATAAAATGAGATAATGTATGCAAGATACCAAACACAGTTCCTGGCACTCAACAAATCAGTTATCTTCTCTTTACATATAGACTTTACAGCTCATAACGTGCTTTTGCATATATGAAATTGTCTCTAAAATCTTTCTGAATTAAATATTTCTCCCAAAATAGCACATCTGAAGAGTTGCAGGGCTGAGAGTCAGACTCAGTTCTTCAGACACCAAAGCCAGTTCTCTTTCCCCCAAGCCCCAGGCCCCTCTTATTGTGTGTCCTAGATTTACGATTGTGAAGGCTTGGGTTAGAGTGCTAACAATGGGATGGAGATCAAAGAATGATCCGTGAACTTCTGTGTAGCTGAGCTTCTTATACTTAGGGCCTTATTACTCTAGACCTTTATTTGTTAAAACAAACCAAAGCAAAAACACCAATACTTTATCTATTCCAAGGTACATACGTGTATATTTTCTCATTTTAACATCTCTGAAATTCAGACAATTGATGGTGTTTTCTTTTTTTTATTTTTTATTTTTTTTATTTTTATTGTTAGTTTCAGGTGTACTGATGGTGTTTTCAGTTGTTTCCACTGCTCAGCTGTTGACGCAGTTACTATTGTCTGCTCATCTGCAAATGTGCTTGTTAGTCCTGGTGGCACGACTGGACAACTGAAACCTGTGAATGTTTCAGTCAAAAAATTTAAGCACCATCTACACGGGAAATATGAATCCTAGTTAATTCATATTGAAAACCTTCTCTTGTAACCTTCCGGGTAAGATCAGAAAAGCAGCAGCCTCAAAACTTGCAGAATGAATGTCAGGAGCTTGGAAGAAAATCTCAGAAAAGAATGGTGGTGCCCTCTTTAAGGACTGGTGCATCACCAGGGCTCTTGATGGCACAGAGGGTGATACTGGGTTGAAAAATGCAGGCATCAGTGGCTCAAGAGTTCAAAAGCGATTCAGAAGACAGACTCTGCATGTAAAGACACTTTGGACACTGCCATTGGTGGTGTCCTAGATCCTGTAAGAATGGTCTTATTTTATTTGTATAAATGCTTCATAGTTTATATAGTTAACTCATTTTGGTCATCACAGTAACCTTGTGATATCAGGAGCAAAATATTAGCCCAAATTTTGTCTATGGGAAAAAATAAGGCAGATTAAATAACCCACTCAAACAGCCATAGCATAAGGTCTCGGTCCTCTAGAATCCTTTTTTCTCGCTAAGATTTCAGGGCTTGTATTTTAGTGTTACTGTTTTGTTTTTTGGTTTTTTTAAAGGAGTAGATCTGGTGAAAATGAATATAGTAGTTCAGACTGAATATTGAAAATGCCTCCATTTTGGCAAGGATTGTCAGGGCTTTAACAATAATAAATCACTATTACAAACAGCCTAGTGCTGCGCTTAGCACATAAAAGATATTAAATAAATCACAGGAGTTGTATTACTCAGGGTTGTTAATGCTGGCTGTCCCTGCAGTCAAATCCTGAATTCTTAGTGCTTAACCAACAAAATTGGTATCTCATGCATGTCATATGTCTAGCGCAAGTTGGCAGGCAGTACAGGGTATAATGCTGTACTCCACACCTTCACTCAGTAGCCAAGATGATGCATGTCCTACCATTTTGTCACTGTACCGTGTGGGAGGTGTAACCTCTAAGGGTACTGTGTGGGGGAAGGAAGTGGGGAGGCACATCAGCTTATAACTTCCTCAGCTTGAAAGTAATGCAAGTCACTTCCTTCACAGGCCATCAGCCAGAAGTAATCATGTGACCCCAACCGAACTGAAGGGAGGCTGGGAAAAGCAGAGGAGCAATGGAATATTTGATGAGTACAGCTGTCCTATAATGATTTCCTTGAGGGCAAGAATCTATTTATAGATAGTCCCATACATCTCGAATAGTGTCTGGCTTATAGTCTTCACTAATAATTATTGAATCAATAAATGAATGAATGAATGGCATGTGAAGCTGGTTTTCCTTGTTTCAACTATGAATCTACTATGAAAAGTTGCTAGATAGAATGAGATACTCAAGCTCAAGTTAATATTTGAGAAACATCTAGAGTTTACGAGAAGATATTTTGGTAAAAATGTATTAGCAATTGGCCAACTCATTGTCAAATGTAATTAATTACATGAAATCATTTCTTTGGGAGCTTAACCATTTTTTAAAAAATTGATTACAATATGAGGAAACACAACACTCAACTCTAAAAGCCAATCTGGCTTCTGGTTTCACTTAAAATGAACACAGACTGCAATCTTCCTAGAAATGATTGCTTAAGAAGTTGAAAACACTTTTCCATGATGATAAGAATTTAGATTATGGTGATATGAAAAGGCAAGCAGTAGTCAGGCATGGAGAACTGTACAGTAAGGTCCCACCTGCGTGATCAGGAAGGCACAGAGAGTTCAACACTCGGTTCTCACAAAGGAATTTCCAAGTGATTATAAGATGCAATTCATTCATTCATTCATTCATTCATTCATTCAACAAATGTTTATTAAGCACCAAGTATGTGCAAAGCACAAATCTTGGTGCTAGAGATTCAGGTAGGATAATTCCTACCCTAAAAGAACTTAAGAGTCTAATAGGGAAGACAGGCACTTAACTATTGGGTTGTTGGAAAAGTCATGACATATTTTTTCTGTTTTTCGTTGCAAAAATGCATCGTGACTTTTCCGACAACCCAATATTATAAGCATGATATAGGTTGCAAAAAAGGAAGTACCCGATACTATGGTGTGGTGAACTGGGAGAATTCCTGGTTTTGAGCAGTAAGAAAGAGTCAGGGACGATCTCCTCAAGAAATTGATGTTTCAACTTAAATCCAAAGGATAAAAAAGAAAAGTGAGGGGAAATGAATTCTAGAGGACAAGCCAGTGAGGAGGGACTGGCTTGTCCTCCTCACAACCTGTACTATGGAGACACACAGGCTTACATGCTTAATTGCATGTACAGCTGGAGAAGCAGTAGAGGAAAGTGTTCAAAGGATATTGTTTCACAAGTGGTTTAATTAGTGCCATAGGCCATTTTCTGTACCTTTAGAGCTAAGGTAGGCTCTTTTCTGACCCAAATAGATCAGGCCATCACTCAGCCACAGAGCCCATCAGGCATATCAAACAGCCATGAACTAAATGATGAGACAGATATAAATCTAGTCTCTTTCACAGCATGCAGGATGAGAACTACAGAACCCTAAATGGCTTGCATGCAGGAAGAGGGCGGGGTGTAGTGGCAGAGGAGGAAGCATCATCGGTGAAAGCCAAGTGCTAAAAGCAGCTGCGTGTGACATTTCCATCAGCAGTCCTCCCTCCCTCATTGTGCATGAGACACGTCAGATGTTCTGGTTTATGATTTCAGCATCAGAGTACATACCCTTTGAGATGCAAGCTCATGTATCTCTTCCTGGCGTGGTGCCTGTTCATTAGCTGGACTCTAGAGCTCATCTGAGAGTGATAACCAAATGCTGAGAATATCGGGACCCCTCTCTCTCACCCTCAAGGAAGTATGGGATCTTGTGGATTGGTGGAGTATTAGGCCCTGGTGCCTGATATCTGTACTTGCTAGAAAGTAACAAAGCACAGGTTACCAAATTTTCCAGATGCCAGAACCATGTCAGAACACAAGATCACATACAGCTGCTGTCTCCCCCCATTTGTACCAGCTTAGAAGACAATCTATTTTCTCTCCTTTGGAAGACACAGTAGAGGCTAACTCATGGAGGTCCCAGGTAAGCACCACTTTATGCATTAGGTAGACCAGACCCAGGGAGGCCCAAGTCTTTGCTTTTTCATATTGTGTTTACCTCCCCAGGTAAATTAAGGTAGAAAAACTTACCATTTATAGGGTAGATAACACAGGAAAGCCATTACAGCCTTTTGCTTCTTTGATTCAAGAGCACAAATCCTGATTTGATTAAGATGTCAGCAAATGAAAAGCTACATTTGCATACCAATTAACAATCTCCAAAAAATTGAAAATTCCTGATATTCTGATCATTTAAAAATATATTATTTTAAGGCCAGCCGAGTGGCGCATTGGTTAAGAGCTGGCTTGGGACACCAGAGGGCCCCGGTTTGGATCCCACATATGAGGGCCAGTGACACTGCCATCTACAGCTAAGATGCTGAACAACAGCTCAACCTGGAGCTGGGATGCCGTGAGTCGCCGGGGACTGCGTAGGCTACAGCCCCTGCTGCAGTGGGTAGCCATGGGCTACCGTGTGTAGCCAGCAGCCAGCGTGAGCGGCCAGCAGCCACAGTGAGCAGCCGTCTAGAAGCCGGCGACTGATTTGCCTCGCCCGGGAAGAGCGCAATGATGGTGCCAACTTGGGCCAGTGAAGCAACGTCCTCCACAACTAGACTGAAGAACAAAACGACAGCAACTTGTCTGTTCCCCTTCCAATTCCCCAGCGCTGTTCCCATCCCTCAATTCCCCAATAAAATCTTTAAAAAAATAAAAATAAATAAAAATAAATAAATAAATAAATATTATTTTAGAGACTTCCATTAAGTATTGCTGCTGAAATCTGTTACTCGCTTCTAAAAATGCTGGGTCATATACTCTCTCAGGTTACCTCCCCAAATTATCTCATGCAACTATGAAAGCCATTATAAATGTCAAAGGATTTGCTTCTGAAAGAACAAGATTACAAAGACAAAAATCTGTTCCGATGTAAATGAGAGCAGTCTCTGAGCACCTAAGGCTACTTGCTTTGGGTGGCCACATTTAAATGAGTTTTTTTGTCAGAAATCTTTTCATAACCAGGTATTAGACCCAATTTTGGATGATATGAATGACAGACTGGCTTTGGAAAAAGTGTGCTGAAGTTAGCAATAGTTATTTCAGGGTTTCTTAGTCCATTATTTCTCAACTCACACAAGTTTATGTCTGTTACATTTAACATGTTTAGTTATGTTTAGGGCAAAATAACCCCTGGTAAATTCACTCATTTAGTCAACAATATTGAAAGAAAATCTACTTTACTCATTGTACTGATGAATAAGACATGATTCTTGCCTTATAACATATAACTTAGTAGAGACTATTATTATACAGTAGGCTGTGCGCTCTAAGGTCTGGGTTTGGGTCTGTTTCAATTGCTATTGGGTTGTCGGAAAAGTCATGACGCATTTTTGCAATGAAAAACAGAGAAAAAATACGTCATGACTTTTCTGACAACCCAATACTTTATATGGGATAACACAGTGTCTGTCTCATGGTGGGAGCTCAATAAATATTGGTAGAATGTATAAATGTATGAACAAATATGTACATGATACTACCTTTCTAATACAAGTCAAGCGTGCATTACAATCTTTGACAATCTTATTTCATTTGTTGATTAAAACTTCATAAACATTTCAATATCAGCCATCAATAATTCAGATTTTAGCAGGGCCCATATGAAAAGTTGATTTTAATTTTTACCTCTTATAATCAGTCTGCGGTCTTGATGAAGATTAAGAGAACTGACTGAGGGAAAACGGAGGACATAAGAAAAAACATATTTAAATCAGCATTATGAAGTTTTACTTAGAGGTTTTATTTCAAATGGGTTATTCTGAAGGTTAGAACAAAGTGTGTAGTTTTTTTTTTGAGGGGGGAGCAAATGCTAATTCAAAAAATAGGAAGAAAAGCTACATTACCATGTTATTTACAATATGGTTTTTCTCTCTATTCTAAAATTTTTCCATCTCTTTTTTCAGACTTAAAAGAACACAGTTGCCAACTACTTCATTATACATATGTAGAAGAAAAGAAAGATAAGACAAAAATCCTAGAAATTAGAAAATCTAATTCTTGTCTGGATTCTAAACACTATTTGTGTGGCCTTGGATAAATTTGAGCTTCATTTTCTCATCTGCAAAATAAAGGGCATTGGACTGAATGATTTCTAATCCATCTTCCAGTTTGGATATCTTATGATTTCATCTGACAGGCAAACTCTCCCCTTTGTCATCCTTTTTATATATGGAATGCTCAATCTTCTCTAGATTTTGGGGTTGTTGTTTTTTTAATTAATTACCACAGATGTTTAAAATAAAATAGCTCTCTCTATACAGAATGTCTACCTAATTATTTTTTTTAGGTAGTCATGGTACCACTGAAAAACTAAAAAATATCCAAATGATGATATATAAGAAGAAAATACTACTCTATAATCCCACCATTGAGGGATAAACATTAACATTTTGAGTTATAATCTTCTAATATTACTTTTGTGCCCACACTTTTGTGCATCTGTACTTTAAAAATAAAATTGTGATCACTTAGTACTTAAGTGTTTTGAAACCTGCATTCTTTAACAATACATCATAAACATTTCCCCATACTTTTCTAAAGCATGATTGTTTTTCAAGGCTGCATTTATAATCCATCATCTAGAAACCTCACCAAAAAAATTACCTATTGTTGTTAGACATCTAGGTTATTTATAGTCTTTATTATAAGTAACACTACAGTGAACAAGCTTGTACAAGAACATCTGATGATTTCCTAAGGATAAATTCTCATAACTAGAATTACTTCTACAAGCAATGTATGAGGCTGCTGGTTTCCAGACACCCTTGAGGGTTATAAAACTGGTTTTATAACTTAAAGAAATCTTTGCTAACATGCCACATAAAAATCTCTTGAGGTTCTGTACTTTGTAATTTAGAAAACCCTTGTCAATATCCAACGTTTGATTATTACTGAATATTTTCCTATATTTTGCTTCAGTCGTTTGCACTTTTTTGGTTAAATTTCTATCCCATTCCTTTGCCCATTTTCCCACTTGTTCACCACTTTTCTTTTTGAGACACCTCAAATGCCTCATTATATTTGATGGGGTAGATTTTACAAGGGACCCTGCAGGTTTAGGGAGATTCAGTTGTTTCTGAAGATCAAAATCGCCATGCCATAATTATGGTCCCAGGCACAATTAATGCCCTTTCTTTTACAGTTTTCCTTTGGCCTATCCACGAATCATTTTTTACTTTGTTCTACTTTTTAAATCCTAAACCTACCAGTAAAACATTTTAGGGCTCTGTTCTGAGGCACCTTTTCCATCAACATTTTAATAATGAAATATTTTTATAAGATACTAAGACTTCATAATTTTTATGCATTGAAACATTAATAAATCTTAAACATTGGTAGGTTAATATTAGATAAATTGGAAAAACATGAAAACGCAGGTACTCAATTTTTACATGTACAACCAACTAGAGTACATGTACCAAAATTATGGCAGAACAAAGGATTTACATTTAGATATGTCCCTACAACTTGATTCATCAGATTTTGTGGGTGGACTAGATAAAAAGGTAAATACCTCGGAAATGGCTGTCTTCATTAGA
>NW_017731647.1:462923-482312 GCF_001890085.2 Hipposideros armiger | reverse complement strand
AAAGCAAATTTCATGTTCATCTTTCTCATTAAATCATTATAAATTATAAATGGGGGAGTGCTCTTAATCGATTAATAATTATTGTGTTTTAAAACAATCCTTTCCTGCTTTGTTTGGTGCTAGTGAAATGGGGATAATAGCAGCCTCCTATTTCCTACCTCACAGAAATGATGGAATAATTGAGGGGAATTTAAGTGAAGTAATTGAATTCCAGAGAAAACACACTGCAGTTTTATTATTCTCCTTTTCCAGATAAAGCAACTGAGTAACTTCCTCAGCTTGGATGGAAATTAGCTGTTACGAATTTTCCAATTTTACATTTGCATTTCTTATCCCATTACTAATTTCTCAAGTTATAGCTCTTACCTTGAAATCTTCAGTTTCCCTCACTGAATAAGCTTGCAAAGAGCAGGTGACCCACGCCTCATCCAGTCTATCAACCTTTAAAACAGAAAAGTAAATCTGGCGAATTTTGTGATAAAGCGAAAAGCCACTAGAGAACAAGCACCATGCTGTCTCTGATTCTGAAAGACCCCATGATGAAATGCTTTTACAATATTTAAAATTGCTCTTGGTACAGTAAGAGGAACCTGGAGCCTGGAGATCTGGTTCTTCTGATCATGACATTTATTAGATGGGTGGCCTTAGAAAAGTCTTTCAGCTTTCTTGGGCCTTAATTTCTATTTCTGTAAAAATGTAGGGAGGAGCTAGGTGATCTTCAACTTCCTCTCAGCTCTAAATTTCTGATCCTATGCTTACCAGTTTATTTCTTCAAAGTCTCATGGATTAAGCAGGAAGAAAACCTAGCAGAAAAGCAAGAATGTTACCTGTACCATTTCATCATTTTTGCCAGCGCACACACTCTGGTTCTACTTTTTCATCTAAGAAACTTGGTGTTGCTTTTGATTTTTGCCTCTTATGCATTTTATGGACAAATTATAATACTAATTCATAAACACGTGTAAAGTGCTTTCCACATTTTACAAATCACTTTTGTAAATACTATCTTATTTGATTATCACAACAGCTCAGGCTGGTAAATATTACCTCCAATTTACCTGGTAAGTAAACTGAGGCCCAGAATAGTTCAATGAATTAACTGTCCTGAGTAACATAGATAGTAAATTACAGGAACAAGACTTCTCATTCTAAAGCCTATGCTCTTTTCACAACAATATAGTTCCTACTAGGGGCAGATCCAGATTTTATGGGGCCTTAGGTACATATAATTTTGGTGAACATCTTCAAGAAAAGGCATACAAAATTATTACAATACTAAGTAAGATCCTGTGAACTAATTGTTGGGGCCCCTCGCAGGGCCTTGGAAGGGGTCTCTATTCAAGTGAGGGGCTGTTGGTGTTAATCTTTGGGATGCAGTTTCACGATTTTCTATGGTTATACATTTATTTAGTGCTTACTACATATACCAGACACTGAAGTAAATACTAATTTTATTATCTTAACAACCCTATGAGATAGGTACTGTTCTGTTCCCCGTTGACAGAGCAGAGAATGATGCTCAGAGAAGTAAAATGATTTGCCTAATGATATAGAGAGACCTAAGTAAGTGCCAAGTTGGAGCTCAGGAGATCTGGCTTCCGGGTCCACACTGTGAACCTATCACACTAAGCTCCTCTACAAGCCTTCTTTGGAGGTCCTGGGAATTACCTTACTCTACCGTAACTTCCCACTACATCCCATATTTCAGGCTCTGATAAATTTAACGCCTGAACCAGTCCTGGTTTGTCTCTCTAACTTGACTCTCCTACCACCGACCCCGAATGCTGCTGCCACCCTAACAATCCTAAAGCCCTGCTGTGGTTAAGTCCCAGCCACCCCAATGACCTAAGTGCCTTCTTTCTTAGCAATTACAAAGGTGAAAAGCAATTACTGCTCATTAGCGGTACTTGGCCATAGATTCTATACTGTCTTCTAACAAGGTTAACTGCTACTGAAAATTTTTTGTTGCGTGTAAGAGACAAGAGTGGGTGAAAGGAAAGCACACACGGGAGCTCTGGGAACCTGATCCCTCAATCTGGCACTCTGCCACAATCTCAAGCTCTTAATTTGCAAAACACAAATTTAAGGCCTATCCCTGGGGGTGGGTGGGTGGGAGGTGTGTGTGTGTATGTGTGTAAAGGGCAGGGTTGGGGCACACAGCAAGTGCTCATCAAATGCTGGTTGATTTCTGCCTGATCCAATCTCTCCAAAGAACTTGTAAGCTCTTGGAAGGCAGGGGCCTGGACTCATAAATTTTCGATATTTCCCAAAAGTCCTGGACATCAGGGACACTCCACATCATTTAATTTAACCACTTCAACACCTCAACTTGCTCAAGAACCTTACAGTGGCTCTTATGACAGAATCAGACCCTGCTCTGGAGTCTGACTTCAAATGTTGGCCACTTACTAGGTCTGTGACCTCTGGAAAATTACTTAACCTCTCTGAGCTTCAGGTCCTTATTTGTACAATGTTATGTAGTAGTGCCTACCTCATAGGGTTGTGAGGATATGAGGCTATTTCAGGTGAAGTCCTAAGCATATAATCAGCCCTTCAAAACTGTTAGCTATAATTATACTTTGTCCCAAATATTCAGTGTCCATGAAAAATCTGGCCTCTCTGCATTCTCGTTTCTGTTTCAGACATACACACTCTCCCTCTTGGGACCAGTGTCGTCACCCTCAGACCCGCTCGTCTTTCCTGACTTGTGTGTTTAATACCCACCATTCATCAAATCCCACAGGCCAGGCTCTGTAGTAAGAAAGTTCCAGCAATTCTCTCAACAAAACCACGGAAAGCGCCTATAAGGTCGGCTCTATTACCGGTGCCGTTTCAGAGGGCAGGAAACACGCTTCCCCGAGGTCACTGAACTCNTTAAACTTTTCCTTGAGGATTGTTTATAATCCAGCACAAGGAGGACTCAGGATGGAAAGCACTTGCACTTCTGCCTGCTTCTTAAATACCACAGCAGAAACAAAGCTGGATCAAGCTAGCCTGCGGCAACATTTGTTTGCCCTACTCCCCAGCTGCCTAACCATTCCTCACTTTCTAACCCTCAATTTTCTGTCTTTGTTTTCCCTTAATTTGATACAAAATAAAATGTTATAAGTTTTAAGAATTCTGTTTTCTTTTGAATTACTGAATAATGTATTATGTGGAACTGTCTGTTAGTGCTGTAGGGGGAAGTGCTTTGTGCAGTGCATTTGAAACATCTGAAGTTAAACGCCCAGATGGGTGTGGACCACCTTTCACCATATTGCTCACCACTTCTTATCTTACACTGGGCTGTTAGATTTTCCCAGTCCTTGAAGGCTTTTCAGTTTGAATCCTAGATTTAGATTAAATTTGACTAAAATTCAGGGATAAATAGAGTGATGCATTGATAAACAGACTTACACAACATGAATGTTTACCTTCACTTGTGGGTCCCTAGGAAAGCTTCTTGCCTGGCTCCTACTAGGCAGCTCTGTGGCGGAGTCTCTTTCCCCCATGTCAGTGAGGAGGGCCCTCCACATTTCTTAACTCCTCTAAGTCCAAACCCTAAAAAGGTAAATCCAGAAGTGCCACCTTCCACCAGTTCCAAGTTTTTCTGTGTGAGGCTTCTCTTCTTTTTTGAATGGTAATGAGAACATCTACCTTATTTAGGGAAACCTAAAGTAACCTAAGTAAGGTGTATGGCCTTGTTCTATGACTGCAAAAACATAATCCTTTCAGAGTACAATACAATAAGGCACAGCATCGGAACTTGTGATTTGTGCAAAAGAGGGTAGAGGGGAGGCTTCACTCTATTAATACAGAGCTCAGAAGTGGGGTTGGTAGCCCCTGAATTTCACCTGGGCACAGGTGTCATAGGTACTGTGTGGCTCAGGGCATTGTGACAGATTCAGGGTTCTCCTATGTCACCGTAGATTAATTTCTGGGCTGTATTTATGACTCCCCTTGCTCACCAGTGTAGCAGTATCGAGGTTCAGTTATAACAACCAGGTCTGGCTCCCCAGGCAGGTAGATAAAGCTAGTCATTATGATCAGAGGCCTCTTGCACTGCATGCACCCGTCTCCTGAGTCACACAAGGCTTGAGGCGTAGCTGTTCAGGAATTCCAACTGGCGGCTGCGGCTGCGGCTGCTGCGGTGACTGCTGCTGCTGCTGCTGGGTGAGGGACATAAGGTCCAAGTTCTCACACTGAAAGATCTCAGGACATAGAATACGGACACCAGGACACCCAGAACTTCCTGAATATAGGTGATTTTAAAATTAAGCTGTTGAATAAGCATGTCCCAAGGTCTGTTCCCCCAAATGTAGCTGCCTAGAGGTTCACAACTGTCAGATTCAGATAGGCAGGGGTGGTTCCCTGCACTGCGCTTTCTGGTTTCAAAGGCAGCTTTCATGGCCAACTGCTTTCATAATGATTGTTTAGCTCTCCCAGGGGTAGAAGACCTAGAACAGGGTCGTCCTAAGTCACAATGGCCTTCAAAGTCTATGGATTAGTCTCCTATGGTATTAATAGTTATAAATGACATTGTCTATTATGTATTTTTGGTGAGAACTGATGATGACCACTTCCTGATGATTCCAAACAATGCTGATTATGTGACTTGGGCAAGTTACTTAACCTGTCTGTATCTGTATCTGTCTGTAAAATGGAAATTATAATAGTACCTGGTTTATAAGAATTTTATGAGGAGCAAATGAGTTAATATGTATGAAGTTCTTAGATCAATGACTGGCATAGAAGTACTTCCTAAATCCTAGCTATCATCAATTTATCATTATGATTAGTAGTAGTATTCCCCCATCACCATCTGCCTAGAATACTAAAGACAGAAAAGGAGGAAGGGAGGAAAAAAGGAAGGAGAGAGAAAGGGAAGGAGGGAGGAAAAACAGCAGCAAGGAGCTCAGCGTTAGCCAAGGAAGGTCAAGCAGGCAGACAGATCTGGCAAATATGCAGGACGATGCCTAGAAGAAATGCTTACTAGGGAAGATACTACACAGTGATGTAGGTTACAAGGAACGTAGCCCAAAACTCTCTGTGCTGGCAGACAAGGAGCAGGAGCCAAGACACATCAGCTCGTGGAATGGAGGGTATGGGAACTGGACTGCAATAGGTGAAAAGAGCTTCGGGCAAGGTGGATGATAACAAAATTACTTGTTACCCATATGGATTTTTTTGCAACCTTTAAAGTCTTTAATCATTACTGTCAGTTTATCATAATTTTTTAGGTTCCCCCCCCCCAAACGTTTGTGCTTTTTAATCTAACTTCATTTTAGACAATCATTTAAAAACAATGTAAATGTCCCCACCTTACTGTCAAAGCCATTACAAATATTAAAAAATGTAAACAGTATGTAGAGTATGATTCTTTGAAAAACACATATTTGTGCACAAAAAAATTCTCAAAAACTCCTAAGAAGCAGTAAAGCAAATCCTTGACCACCAAAATGATCAAACACACAAAAGACCGGTGGTTGGAAATAACCATTTTTTATTAATTTGTCACGTTGAGGAAATTTTTATTGCAATCAATTTGTTTTCTACCAAACTGTTTTGGGACCAAATTATCTCCTGCCAGCAGAAGCCAGAGAAGCCAACTGATTAGGATGCCAAACTGCAGGCTGGTGAGATTAAGTGAAGGGTCAAAACAGAGCAAGCAGAGCCTCCAGAGAAACAAGGGGCTTGGAGTGTATCTCACCAACACGGAGTTAGTCTTCCTTCAGAGGTTGGCACATTCATCCAGGGCCAGCCCTTGGGAAGCAGCACAACTACACAGAACATGAAACTAGAGGAAGACACTCTGAATCAGAGTTCTCTACTTTAAAGAAAGAAGGTTTTTAAAATGGGCATTAACTCCTTTACCCGAGGTATTGCTTGGTAAACTTATTTACATACATGGTACCAAAGCAAATTTCATGTTCATCTTTCTCATTAAATCATTATAAATTATAAATGGGGGAGTGCTCTTAATCGATTAATAATTATTGTGTTTTAAAACAATCCTTTCCTGCTTTGTTTGGTGCTAGTGAAATGGGGATAATAGCAGCCTCCTATTTCCTACCTCACAGAAATGATGGAATAATTGAGGGGAATTTAAGTGAAGTAATTGAATTCCAGAGAAAACACACTGCAGTTTTATTATTCTCCTTTTCCAGATAAAGCAACTGAGTAACTTCCTCAGCTTGGATGGAAATTAGCTGTTACGAATTTTCCAATTTTACATTTGCATTTCTTATCCCATTACTAATTTCTCAAGTTATAGCTCTTACCTTGAAATCTTCAGTTTCCCTCACTGAATAAGCTTGCAAAGAGCAGGTGACCCACGCCTCATCCAGTCTATCAACCTTTAAAACAGAAAAGTAAATCTGGCGAATTTTGTGATAAAGCGAAAAGCCACTAGAGAACAAGCACCATGCTGTCTCTGATTCTGAAAGACCCCATGATGAAATGCTTTTACAATATTTAAAATTGCTCTTGGTACAGTAAGAGGAACCTGGAGCCTGGAGATCTGGTTCTTCTGATCATGACATTTATTAGATGGGTGGCCTTAGAAAAGTCTTTCAGCTTTCTTGGGCCTTAATTTCTATTTCTGTAAAAATGTAGGGAGGAGCTAGGTGATCTTCAACTTCCTCTCAGCTCTAAATTTCTGATCCTATGCTTACCAGTTTATTTCTTCAAAGTCTCATGGATTAAGCAGGAAGAAAACCTAGCAGAAAAGCAAGANGGTTACAAGGAACTGTACTACAGTTGTACTAGATAACTGAGAGGTGGAAAATGTTTCTTAGGGAGTAAAAATTATCTTGCATTCTCTTTGAAAAGGAGTAAGCAAAAATGTTTTTGAAAATAGTCCCATTTTTTTTGTAGAGATTGTCCTAGAAAGGTTACTTTCAAAGCTGACAGGAAGTCATACCAAACACTAACACCTAATTTAAACTTCCCTCCAACAAATACATAGATATCCTTGGGCCATTAGGCCTTTCTTAGCTACCTCTAAATACACCCTTTCCTTCCCTCCCCCCAGCTTTCTCTCCTCCTGTGAAAATAAAGAAATTTAAGTTGCTTTGTTAACCCAAGGAAGTAATCTATATGAAAACTGTATAAAGATCAAAAAACGTTTATATGGTTATCCAATACTCTTAATTTCTGAATTCTATGGCTTTTGCATTCTTAATAGTAGACAACACATTAGGAGTTAGGAATGCTTGAATTTTAAAGTACAAAAACTGCATACATTTTTGCTTGGGGTCCTTAACAGTTCAGGAGATCCACTAAGGGCTCTTCCCATGGATCAGTAAGGCTTATGAATATGTAATGTTAGGGGGAAGGAGGGAGGGAAGGAGAGGGAGAGGAGGAGGGAGAGGGAGCAAGAGGGGGGGGAGGAGAAAGAAGAAGGGGGAGAGGGCAAGGGGGAGAGAGGAAGAGGGAGAGAGACAGTGAAGGGGAGAGGGAGGGAGACAGGAAAAGGGAGGGAAAAGAGGGAAAGGGGGGGGGAGAGAGAGAGAGACAGAGAGAGAGAGACACACCTAGGTCTTCCAGAGAGGGAGAGCAAAATATGGAATTTAATTCTCAAGCCAACGCTTTTTCCAAAATAATCATGTACCTTAGGGAACAAAATAGAAAATGAAACGTATTCTATTTAATTTGGATTCAGAGGTGGCCTTCCAAAGCAATTTATTAAAGTGTAAACAATAATTATGTAGAAGGAACCTTGTTAGTAAATATGATAATTATGAAACCATATTAATTCGCATTAATTAGCAGGGAAGCTAAACTGGATTATGAAGGTTTGAATTACATAACAGAATTACTAAACTGCTCCCTTGTTAGTCTATCAGCTTCTCTTTCATCTCTGTATTATTCTGTATTCAGCTCACCAGGTAGAAGGAAAAAGTGCTTTCTATGAAGAAACAGCACATATAAGGGGCTAAGGGCTCGGGACTGGGACTATGAAACGGCCCTGCATTTCCTGCCTCTTATCATCTTCCTCATCCCTGTCCTTCCTGTTGACCTCAGGATTTTGAACAAAATAAATGAATGAAAATAGCCTACCATTTGAGTACAGGCTACAGGTTAAGTAGACCTAGGTTTAAATCTCAGCCTTACAGTACTCATCAGCTAAAAGTTACCCAATTTGAGACTAAGTAAAAGAATATCTTAGTGACATACCTATAAGTTTGGGGAGATATGGGCTTTCCCGANTGTTTTCAATCCACTTCAGAATATGATTCTTATGAGGATTTAGGTCCCTGTAAATGCTTACATGGCCAGACTATTTTTGTTGAAGATGAAGAGTAGGAAGGTGGGACTTGCATATGAGAGAAACAGACCACAAAGTTTTGAATTTTTATGTATTTTCAGCAATTTGTTATTGGCTACCAGGCACTGTGAGAGATTTAGGATATAACATTTCATTTCAAAGCTTTATTCTCATTCTTAAAGTTTTCAAACCATATTTTTAAATACGTATTTCTTCCATCCCTTTCTAGTAACTTCTTGTACACACAGTAATTGTTTAATAAATATCTCTTGAATGAGTCTGAACGTCATTATTATGCTACCTTTGATCCTTATTATCTCAAATAAAGAACTAAGTTTTCTTGTTTGAATAATAACAAACCACAAAAGTGTATTGGGTATTGCTTATCTAGCATTAACTCTTTCACTGTGTTAATTGATTTCAAATTATTTTTTTCAAAATGTGTCAGAAATACACAAAAACCAAAAAGTTGATATTTTGACTATTTTATGCATTTAATAATAACAATTTGAGCTGCTGTGTATAAAAATGAAATTATTTTTATGTATAAAAACGAAATTATTTTTATGTATAAAACTTTGGATATATTCATTCGGATATATTCAACCATCACGGCAAAAAGGGTTAAAGCATTATCCAGCATTCTCAAATGTTTATTTGCAAAGATTTTTAGAATATATTCACAGACACTAAAGATGTATCAAAAAAGAAGTCAGCATTAACTACCTCAAAATATACTACAGTTAACTTAAATAGCCATTTTAATTGCTAAAAATATAAATCTTAAGACTGTTGTTGTTAAGATAATTATCGGGCCCTTTATTAGAAATATGCAATTTTCAAATGAGTGTTTTATTTTCTTGGAAACTACAGTAATTGTTTTTGTGTCTTTTATTATTTTTATAAGAATTTATTTGAGCCAAACTGATGACATATGCTGGGGAGCAAAATCTCAAATGCTTAGAAACTACAGTAATTGTTAAACCACTTCTCTTCCATCTACTCCATTAAGTAATAGTTTTCTAGGTGATAGGATAAATGCAAACTCATTACACAACCAGAACAGGCTGATGTAAGGATGTGTATTTCTAATCTACAGGGCAGGTATTTCAAACCTGGGTTCATTGACCTCTTTAGGGGTTCCCCTTCTTGAGCAAAATAAAGGCCTGCATCTGATGTATAAGCTAGCAAGCTTCTGAAGACAAGATTTGAAGCAATTTCGAGCACATTTGCTGATGTACTCAAAAGGGGGCAAGAAAATACCCAAGTCAATTAAGAGGCCCACAGTTTTATTTATCTTAAGGCACTTAAAATGAACTCCTTTGGAAACAGTCATTTTAAGTTATAGATACATATACTTCCTTAATAATAAAAGAAAATTATTTTGCCTGAAGTTGTGAAAATCATTTTTTTCTTCCTTAGCATTTTGTTCCCTCTCATTTGTGAGGTCTGAATCTCTAATGATGTAGTACAAAAAAAAAAATCAATGGCCAAAGAATTTACATAACCTGTGATGTCATGATTACCCAATCCTGTGACATGATTTGTGTGCTGCATTGCATCACAGGTTCTGGCTATCTTTACTCTCACTTCAGGACAAGTACAGGAGTTAGGAGCAGGCAGGAGTCCTTACGGTCTTTGGTGCCACCAATTCCTTTGGCAGTTTGGTAAAAATCTATGGAGCCCTTGTCAGAATAATGTTTTTAAATGCATAAAATAAAATACAAAGGTATAATTGTCAAAATATTTTAACTGGATATAATAACATGCTTCTAAAAATAACAAATGAGATAAGATCTAGTAGAGGGTCTAATAACCACAGTAATTTTGAAGTAGTGATAATTTTAAACAATTTCAAGATACCTGCAACCTCTATATCAGGATATGAAAATATGTGATTTCTATTGGTGACGAAGTCACAGGTACTGTTACTACTGTTATGGGCTGTTACCTACGTTCAGAGTTGAAACAAATTCTAAGCTTTACTTAGAGGTTAATGAAAAGATGTAATTTTTTCACCTAACCAACTTCACAGACTCCCTGAACTCCATCCACCATGGAGGATCAATGTGCAGATCCCAGGTTAAAACTCCCTGATAAGAGAACAGAAGAGAAAGTTAATAAAGTAAAAAACTTAACTTTGGTTCTCAAAACTCAGTAAGGCAATTTACAAAAGCCCTGTTACTATCCAAAATAATTTAACACACCAGAGCGATATCATCAGGCTTTCACTCATCTAATAATCTTCAGGAGATTTACATAGGAGAGCAAAATCACAGGGAAGAAATATTTTTTAACCAGTGATCCAATATGCAGGTTATAATGCCTGTATATTTTGAGGAATTTCTCCTTTGTACGAAGGTTAGGTCACTGTAATCAAATCAGATAAACACAATGATGAGTTGTTGTGATTAGCAGTAGGGTAGTGTGGGCAGCCGGCAGAGCCGGATCCTACTGCTTTGGCGTAAATGGTCAGCCTCTCTTCAATGGCTCAGCCCTTCCAGGCAGACTGGTAGATGTGAACTCCTGCAGTCATTGTGTATACTGCGATCCCAGAAGAGAAATCACCATTTCCATAAGGTCACTACTGCTCTTTTAATCACTTCTCTGCATGACACTATGGAACTACAATATGTCCAAACCTATAGAGAATTTTTATTAGTTTATTTGAGCACAAAAACAATGGACAGGCCTTGCTTAAAGCAAAGATAAAAAACCTTTTACTAAAAAAGTTATGCATTGGGCATGACTACCCACCATGACCTGGTCATATCACCCACCCTATGAGCTTACTTTCCATAGAACCCCCATTTTCGTCCACAGCACTCAAGGGCTCAAACTTGCTGCCTATACTAGCCTTCCTGCCATACAGATCTATTGTAAATTGAATCCTATGACCAAAAAAAGAAAAGAGGGAAAAAAATTCCAGGGTAAAAAAGCATAGAGAAAATTTCAATTTGCCAGGGCCAATTAAAGGAAAACTAATATATACAACTTAAAAAGGTATACATTGCAGAAAACTTAAATCATTCCAGACCATTACTAAAAATGGTAAGCCCTGGAAAGCCATGAGGAGTCTTTGATATAGAAATGACACAATGAGAACTGGCAGCACATTATAATACAGATTTGAGAACAGGAGTGACAATGATAGAAGATAAAAGGCCACTGCAACCAATCACAGCAGCAGCCTAAACTAGGTAGCAGTAGTAAGAATGAAAAGGGGGAGAGGGGAATGGACAGACGATAACAAAGGGGAGAAGGGTTTGGCACTTAACTGCATTTGGTAGGGCAAGGAGCGCACTAGAGAAATTTTAACATGACTCGGAGGTTTTAAGCGTGGCTACCTGGAAGAAAGGTAGATAGAAAAAAGACTAGGTTTGGGGGATTAAGGGAAGCTGAGAACAGCCAGAGATAATGAGCTTTAAAAGCAACACATTAAGTTTGAAATGCCCAAGAGGCATTGGAAAAGCAGATCATTTATGAGAGTAGTTAATCCTAGTCTTTAAGGAACTTAAAATCTGTAATCTGGTTACAGTTAGCAATTTAGATGTGGTAATGATTCTACCAGAAATAGGGAACTGATAAACTCTTCAAGAAAAAACCCCAGAAAAGACCAAAAGAAATCCTATCAAAGAACAGAAATCCTAAATATTACCAATATTAAAAGCCATTTGAAATGTTAACATCTCGTGCCAAAAACATTTCAACAAAATACTGGCTGTTAAAGAGGACGTACCTTGAAACATTTAAATACTTTTTTCCAAAAAGATAGTGTCTCAATCATATTGTAGTCAAACACACACAAACTTTAACTTGCCCATCCTATTCAAACTACTACTTCTCTTTATAGAGTTATCCTAGTTAATCAGTTAAAAGGGGGTGTTAGAATTAAAGGCAGTTAATTATTGCTATTTGCAAACCACTAATGAAATAATAGAACTAGAGCGTTAACATAGCGGAATGAGGGACAACCAAACATCCTGTGCCTCCTGGTGGAGATGTACTCCACCACCTGTGAGTTCTGTTTGCCTTGCTCCTCTGCACTGTCCCTACTCTCAAAACCAAACCTGAACTGATCTAACCTTGCTCAGAGTCTTCAATCTAGCTACCAATTTACAAGAAATATAGGGAATGGAGGGACATGTTAAAACTATACCAGGTGGGCACATTCAACAAAATCCAGAATGAGGGAAACTGCAGGAAAAATAACCTGGTTCCTTCAACAAATTATCAGGAAAACAAGAGAGAAAGTGAGAACCTTTAGATTAAAAGACATACCAACCAAATATAATGTGTGACCTTGTTTGGAACCCAAATCAAGCAAACCAATTATTTGAAAACAATTTAGGAAAATTTGAATACTGTCAGGTTATTTGGTGATGTTAATTTTTTTTTNCTCTTCCCCCGCCCAGGTGCACCCGCATCCATTCAAACCCAGCCCCGTCCCGCCACTTCCAGTCGCGTCCCTGCTCCTCCGCGCGCCCATCGCCCCCACACCTGAGTCAGGCCCCTGGGCGCACGCCTCATCCGTCCTTGGCGGCTTTTCCCTTTTCTCCGTCAAAAACCGAGGGTGAGGCCGACGTCGGTGGCCCGCACGCACGTAGGTCGCCGCAAGCTCCTCGGACGGTCGAGGGGCAAGTCCCACAGCGGAACAGGGTGACTGTCGGCGCCGCGGCGCCAAGGCGCAGCGCGCGGGTCTTGCCGGGCCGCCGGTCACGTGGCGGGGAGGGGGCGCCAGAGCGCGCGAGCGAGAGGGCGGCCGCGCGCGCCTGAGAGCTTGTGGAGGCGAGAGTGGCTGTTTGGCTGTATGTATCGGGGGGAGGGGGCGGCGGCCGGGAAGGCCGACTCCGGGAAGGCCGACTCCGCCCCCTGTGCGCATGCTCCGGCCCCGGCGGGTTATAAAGCCGCCTAGCCGGCCGGGCCCGACAAAGTACTAGCGAGCTGCGACGTGACTATCGGCTCGCGTGGGTGCCCCAAGGAGCGAACGAGGCAGCCGGCGAATACGCAGCCTGGGCCCTGGGCCCCGCGAAACTGCAGCCGCGCCGCCGCTCACGCACATGCTTGGCGCCGGAGCCGCGCATAACGGTTAGTTGGGTAGCTGCCGGCGGCGCTCTGCATGGACTCCGCAGTGCCCTGGGTACCTCGTGGGATCCGAGGCAACCCCCGGGGAGCGGAGACCATGGTCCCCAGGGGAGGGAAGCAGCCCAGCAGGGCATCGTGGCCGCGGGCAGCCGCGTGGCCCCGGAGCGCAGCGTTGGTGAAGGAGACCTTGAGGCGCAGGGGACAGCGCCTCTCCCAGCCGCGCTGCGGCCCCGTGGTCAGGTGCCGGCCACCGGCCTGGCCCAGGAGTTGGGTTGTCGTGCGCGTGACCTTGGGGAAGTTGTTTCCCTGCTGCTCTACAGTAGGCTCCTCAAGAGATGCTTTTGATCTGGGAAAGGGGCGACGTGGGGCTGGCTCACGTGGTGCCTCCAGACTCTCCTGGCCGCGTTCTGCTCCGAGGGCAGGGACTCGGGCGGGAGTTATTTTGGACTCGTGGCATGCCGGTCCCAGCCTCCTCGGTCAGCCAATCCTTGTCCCACCTGGTGACTTGTGATAGTGGTTTGGGAATCTGCAGTCCCCGCAGCCAAGGCGTGACTGCAGGGTTCGCTTGGACTTTGTTGAGGGGGCAGTGCAGCTGGCGGACTCCCGGGACTGGTGCTGACGGGGGCTCTTTGTCATTTAACCTGTGGCTGTAGAACGTCAGCCGCAGCGCCCTCGTGCTCGTGGTCTTTAAGGCGGCCCTGTTGAGAGGACTCAAGGATAGCGTTACACTTGGTCAGATGCATGCTTTTTGTTCCAAGTACATCCTTTTTTTTCCACGTGCATTTTGGCGTTTCATTTCTTTGTCATGACTTATTTGGTGCGACAAGCAGTTGCCAAAACTAGTTTGCAATTAATCTTAACCGAGAAACAAACGTCTTACTACTTTAGCTGAGTTTCCAGTGTCTGCCTATAAACTAGGTGTCTGCTGATAACAGTAAAATGTTTACAAACTACTTTATCGTAACTAGTTTTGGAAATTTTCAAGTATTATTCTGGTTTTGAAAGAAAAGGTGTACATGTCAGTGCCCTGATAAAACAAACGTGGGATTAGTAACTACTGGAATGTTGTGATAGGGCAAATTCTGAATTGTGTGTGAGTTTGGAAAGAGTGTGAATAGGAATTAGCCATTAAAAGTTTTTATGTCAGCTACCAGCCCAGTGAGGTAAAGCAGAGTCTATGTATGTTAAGCTTTTTAGTTAAGCATTAAATAGTATCCATAAGTCCAAGTCTTACAGCCTCGGGTACAACTTTGCCTTTAAAATGCCATAGAAATTATCAAGAATTCAAGACATTTAGCCCTTAAAACAGGTAGTGGGTATTACTTAAACAGAAGTAGACTCATACTTCAGTAATTAACTCAGAGTTTAGATATAGATGCTGTTCTTCCATCGGATGGCAGTGACCCTTGTTAAATATGCAAGTTAATGGTCTGGGGAGCACTTTGTGAGATTTTTATACTTGAATAGGTTTAAATGTTGTGAGCTTAACATAATAGGCTATAGCGTGGCTATGACATACCTACACAGACTAAAAGAGGAAAAAAAGATCGTACCACCATAGGATGAAACCAACAGATTAGTGTTTCAATAGTTCACCTATCTTTTGATCTTTTAAATATTAATGCTTATAATNTACATTTAGATATGTCCCTACAACTTGATTCATCAGATTTTGTGGGTGGACTAGATAAAAAGGTAAATACCTCGGAAATGGCTGTCTTCATTAGAACTTTTTAAAAAACAAAAAGCTTTCATCCTGACAAATGAGATCTCTTTAGCGCCTTTAGAAGAAACATTGAGAAACGAATCCCCTCACTGGACTCTGGACCTACTGGCTGAGTGGGTTATTGCTGATAGTTGATCATTCAAAAGAACAACTTGTAACATGCTGACCATGTAGGAAATACCAAAGCACATCTTCACATAACTTATTTCCCCTTTACCTTTATCTGAGCTAGGTCTGTTCTTTTCTGAGCATATATCTATTTTTATTCTCTTTTCATTTCTTTTTTTTTTTTTTTTTCCAGCTGAGCCATCCTACCACCTGTTGGCAGCTCAGCGGCTGCTCAGCTTGGGCCGGGACTCAAACCGCTGTTGCTCAGAGCTCAAACTCTTGAGCGAGCTCTTAACCAACTGAGCCACTCAGCCGGCCCTCTATTTTCATCTTTTTGATTTGTGTTTTTTTGGTTGTTTCACGTGTAGAACTATTTTTAGAATCTGTTTTTTTAGAAAAGGTAAAAGTTTGTGATAACTTTCTGGTTTGCAACAGACACTTTATTGACTTTCAGGAAATCACTTCAGGGTCTTTTCTGGGGCATCCTTTTTTAAAAAAACTAACATTTTAATATTAAAATGTGTTGGTTCTGATGTTGAAATTATTCTAATGTACCAAAAGAGCAATAAATCTTAACCATTAGAAGCTGTTAAGTGAAAAAAGAAGAGATGCAGAATAGTATATACAGTATGCTACAATTATGTACAAAAAAGAATATATCTATGTATATATTTATATATTCACAGAATGCCTCTAGAAGGATATAAAAGTACATATAAAAATGCTATTGGTAATATTAGATGACTCTGGAGAAGTAAGGTGAATGGCTGAGGAACTGAGGTACAAGATTTCCTTTTCATTGTATATTCCTTTGTACCTTTAAATTTTTGTTTCATGTACAAAAATTAACAATTTAAAAACAATTTAATTATAAAAATATTACTACACACAGTAGGTATTCAATAAACATAGAATGAATGGATGAATTAAATAAAATTAATGAACGTCTTAAACCTGCACTTGAATTACTAAAGCTTTGTGGAATCCATAACATATAGCAGTGGTGATATTAAAATGAATGGGCCAAAATGTAGCAAACTTTCTGCAAATGCTTTCAGAAACGACAGAAGTATGATATAGCTAAGAAAAGAGCTTTGTTTGACAGAACAACATTTTTATAATTGGTTCTAGGCGAGTGCTTTAAAAATTCCTAAGTAAACAAAGCCAGATTATCCTCCATTCCCTGCATCTGTGGAAGAATTACTATTCACTGGCAAAAACACCTTTTGTGGTCTAGAAGAAAATGCACTAACTCCATTATTAAAGTCAGGTGCTAATGGCAATTTTATCAACCTTTCAGTCACTGCTCAATAGTGAAATTTCATAATTGCATGAGACTAAACAGCTTTTTAAGAACAAAAATAAAGTCTTAATTGGGGGGAAAAACTATTCTCGTTTTATTAGATTTCTATTGCTCTTTTTACATGATAAGGAATAAGGACATTTCATATCCCTATTGCTGAAAAAGCTGGTCTTGACCCATGTTTTTCTGAAAAATGATGAAAAGTAGACCAAGCAGACTTCAAATTAACATTTAAAAAAANAGCCCAGCTCCAGGTTGAGCTGTTGTTCAGCATCTTAGCTGTGGAGGGCAGTGTCACTGGCCCTCATATGTGGGATCCGAACCGGGGGCCCTCTGGTGTCCCAAGCCAGCTCTCAACCATCGCGCCACTCGGCCGGCCCTGGTGATGTTAATTTTTAAAGGTGGGATAATGGTATTGTAGTTACAATTTGTTTGAAGAGTCTTTTAGAGATATCCTGAAATATTTACAGATGAA
The DNA here is from genome assembly GCF_001890085.2 of Hipposideros armiger. Classification (NCBI taxonomy): domain Eukaryota; kingdom Metazoa; phylum Chordata; class Mammalia; order Chiroptera; family Hipposideridae; genus Hipposideros; species Hipposideros armiger. The sequence continues at coordinate 465,367 of NW_017731647.1, read as the reverse complement.
ATAATTATATATCTAGGATTTGCTAAGCAGTTATCCAGTAGAGACTGGTGTGGGTGAGGGGAGTTGGTAGAGAGGTATAGATGAAACAGTAGTGGCTCTCAATTGTGTTTGAAATTTTCCATTATAAATTGTTTAGAAGGGAAAAAGTAAGAAAAAACATCTCTATCAATAACACCAATAAAAACACAGAGAGGACAGGAATGGATTTGAATTTCTTTTCCAAGCCTTACAAGCTGAGTCGCCCTGGGCTAGTCACACAACCTCTTAATGTCCCTATTGGCTAGATGGACACAAATTCCACCTGATAAATTCATATTTGCTCAAGCTAGAAACCTAGGCGATATCTTTAACCCTGGCTCCCCCAGTCTTCCATATCGGGTCCACCACAGAATCTACTACTGTCCATTTTGTCCATCACTGTACTCTCACAACACTCCAACCTGTTCTCCACACTATGTCCAGAGATGTTCCTAAAATGCAAAATCTGATCACGCTATCTCCAGCCCCACTTCACACCGGTAAACTGCTTTCAATTAGCTTCAAGACCATAGTGCCTCCTTAAATTTTTTTTACCTAGTCTGTTTCCTAATTCCTGAAAATGATTTATAAGGCCTTCCACTATTTGATATTGTCTACCTATCCAACTTCTGTCTCTCCCCATTCTCTCTTCTCCCTCTTTAGCTTTAGCTTTGGTGAAATTCTTTCCGTTTTTCTAGTTCACCCTGTACTCGTGACTATAGCTTCAGTACTCATGTCTGGAATGCTGTTTCCACCATCACTCCATGGCCTAGCTAGCTCCTGTTTATCCTTCAAGTCTCAGGCTATGTAGTATTTCCTCCGAAAGGCCTACTCAGATGCTTCCATATGTACTAAATTGGGTGTCTTCTCACACTTACATAACATAGTATTTGTTCCCATAGGAACCTGTACATCCTCTATCATAATAGTCAATACTTATTTGTAGAGTACTACTTGTAATTACATATTTGTGAAATGTATATTACTTACTATGTTGTTGCTAGTCCTCAAAACTTAAGATATTTTTATGTGAAACTATAGTGTTTATTATTTCTATGAGTGCATAGTTGAATTCAGCTTTTTGCAAGAAAATAAAAAGCTTTCTTTGTTCATCTTTTAATGAACTGTAATGTAGTTATTCTCCGCATTAGGCTTCAGGATAGTAGAAATGAAGTAGATTCTAGCAGAAATACCACCTGTTATATTCAAATACTGTTTATATTTAAAGAAATATAAATAACAATTGTTATAACACATCTATTTGTAATTTTAGTCCAGCCACTACATTTCTTACGATTCTGGAACAAGATAGGTCATGGGTTAATAAATTGAAACGGCCCACTTAGATCTTGATTAGTTGAACAGATTTTGGGATTGCTGTAGAAAACAGAATATATGTGTACACAGGTAGTCCAGAATATATCCCGGAATTCTGCCAAGTGAAACCTGCCACTGAAGGACATAGCCTCCAACTTCTAGACAAGAATAGAGAATTAATCTGCTACTATAAGACTATTAATTTTCACCTTGGATGGTACATTTAATAGCTAATGGGTTTCCATTTTTTCTCTTGAAGTCATAATTCACTAGGAGCAAAGTTAAACTGGAGATTTATGTTTTTCAAGCTATGTCCCCTTAAAAGAAATCTTACTCCTAGAATTGGAGCCATAACCCTAGTAATAAAAGATGCTAACTTGGGGCGTGACTGGTTACCTCAGGTGGTTAGAGCACTGTGCTGATAACACCAAGGTTGCCGGTTTGATCCCCGCATGGGCCACTGTGAGCTGCACCCTCCTTAAAAGAGTCAACTATGCCATTGTAGCATGAAAGCAATGTATAACCAATGACCATGGCTGTTCCACAATACAATTTTTTTAAAAAGATGCTAACTTGGATCTCAGCATTGTACTCTGTTTTCATGTTTTGCTGATTGTCAGCTGAAATAAAAATAGTTGCTGTTTCTTGAAAACTCTTAATAATAAACATCTTAATAGGTATTTCACAATTTTTCATAAAATCTTAACCTTCAAGTTGAATTACTAAAGGAAGAAATATTTTTATTGGAATTTGTTTAATTATGCTTATACTTTGCAAATCAGACTTAAAAAGTAAAAAGTTTCTTTTTTTCTTACTTTGAAAATTCTTGTTCTCAATTTAAAATGCTTATTAATTAATATATACCACTATTCTCTAGTCTGTAGTCTACAAGTAAATTACTTATTTTTAAAAGAAATTGCACTGGTGTGGGGAGAAGAAATAAATATTTAAATTAAACCTCAACAAGGAAACCAGAACCTGAATTGAAAGCTCCTACATTTTACTGGGACTATACTTCCTCCTCTACCCCCTGTGTAAAATCATGCTTATTTGGATGAACAGATGCCAAAAATCATTGTCTCACAAGGAGAATTAAGAGTGTCTGTTAC
>NW_017731647.1:458682-461003 GCF_001890085.2 Hipposideros armiger | reverse complement strand
AAGGACATGGGTCCATCTGGCCCCCTAAGAAATACTTACAACATTATTGATTGTATTCCTCGGACTGTCTTTTTCTATCCCTGCGGCCATATTACAATTACCCAATTGTATTGTCTCATCCCTTCCCCTTCTCCTTCATCCCCACCCCCTCCCGACTAGCCACCCTCAGTTCTTCCTCTGTGTCTCTGAGACTATCTCCATCTACTTCTCCCATTGATCAAAATTATTTTAATAAGTGAGAAGTTATATAAATATTTACAATTTTTATCCAACTATAAAATATATATAGTTTAAATAGACTTATCACAGTGAAAAACAGTAGTCCATTCTTCACCATCTTCTACCACCCTTTCCAATATGCATATGCATCATCCTTTCCTATAACTAATACATTCTAGTTATACATTTCATCACTTCTATGATCAAAGAGGGTTAACAGTTTACAATAACAGCCATTCTCAAAGTGTGGTTTATGGACTCCTGAAGGACCTGAAGAATTGGGTTTGGAGTCCTTAGGCTCTACATTGTAACTAATCATTTAGAAACTATCACTTATCAAATTTTGGTACAGTATCAAATTCTGGTACAGTATCAAAGAAGAAAATCCACAATTAACCAACTGAGCTACTCGGCCAGCCTAGGGTTTTCTTGTTTCCCATTGTCCTTTACAAGACAAATTAATGAAGAACTTTCTCATCACCTTGTCACTTTTTCTTTTAATCTCCCCATCACTTTCAGGCAACTACTAAAGAGTCAAAATATTAGCTAAGCTAATAGGAAGGCCACTGTGCACATTGTAAAGATTAAAATCTTAAACTTTAATCTTTTTTAGCCTGTGGACTTGAGTACTCCCTCTTCTCACAGGAGCTTTGAATACTGTACAAAAGGGCCTATTCTCATAATTTACTTCTTGAATGAACAGTTTTGTTTATAGCTGAGGTTTGGTCAGTTTAAAAGAAAATAATATGTTTAGATAGTGATAATACATATATTTTTCTATTATGTACCATCAGAATTTTTAAGTTAGTAAGGACAGCCATTTGTTGGATGGTGACAGAATTATGTTATATCCATGTCTGGTTTTTTGAAGTCCTCCACCCCAAAAAAAACTTGGATACTCATTTCTTTTACTTGTTTCCCTCTGAAACTTTTTAAAGCTTCTTGAAGTTTTAAATCTAATTATGACACTATGGAATAAGGTTTTATTAACTTGATGAGGCAAGTCTTAGTGACTAAAAATTGTAACTGCTTTAACTGGGACAAATCATAGCTGGCAGCTAAGCTCAGAGTTTAATCACGTCCAGCACGTATTAGCTGATTGAATCAGAGCCTGACATGTTAAATAGCTCTACCGTCTGTGTATGGGTGTTTCCCTTTGTGTGTAAACATTCTGGGACGAATTAATCTTTTTAGTGGTTCTTTGATTGAAAAATTTCAAGTGCTTTTCTCTTTATTCACACTTAGATGAAGGAAAAACTTGTAAAATTAATCCTGGAGCAGTTCTTTGTAATATAATTTTAGAATCCAGACTGTTTTCCTTTAGCAGAACTGAGCTGTTAAACAGCTTTTGATTATATTCATTCCAGTAGAAATTTTAGGAAGCTTCACTTATGTTTTTATCCCACTTGAATCATAGGTAAATGAAATGCCCTAGGACAGAGATTTTTAATCTTTAACCTGGGTTCTATATTTAAGGGACTTATTGTCCAGATTCTCAGATTCAGATGCACCCTTACCTAAAAATCATCTCTCCTAAGAATAGATGCCTAAGGCCTTCTGCTTCCCCTTTTCCAATTTGCAAAAGCCCTTATCCCCACTACAAAATAAAGGTATATCTTTCATTTATCCCAATTCTTATCATGGGTCACTGCCCCAGGCTATAAAAATCTGTGGGGCCCCCAAATAAGGGAAAGTTTCAGAATGCATGGTCCCAGAGAAAGTCCCCTGACAAATCCATTGAGGGCTTAGGTCAGAAATATGGGATGAGGCAGAACCTGACTCCATGTGGACAACAAACTGCTTCCTTCTCTATTTTCTAAGTTAGAATTAGAGTTAGAAAGTGAGACAGCTATCACAGGAATATGTAGCGATATATTTATTTCAATTAAAATGAGGTATGGGCCAGCCGAGTGGCGCGTTGATTATGAGTTGGCTTTGGACGCCAGCTCTGAGCAACAGGGCCCCAGTTCAGATCCCACATGAGGGCCAGTGACGCTGCGCCCTCTGTAGCTAAGATGGTGAACAACAGCTCGACCTGGAGCTGGGCTGCCGTGAATCGCCAGCGATGGCATAGGCTGCAGTGGGGCTGGCTGGCAGCGGAC
>NW_017731647.1:453710-456397 GCF_001890085.2 Hipposideros armiger | reverse complement strand
CCTTAGCCATTAACCCTTGAAAATTGCCTTTCCCATTCTGTCTGTTCTCTTTTCATTTCTAGAAGTTCTATTTCAAATTACCTAGTCTTTTTATAGTATTTTGTGTTTGGGGTTTTTTAATCAACTTTTTCGTGTGTTTTTAATGCCTTGTTGCATGCTTTTAAACGTTTTAAATACCCATACTCAGTATCTGTAGTTTTTGAGTGTTTAATCCAGCTGTGTTGGATTGGCTTTACTTCACTTATGGTTAATTGATTCTTGATGTGTTTTGAAATTTTAGATTTTCAGTTTATATCTGGCAGGGCTTTGTCTGTAGGAAGTCTTTGCTAGCAAAATCAAACATAGTATATCTCTGGAAGAACAACAGAGGTTTCCCACAGGCATTGCCCGCCCAACCATAAACTCACACAGGCCTGTAGTTGTGAATTTTCAGGAGAGAGTCTTCTGCCCTTCCTTTTCCTCTCTTTCTTTCAACCGCCCAGACAACCAAGACAAAGAAATGTGCCTGCCATCTCATTTTGCTTCTGTATTGTCGTCCTGTGCCACTGAACAGATTTTGTCCCCTTTGTCACTGTCCTTGAACTGTTTTTGTATTTAATCAGTTTTATCGAGGTATGATTTACAGACAATAAAATTTGCCAATTTTAAATGTGTAATTCAATGGGTAATGACTGCCACAATCATAATAGAGCATTTACGTCACCCAAAAAAGTTTTGTAATACCTCTTTGCAGTTAACCATCTGTCCCCAACCCCTGATGTTTTCTTGTACTAGGATTTTGCCTTTTCTATCAATAGAACTTAATATAAATGTAACCTTACAGAATATAGTCTTATGTCTAGCTTTTTTTTCACTTAACATAATGCTTTTGCGATCCATCTGTGTGTTTGTTTGTTTTTTTAAGACTTTATTGGGGAATTGGGGGAGGGGAGCAGCGTTGGGGAATCAGGGAAGGGGAACAGACAAGTTGTTGTCCTTTGGTTCTTCAGTCTAGTTGTGGAGGACGACGCTCCACTGGCCCATGTTGGTATTGTGATCATTGCGGTCTTCCCGGGTGAGGCAGATCAGTCGCCGGCCACTGGATGGCCGCTCACAGTGGTTCTTGGCAGCTCACACTGGCAGCCAGCCACTCATGGTAGCTTATGGCAGCCCACTGCAGCTCCACTGCAGTCTATGCCGTCGCTGGTGACTCACGGCAGCCCAGCTCCAGGTCGAGCTGTTGTTCACCATCTTAGCAGTAGAGGGTGCAGCGTCACTGGCCCTCATGTGGGATTCCAACCTAGGCCCAGCTGCTCAGAGCTGGCGTCCCAAGCCAACTCATAACCAATGCGCCACTCAGCCGGCCCCCATCTGTGTTCTTTTTTTTTTTTTTTAATTTTTTTAATTGGGGAATTGCGGGAGGGGAACAGCGCTGGGGAATCGGGGGAAAGGGAATAGAAGTTGCTGTTGCTTTGTTCTTCAGTCTAGTTGTGGAGGACGTTGCTTCACTGGCCCAAGTTGACACCATCATTGCGCTCTTCCCGGGTGAGGCAGATCAGTCGCCGGCCTCTGGACGGCCGCTCACCGCGGCTGCTGGCCACTCATGCTNATACAGAGGGTGCTAAAAAAGTGTATACACATTTTAAGAAAGGAAAAAACTTAAAATTGTAATACTTTATACTGATAACAAAAGATGAATACAAGTCATTCATGTGTATTCATATTTTTGGCACCCCCAGTATGTACACACATATGTACACATGTATGTATATCTAGTCTTTAAGTTTGCATATTAGTTGACCATTTGGAAGTATGATCAGCTTCATCACATCTCTATACTGCTTATAAAACTTTAATCCTCATTTCTAAAACAACTACAAGAAAATTAGGATTGACATTTGTAAAACTGGGGTCACTATAGCAACTTAATAGGGCTACAGTAGAGTATTAAAAAAAGGTCAAGATAAATTCATTGGAAATGTGCATCTACATAGGCCCAGTCAAGCAGAAATATAAACAAGAAGTGATTCATACTTACTGTTAAGTCTTGGGCATTCTGTCCTTTTTTATGAAATTTAGTTGAAGTTGCATAGAGCCAAAATTTCCCATGTTTGTCATTCGTGGAAATAGCTTGCCTGGCTTTGTTCATGGAACAGTAGAAGTAGCTCTAACTGCTGCTATATTGATATATTGACATAAAAGGTGTTATACTGATTGCTAGGAAGCCCTGCAGGAAAACTTAAACCCATTTCACTAAACAAGCTAGGAATATCTATGATGCATGTCATTTGGTGGTGGCACTGAATTTCATTCTCTGGAAATCTTTCTCAGTGCTGGGCAAATTTGTGTTTCTGCCTTTTCAAAGAATTTGAGGCTTTGCTAACAAGCAAAAGTAGCTGACTAATATTTAGCAAAGACCCTTCATAGAGAGCTATCATTTGCAAGGTAAAAAAGTGTCATACTTGAACAATCTGTACAGAAGACTGCAATGGACAGAGAGGTGGTAGAAAGGCTGGGAATTAAAGGGTATTCATTGTTTACATTGGAGAAATCCTCACCCCTCAACCTCCAATACCCACTTCTGTTGGACTCTTAAAGGAAATGAAATTATTAGTTATTTTGTTCTATAATAGAATTGTTGCATGTTTTTTCTTTTTAACTAACAATAGCAAAATTTTACATCCTTGATCAAAATTATTATTATTATT
>NW_017731647.1:449367-450902 GCF_001890085.2 Hipposideros armiger | reverse complement strand
GCGACGTCCTCCACAACTAGGCTGAAGAACAAAAGGACAGCAACTTGTCTGTTCCCCTCCCCCAATTCCCCAGTAAAATCTTTAAAAAAAAAAAAACAACAACAAGCAAACCACCATGGACATATTTCTGAAAAGAGTGACACCTCCTCAAGGAGAGCCTCAGCCATGTCCTTAGGAGGAATTTCAGAAGGCGCTGTTATCACAAGAGATGACAGCTCCCTGCATGTCATTGCCCCTGAAGACCTTCCAGTGGGACAGGATGTGGAGCTAGGAGACATATGCTGATGACCCGGGCCCGTGTAGGCCTAGCCAGTGTGTGTGTGTGTGTCTGTGTGTGTGTGTGTGTCTTAGTTTTTAACAAAATAGTTTAGATACAGTAAGCTACGGTTAACTTATTGAAGAAAATATTTTTTATAAATTTGGTGTAGCCTAAATGTAATGTTTACATTTAGTAATATACAGTATGCCCTAGGCCTTCACATCCACTCACCCCTCACTCACTGACACCCAGAGCAATTTGCAGTCCTGTCAGCTCCATTCATGGTAAGTGCCCTCTACAGGTGTGCCATTTTTTCTTTCACACCGTATTTTTACTGTCCCTTTGCTATATTTAGGTATGTTTTGATAGACAAATACTTGCCGTTGTATTATAGGACTCAGTGCAGTAACATGCTGTAGAGGTTTGTAGCCTAAGGAACAATGGGCTCTGCCATACAGCCTGTACTCTAGGAATGCGTAAGTGCATTGTGACGTTTGCACAACCATGAAGTCACCTAACGATGCATTTCTTAGAACACGTACCCGTCATTAAGTGACAGTGACTATATACCTGTGTATATGGTGGTAAACATATTATTTTGCATGATTTAAAGTTTAATATAAATGGCATGTGCCCGTGGTGGGATTTGGAAGTGGTGTTCGGCATCCATTACATCCTCTTTTCAAGTGTACTTTGCTATATGGCAGAGGCTTTAAAGCTAAAAACTGCACTTCCTAAGTTCCCTTGCTGCAACTGTATTTCTGAATGCAATTTAAATTCTGCTAGTCAAGTGCATTTATGTGACATTTGGAAGGCAGAATTGGAACTGATGTCTGAATGTCTAGTCACTGACTTTGAGATTTTGAGAAGCAGGACATGTGGGATCCTTTTTGGCGGTGCTGTCATAGGAGGCCAGTGTGGTTCTGGAGCGACCAGCGGATGCTAACAGCCTCTGATTGTGGTGACTTCCTGATTGTGATGATTATCTCATTTTGGCAGCTTCTTATCTTGCTGACTTCCTATTTGTGGCAATAGTGATATGACATATGGAGTCAAAGGCTTTCTGCTTATAGAAGGAGCAGCTTTCCAATGGCCTGAGTAGTGCTTTATAAAGCTTCATGGGTCCAAAGGAACAAATGCCGGGCTCTAGAGCCTGTTGAGAGCAAGAGTTCTGGTAACATCCTGTTTCTTTGAGTGGGGATCCTGAAGGGCTGTGCAGGAGGACTAAAGGCAAATTGGAGGCAAACCAGTTCTCAAATGAATAACAACCTAATTT
>NW_017731647.1:419106-446793 GCF_001890085.2 Hipposideros armiger | reverse complement strand
TTTGGCATTATCAATCTTAATTTTAGTCATTCTAGTACAGTGGTCAGCAAACTGTGGCTTGCGAGCTACATGCGGCTCTTTGGGTACATTTGGTCTCAAAAGTTTGCCAACCCCTGGAAGAGCCAATCCTGTCCCTCACAACAATTTAAAAATTATTCGAAAGCCATAAATATATTTTTACATAATCACCATTATGTGAATAATATCCTTTAAAAATTTTATAAATGAAACTACGATCGTTTTATTTTCATTTTCAGTTTTACTTCAGAGCCACATGTACGTACCCAAAGAGCCGCATGTGGCTCACCAGCTGCAGTTTCCTGACCCCTGGCAGCTCTTCTGTCTCAAAAGTTTGCCAACCCCTCTTCTAGTAGATATGTATTGGTATCTCATTATGATTCACTTTGCATTTCACAAATGACTTAACAGTTTTGAGCATTTTTTTATGTGCTTTGTCATCTGTGGATCTTCTTTGGTTAAGTATCTGTTCAGATCTTTTGCCCATTTTTAATTGGGTTGTTTGCTATTGAACCATAAAAGTTATTTTTATGTTCGGCACATTTATTTTATTGTATATGTGTTTTGTATACATTTTCTCCCAATTTGTAGCTTGAAATCCAATTTATAAACTTTCTAATAAAAATGCTATTATGTGCCTTCAGAAATATGCCCAATTTAAATATTGAATCTTTTAAACAATGAAGATGGGTTATCTATTTAGTTTTCTAATTTCTTGGTAATATTTTGTAGTTTTCAGTGTACATATGTTATACATCATTTGTCAGATTTAACCCTATTCAGTTTTTGTTTGTTTTTTTAAAGATTATATTGGGGAATTGGGGGGAGGGGAACAGGTTGGGGAATCGGGGAAGGGGAACAGACAGGTAGACAAGTTGCTGTACACCGGCTACCAGCCGCTCAAGCTGGCTGGCTGCTAGCCACTCACATAGCTCATGGCAGCCCACTCTGCTTCAGCCTATGCCGTCGCCGGCGACTCACGGCAGCCCAGCTCCAAGTAGAGCTGTTGTTCACCATCTTAGTTGTAGAGGGCGAGCGTCACTGGTCCTCAATGTGGGATCCGAACCGCAGCCCTGCTGCTCAGAGCTGGCGCTCCCAAGCGAGCTCTTAGCCAGCTGAGCCACTCAGCCGGCCCAACCCTATTCAGTTTTTTGATGCTATTGTAAACGGTATTTTTTTAAAGTTTCAAATTCTGATTGTAAATTGGTGGTTTAGAAAGACAGTTGATTTCCGTTTATTGATCGTGTATGCTGAGACCTAGTTCATGTCATTTTAGTTCTGTACCTTTTTTGTATATTCTTTAGCATTGCCTACATAGCCGATTCTGTCATCTCTGAATCCTTTTAGTTTTATGCCTTTTCTTTCTTTTTCCTGCCTCCAGGCACTGGCTAGAACCTCTGATACAATGCTGAGTAGAAGTGGGAAAACCTGTCTCCTTGCTTTTGGGGAAACTTCCCATACAGGTTGTTTTCTTCCTACCCCTACCTACAACTTCCGTTGTCCTAAATCATATTTCAAGTGTTTTGATGGGATGTAAGGAACAGTATTTAGGAATTAACGACCACACTGCTACTAAACTATGAAGCTAGGATTTGTGTTTTAGAATAAAGAATATTGCAGCCAAGTGTGGGCTTGTCATCAGTTACCTGTGTTTATTGCTGTAACATAGATAGTCTGAGTGGAGATCATTTGAAATGAAGATGCTAACATACTGTTGCAGAATGAGTTATAATATAGGGTGGAAGCTAGCTATAAATAAATTAAAGGAGACCTTTATGAGAAAACAGGTAAGCCTACCACCAAACACTCACTCCCATCTTCTCTTTATTTATAAACTACCAGAAAGCTTCAGTTTCTAAATATGCTATTCATTAGTACTAGATGGCTTCAAGGAAAGGAGTAATCTTAGATTTGAAGCTGCCATCTTTTGACATAATCTTCCACCCCATTAAATGAAACATTTGTGTGTTCACAATGATCTTCTAGTTTGCAAATTGCTACAGATCTAGTGAGTCAGGTACCCACTTCCTAATACTTTAAGTCAGCATATAAATAAGAGAAAGTAAGTATTGCAGAATACATATTGGGAAAGGGGAAAAACTTATAAAGTGTATCTTAAACTGTGGAACTTTTGTAGGGTATGTGTTATGTGAACTTTCCAAGCAGAAAAGTCAAACGAGTCATTTAGATAATTTACAGTAATTTGAGGAATTATATTAACTGCTAGAACAAGTAGGCTTATTCTAAATACAAAGGTTACATTTATTAAAAGGATTTATTTTAGGTGTGGTTTCTTAAATGGTGATGAGCTGTTTTCCTTTAAGCTAAAGTACTTTATTGCTGATATACTGTTTTAATTTTATATCCTTCAGATAATTGGATTTGAACTGCACTTTGGAATTTATCTACGCCTAACATGCCACCAGCAGTTGGAGGTCCAGTTGGATACACACCCCCAGACGGAGGCTGGGGGTGGGCAGTGGTAGTTGGAGCTTTCATTTCCATTGGCTTCTCTTACGCATTTCCCAAGTCCATTACAGTGTTCTTCAAAGAAATTGAAGGTATATTCCATGCCACCACCAGTGAAGTGTCATGGATATCCTCCATCATGTTGGCTGTCATGTATGGTGGAGGTAAGTACCCAGTGAGACTTGCTGTTTTAATGTTCATTAAGCAGCCAGGGGCTCTGTATTCAGTAACGTTTTCTATGACTTGCTCAGTGAGGTGCTTTGAAATGTTATTTCATGTAGTTGTATGTCTAGAGTCACATTTGTCATTCCCGTTAACAATGACAACTTTTGCTCTGTTGTTCCACTACAGTATTCTGAAACAGAATTGAGAAATTATGAGAAGCCCTGATTTGCTCCCTCTTAGTATCGTTGAGCCTAAAATAGCTCTCAGAAAAATGACATACGACAACTGATTTTTCTAATTGCTTTCTGCTAGACGCTTGAGATGTAAACATAAAGATTTTTAAAAATTGATGTTGGGAGAATTAAAGGAAGTCAGGCTAACCTGAATAGCATAGTTCAAAGTTTTCCTATAAAAGGTTTTTGTGGTATTAGAAATAAGGAACTGAATAAACTCCCCCTTGTTCCTTGTGATATTATTAGTCCTAAAAGCATTTCAGCTGCACCTTAAACTTAAGTTTATAATTTTTTTCCCCCTTCTGTCTTCTTTGAAATGTTATGAAGGAAATGTGGAGAGTAAATTGCTTACTTAATAACATCATTTAAAATACCGTTCATTTCACCTTGGCACATCAAATCACAGTTTAACATGTAAAAGTCAAAAACCTACCATAGTACTTAAAATATATAGTTATTTAGTTAACAGATTCTAAAGCCAAGTGGGATTGAAAATGTCTCATGTTGCTTATTTAGGTGTTTTCCCTTCCGTTCATCTTTTCTTTGCATAAGTAGCTTTTTAATAGCCAATGTAAATGTTCTGTATTTCAAATGTAAAACCTTAGCCTTAGGTTTTTGACCTGATCGCTGATTCAACAAATATTTCTTAGGTCCTCTGCACATATTCCAACTAGGCTTGGTGCTATGAGAGAGAACACTGATCTTGAATCTTGCCTTTGGGAAGTTTAGAATCCTGTTAAGACAATAACATAAACTTATAAAACAGGAATAAGTAGTTGAAGTCATAATTTAATTAAGTGGATAATTTCATTGCACAGAGAAAACAGGTAATCTGGTTGCCTTAGAGAGAGATGCATTGGATAACTGAGAACAGGAGTGGAAGACTTTTTTCCGCTGTATATCATTTTGTGCCTTTTAAATTTTGAATGTAAGCCTGTTTTGTCTGTTAAATTAGTACTTTTTTAAAGAACCTAAGTGCTAAATTTTAGTGCTTTTTTTTTTTTTTAAATAAGTTCAGAGAAATCAAAAGGGATTTTGGACATTATCTAGTTCCTGAGAGCCAATAATTTTGGAGGCTTTGAACTCTATCTGCCAGGATTTCTAATCAGGTTTTAACTGTAATCGCTTGAAAAAATTGGTAGGAATGTTACCCAGAGGTACTCAAGGTGCTCAGTGTATCTTTAAGCTGACTACAAACCAGAGGTTCACATGTTGCAGTGCCAGCTGCCAAGAGTATGACAGCCACTTGCATTTTGCATCAAAAGTAAGTGATGTCAGTTGTGCTAATTGCATATGACAATTTCTTTTGGGAAAACAGTTCGTTCTTTGTCCTCACCCAGAGATAACTAGCACATTTCTGTGAATTTGTGTTATAATAGGCCTATAAACTGTACCCCTCTCTATTTTTAATGATAGCTAATTGGGGCCATCCTTCCTGAAATAACTCTGAAACACAAATTGCCCATCATGAGCCTTGTGGCAGAAATCCTACTAAATGGGTTATTTTGTTTTGATTGGCTTTTGAGTGATATGTCCCCTAAGAATTATCATCACTTTTACAACTGCCGTAATCCTTTCACTTGTGCATTTGGGCCACACCCTCAACACTAATATGAGCTGGGAGTGGTTTAGTTTGCCTTTTTCCAGTGCTTTGGTTCAGAGACACATACTGACTCTTGTTAGAGTGTAAGTATATTTTTCAGAGGAGGAGATCGTAGTTGCCTACTCTTGGTTGATTTATTTGAGTTTTTCCTTTTTGTCTTTTTAACATGAAAGTGTAAATGTACATGTTTTCAGTTCCACAGTGATATCATCTTAACATTTCTATTTAAAGTACTGCAAACTTTACAGCATTAATTTCTATTTCACAGAGTGTGGCAATATTTTGATCTTTGCAATTCTGACTATACAAAATCTGTTTCATGAGTAGTTTATAAGAGAATATTTCATGAGTATTCTCTCAGTATTTAATTCTCTCATCTTACACAAGCTATAAGTTCAAATTATTTCCAAACCATCTGTGGCCTAATCATTTGCATGAAGTGACATAGAAGGTCAATGGAAACTTCTTTATGCGTGTCCTTGGCTGAGCCTAGAGCGTCTCCTGGCAGCCAGTGACTGACCCAGCCCCTTGGAGAGGCGTGGTCCTTGGAAATACCAGGGTATCAAAAGCTTTCATTCCTGCTTGCATGTTTATTACATGTATGTTTACATAGATACATGCATATCATAATTAGAATGTGGGTTCTCTGGGGCCAGAGCCTGTTTTTTAATCTTGAAACACCACTCCCTGAGTGTGTTTCTACTACTACTCTGAATAGTAGTACCAGAATATAAGTAACTGCAGAATTTTCCATAGTATTTATGGAAACAGAATATGTATGTCAACATATGATCTGTAATATATTCTGAATATGTACATTATATTATATTTTAAAAAATAGACAGCATTCTTCTAGGGAGCTAAGTATAAACAGAATAAGGCCAGAATTCACTATGCTAATAGAAGAGAAATATGATTTGTATGTCTTCTGCTTTATAACTTAGTTCTAAAACTACAGTACTATAATGGGGAGAAAATGGGCTGGGTCTCACTAGCTTTGTGACTGTGCAAGTTCAAAGCTCAGTTCTTTCCCTTGTGTCCCCTTCCGTACTGCTGCATGGCAGTGACTCTTTCTTATTTGTAGCCATCCACCTTCACCACAGACAAGTTGTGTCACGTAAACAAAGTTGTCGTTTCCATAAGCTCATATTCATGGAGACATAAGTATCCTTATAAATATAAATGAAGTTTCATGAATGTCATTCAATCTGTAATCAGCAAATATTAGTCTACTTAAGAGTTGTGTTATATATAGCTTTTAAAACATTGTTTGCTTTGGATAAGACTTTCTTACAATTAAGACAAAAATTTGGAAAAGGGGAGTTACCAGTCACACCAATTTGTAGCAAAGAAGGAGAGACCATTTGATTTTTGTATCAAAAATGATACATGAAATGCATAAAATCATTTTCTTCCTGATTCTTAGAATACTTCACTCTTTGCTTCCTTTTCTCACATTCAGAAAAAACTGATTTTTTGTTTGTTTATATCTGTTTAGCTGAGGAAATTTAATCTGGTTTTCTTAAATAACACTCCATTTCCTATCCTCTTGAGTTGTTAGACCCAAGGATATTTTGACCATTCTCTGATTTAATCTTCTCCTACAAGCATTTTTTCACAGTATTGCTACCACAAAATAGTAATATAGGTATGGAACCAGGTGAACGCTAAAAGACTTATTCAATACCTGAGACATCTAGATATCACTAGAAATAGTTTTATTTTGTTTTAAATTTAGATGTCCTAATTTCAAAACTACTTAAACTTGCAAAAAAATGATTATGTATTTTGTCATTTTTTTTAAATATGACACAAACCACAATTATGATAATATGTAAATAATGCTGTAAAATCATATCAGTGTGCCTGTCCAAAAATAAAAACAGAACAAACTTACTAAATCAATGTTGACCATATCCCAGATAAATCAAGAAGCCTGTGAATATCCATTGCCAAGACATTTATAGCCTGTCTGCCTTATAAGAGAAAGATTAAGGGTAGACTATTTTAGTAAAATTCCATCTAATATTTCTAGATATAAAAGATACACAATTAATGTTTTTTAGCCTCTTTATTTTCCAGTATACATACCTATGACTATGAAATAATTACCAAAAGGTATTCTTACCATTGCCTTTTGTTGTATTTGGGGTTTTATTTGTTTGTTTGTTTTTTAAGGTTTTTTATTGGGGAAGGGGAACATTGTGTTTTTCCAGGACCCATCAGCTCCAAGTCCAGTTGCTGCTTTCAATCTAGTTGTAGGCGGGCACAGCCCACCACCCCATGAGGGAGTCCAACCAGCAACCTTGTTGTTAGGGGCATGTGCTCTCACCAGCTGAGCCATCCTGCCACCTGTTGGCAGCTCAGCTCATGCGCAGGTCACTGGCCCATGTGGGAATCCAACCGGTGACCCTGTTGCTCAGAGCTCGCGCTCTAACCAACTGCACCACCCAGCTGGCCCTGTATCTGTTTATTTTGTAGGACTTGTCATTTAGTGTCATTTATGCCTTGTGTAGATGTGAGGGGTAGGTTCCTTTGCTCTGTACCACTAAATTTTGGTTCTCTCTTAGGTCCTATCAGCAGTGTCCTGGTGAATAAATATGGCAGTCGTCTAGTCATGATTGTTGGTGGCCTCTTGTCAGGCAGTGGCTTGGTTGCAGCTTCTTTCTGTAACAGTGTACAGCAACTTTACTTTTGTATTGGAGTCATCGGAGGTGAGTTGCTGTTGATTCATTTTCAAGCATTAATTTATTGCTATTTGGTGCTCATTTGTCTTTCAGATCTCTTGAGTGAAATTCCTTCCTTATAGAACTTACTTGATTATCATTTCAAAGAGCTGTAAATACATTAACAGTACCAGAAACAAACTTTTAAAGAAATTTCTGTGATACAGTAGGTGTCCATTGTTAAATGAATGAATGAACTGAAAGAGATGATTGCATCCCTTATCCTAATAGTCAGTCAGTGGTGTTAGATAAAATGTGTCTGGCAACTTGTTGCAAGGGTGGTCGCTGGTTATTATTCTCATTACCTGGGGAATAGGCTTCTATTGGAGGAGAGTGTGTTAAACATAAAGCAGGAATTATCTAGTACAGTGTCCACATACATTTCTAAGGGATAAAGGATCCTCTTGATAATTCCTCCCCCCCACCACCTTTTTTTTTTTTTTCTCTTAAAGATTTTATTGGGGAAGGGGAACAGCCAAGTTGTCCTTCAATCTTAGTTGTGGAGGGCGTAGCTAGCTCAGCTCCAAGTCCAATCGCCATCTGGCCGCCTGTTGGCAGCTCGCTCGCAGCCACTCAGCTCAAGGTGCCGAGTTCAGTCTTAGTTGCGGGCAGGCATAGCCCCCATCTCGAACCAGCAACCTTGTTGTTAGAAACATGTGCTCTCACCAGCTGAGCCATCCTGCCACCTCTTGGCAGCTCAGCAGCAGCTCAGCTCAGGCGCAGCTCACTGGCCCATGTGGGAATCCAACTGGCAACCCTGTTGCTCAGAGTTCTTACCCAACTGAGCCACTCCGCCAGCCCTCTCCCGCTTTTTTAATAGCCAAATTTAAGATAATGGACTGCTGATGCATATAACAAAGATTACTCGTAACTTCACAATCCAGAAAATATGACTATTAACATTCTGATGTACATCCTTTCAAACTTTTTTCTATGTACATATAACCTTTCATTAGAACAAAAAAGGATCAGATTACATATAATGTTTTATAGCCATTTTTTTCACTTAATATATCATGAACATCTTTCCATGTCATTATTCTGATAGAAAACATCTTTTAATCTCTATTATTCCGTTGAATACACACACACACACACACACACACATCCCATAATCTTATTTGACTAGTCTCTTAGATACTTATTGAATATTTAGGGTTTTTTGTTTTTTTACTATTAGTAAACAGTATTGTGTTGATAGTCCTTTGTGAACATGAATCTTAGGCTAGATTTGTAAAAGTAAAACTGCTGTGTTTTTTAAAATACATATAAGTTAACTTCCTCTCCAGAAAGATTATAGTCATTCAGTTCCTCCACTATTTATGACAGAAAATATACCCTTGACAATAATGGGATATTATTTCTTTTGACCACTGCCAATTAAACAGATGAACAGCATCTCCTGGTTTTAATTTGCATCTCTTTGATTATTAGGAAAGTAAATGTTTTTATATGTTTGTGGCAGTGTATTTGGGTTTTTACCAAAAAAAAAAAAGCCTACTTTTATGTATTGATTTAAAAATAATGTATAATAACTTTACATGTTAAATTATCCCTTTACATGAGAGTTATTCTTCCAAATTAATTTTTTTAATATTTAATTGTAAAATACACCTAAAATTTACCTTATTAAACATTTTTAAGTGTTCAGTCCGGTGGTGTTACATATATTCACATTGTTGTGCAAATGTCACCACTATCTCCAGAACACCTTTCATCTTGCAAAACTGAAACTGTACACCCACTACATAATAACTCCCATCCACCACAGTCCCAGGCAAACACCATCCTACTTTCTGTCTCTATGAATGTGACAACTCTAAGTACCTCACATAGGAGGAATCGTACAGCTTTTGTCTTTTTGTGACTGGCTAATTCACTTAATAGAATGTTTTCAAGGTTCATCCATGTTGTAGCACGTGTCAGAATGTCCTTGCTTTTTAAGGCTGCATAATATTCCATTGTACTTACGGGGGTGGGGTGCCAAAAAAATGTATACACATTTTAAGTGATGTTATCTATGCTCAAGCAGTTCACCGTAATCAGAAGTGTCTGGATTCTGATGGTAACCACTTTGAGCACCTCTTGTAATTGCAGAAGTCAAACGTGACTTGTATTCATCTTTTGTTATTGGTAAATATTGAGTATTACAATTTTAATGCAGTGTTTTCTGTTCTTAACATGTGCATACATTTTTTTGGCACCCCCTGTACATACACCATTCATCTGCTGATGGACACTTGAGTTGCTTCCACCTTTTAGGTATTGTGAATAATGCTGCAGTGAACATGGATGTACAAATATCTGTTCTCAACACATTTTTTTGCTGTTGAATTTTGAGAAAAAATTTGAAATTGACCCCTTTCCCACTTTTTTCCCTCATTAAGTGTGTGCAATTTTCAGGTATTCAAAATTCTCAGTCTGTGATTTCTGTCTTTTATGTTATTGTTGTTCTCCACTCCAAAATTATGAAAATATTTGCCTACTTTTTAAAATATGCCCTTTTTATATTTAAAACTTCTGGATGGCTGAAAACATTTGACATAAGAAGAAAGAACTATGAGTCTGTTCCCACATGATTAGTTTATTTATTTGTACTTTTATTCATTCTTCAAATATTTATTGAGCAACAACCATATCACGTCAGGCACTGTTCTAGGTGCTGTGAGAACAGTGACACATTGGGCAAAGGCACAATCTTTAATGAGAGGAGATAGTTAGTACTACTCAAATATATGAATAAGAAAAATATCAGGTAGTGATAAATACTTGGCAAAGCCTCCAAACAGTATCCTGACTGGGAAGGCCTGGGTAGTCAGTGAAGGTAAGGGCTCAGTGAAGAGATGGCCCCCACAGAGATCCGAGTAACAACAGGGAAGTAGCTTTGTGAACATCTAGGGGATGCAGGCCGTACTCATCAGCAGGTTTATTGGCGTAGTTGAGAATGGTCTGGTGTGAGGTCAGGGAGGCAAGGGCCAGGGTAAAGGTTATGGATAGAAAGCCATTAGGTTTGAAATGGGGGGCGTGACCTGCTCTGGTTTATAGGTTTAAGCCTCACATGAATAGTAGGGAGCAAGACGGGGCCATGGAGAGCATCTAGAAGTGATTGACTATTTACTTATACTAGCACTATTTATTGAATAATTCTTTCTACAGTCATTTTTGTTGTTCTTTTTTTTCCCTGCAGTACTTTAAAATGCCGCTTTTATCTTACACGAGATGATTATATATGTCAGATATGTTGCTGCGCTTTCTATCTGCTTTCACTGATCCATATATACTTCCCTATTCCTGAGTCAGAACCACACTGTTCTTTTTTTTGTTATACGATTTTTTTTTTACTGGGGATTGGGGGAGGGGAACAGCATTGGAGAGTCGGGGAAGGGGAACAGACAAGTTGCTGTCCTTTTGTTCTTCAGTCTAGTTGAAGAGGACGTCACTTCACTGGTCCATGTTGGTATTATCATTGTGCTCTTCCCGGGTGAGGCAGTTGCTCACCAGCCATTGGACGGCCATTCATGGTGGCTCACGGCAGCTCACGCCAGCTGTAGCCTATGCTGTTGCCGGCGACTCAGCAGCCCAGCTCCAGGTCGAGCTGTTGTTCACCATCTTAGCTGTAGAGGGCGCAGCATCGCTGGTCCCCATGTGGAATCCAAACCGGGGCCCTGCTGCTCAGAGCTCATGTACCAAGCCAGCTCTTAACCAACGCGCCACTCAGCCAGCCCAGAACCACACTGTTCTATTGATAGCAGCTTTTATAAGTCCATTTAAATGTCTGTTTTGGTTAGTCCCACTCCTCCTGCACCACCAAAAATTTCCTGGTCAACTCCCATGTATTCTCGAAGTATGTTGTAGCCATTTTACCTCATCTCCAAAATGAAATACCCTGACATTTTCATTGGAATTACATTTAATCAGTGCATTCATTTGGGGAGAACTGACATCAATGTGTTTTATTACTCGAAAACGTGTGTACATATCATTTTTAATTCTCCAACCCTTCAGGAAAGTTACACAATGGTAGCCATTATATTGGGTCTTCAGGAAAGTCATGACGCATTTTTGCATTGAAAAACAGAAAAATATGTCATGACTTTCCTAACGACCCAATAAATTGCACACTTTTTAGTTTTTTGTACTATTGTAAAATGAAAATTTTGTGTTGCATTTTCTATTGTAAAACCATTTTCTCTATTTGATGTCTACTGAATGATCTATGGTTATAGTGACCCATAGACAGTGATTTTGGGAGATTTGAAAAATAGGCAGTTATTCACCTTTAAATAATATAAACAATAATAAAAATGACTAATATTTATTGAGTGTTTATGACATGCCAGGCACTGTTCTAAGGGCTTGACTCACAACAGTGCTGTATGCTCATTTTACGTGTCAGGAAACAGTCACAGGAGGGTCAACACGTCTGACGGCGACACAGCCAATCAGCCATGATGCTGGGATTTGACCCACCAGTCTGGTTTTTAGAGCTCACACTTTAAACCCCTCCCTATACAATATGTCCTCTAATAATGAGGATTTTTGTCTCCTTTCCATTATTTATACCTTTATTTTCATTTATCTGGTTAAGTAATTCTGGAT
Source organism: Hipposideros armiger (assembly GCF_001890085.2). Classification (NCBI taxonomy): domain Eukaryota; kingdom Metazoa; phylum Chordata; class Mammalia; order Chiroptera; family Hipposideridae; genus Hipposideros; species Hipposideros armiger. The sequence goes on along the minus strand of NW_017731647.1, from coordinate 434,980 downwards.
ATTTCTGACATTTATTACAGTATGTGGTTCTTTTTTCCCCTCCTCCCCAGGTCTTGGTCTTGCCTTCAACTTGAATCCAGCTCTGACCATGATTGGCAAGTACTTCTACAAGAAACGGCCGTTGGCAAATGGATTGGCCATGGCAGGCAGCCCTGTGTTCCTCTCTACCCTGGCCCCCCTCAATCAGGTTTTCTTCGGTATCTATGGCTGGAGAGGAAGCTTCCTAATTCTCGGGGCCTTCCTACTAAACTGCTGTGTGGCTGGAGCCCTGATGCGACCAATAGGGCCCACATCAACAAATGCTGAGAAAGACAGATCTAAACAAGCCCTTCAGGAGGCTGGAAAATCTGATGCAAATACAGATCTTATTGGAGGACACCCCAAAAAGGAGAAACCATCATTCTTCCAGACAATTAATAAATTTCTGGACTTTTCGCTGTTCACTCACAGAGGCTTTTTGCTATACCTCTCTGGAAACGTGATCATGTTTTTTGGACTGTTTGCTCCTTTGGTCTTTCTTAGTAGTTATGGCAAGAGTCGGCATTACTCTAGTGAGAGTTCTGCCTTCCTTCTTTCCATTCTGGCTTTTGTTGACATGGTAGCCAGACCTTCTATGGGACTTGTAGCCAACACAAAGTGGATAAGACCTCGAATTCAGTATTTCTTTGCTGTTTCTGTTATTGCAAATGGAGTGTGTCACCTGCTAGCACCTTTGTCCTCCAGCTATACTGAGTTCTGTATTTATGCGGGATTCTTTGGGTTTGCATTTGGGTGGCTCAGCTCGGTATTATTTGAAACGCTGATGGACCTCGTTGGACCCCAGAAGTTCTCCAGTGCCGTGGGATTGGTGACCATTGTGGAATGCTGTCCTGTCCTGCTGGGGCCACCACTCTTAGGTATAGTGTGTCTCCCATCCATGGTTCTGGTTACATAAAACAGGCTTAGAAGATTGAGAAGGTGATAGAAAGCAGAGACCAGTGAGCCTCTTGATGGTGGAGAGCAAGTCTTTCTCATTTCTCTACCCGCAGTGCTGGCACAATGCTTGGCACAGCATAACTGCTCAAATACAGAATTGAATTAAATTGAACCATCAAGCTGACGAGGAGTGAAATATTTTTACTAATGACATTGTTTCTTAAAATATGTTTTCTCTTTGTAAAATTTACATGCTTATGGTACAAAAACATGTAAAGTACTGGTGGTAATTGGCATGTTAATAATAGAGTGTATTTCAGTCATAATAATTAAAGTAGTAGTAATAATAATAACAGCTATCACGTAAGCTCATAGTGTACCAGGGACTGTCCTAAGCATATTCTGTATCCTCTTATATCTCACAAGTCTATGAGGCAGGACGGGACTGTTAAGAGTTCCCACTTTATAAGTGAAGAAATAGAGGCTTTCAAAGGTGAAATAATTTGCCTTACACCACACAGCTAATAAGTGAGTACAATATAATTTGGGAACAGTTCTTAAATACTTCATCTTTTAAATGAATAGCTCAATAGATAATTACACAGTGGAAACATAACTTCGCTCTCCTTCTGGATGTGACTCATACTTTCGAAAGTATGATTTAGGAAGTGAGTGAAGATACATGAAAGACCTGCAGCTGACTTGATATTGCTCTCTTCCTCATCTGATACCCAAATCAGTTGCCAAGTCCTGTCAGTTTTCACTTCCTAAATCTTTCTAATCTACCCACTTTCTCCATCACAATCCCTCCTTATCCATAGTTCCTGTCTCCTATCTGGGCTGCTCCAGTTGCCTCCTAACAGGTCTGCCTATATCCACTCTAGCCAGCCTTCAATCTGTTTTGTACTCTGCAGGTAGAATTATCCTTGCAAATGTACATCTGTTAATTTCAGCTGATGACAACTCCCCAGTTACTTCCCATTGTTCTTAGGGTGAAGATCAAATTCCCTAATGTGGCCTGCAGTGACCTTTCTGTCCCCCTCATTTCCTGGTACTCACCTTGTGCTCTTTGCTCCAGCAGGCTGGCTCTTCTCCCTTCCCCTCTCACACACACCACCTGCCTCTGCACCTGCTGTTCTCTGCCTGGACCCTTTCCCCATCTGCTTTCTCCCAGAAAACTCCTAGCCTCCTGTGAGTCTTAGCTTAGTTTACCCTTTCAGAGAGGCCTTCCTGACCCTATTTACTGGTCCCAACCCCCTATTTTCTGCTTTCAAACCCTCCTAGTAGCACTTTTCACAGTTGGTGTAACTATTTGACCACCATCCCTCTTCTCCAGTAAGCTGTAGCTATTATCTCCTTTGCTTACCCTTCTCAGGGCCTAGCAGACCCAGTGTGGTGTATGTAGAGACTCAGTCAATACTGCTGAGTGAATGATGCCCCAAGTTAGAACACCATATGGAATCATATTTGAATTGGTTATATTAAGTCCTTCATAGGTGTAGAGTAGGGTTTTCCAGAGTTTATTCCTTGAGATATACAATTTGATGAGATGCTAATAAATTTTACTATAACAAGGATTTCATGGCCAGAAGAAAACAGTTTGGAAACACCAAGATAATAAGCTTCTTTGTTACCAGATCTCATAAAGTCTTTAATAGATGATATGCCATTTCCCAAGATAACTTGACTTTGGAAACATTAGGGAAGTTTCCTGTAGCACAGTGGTTACGGGTACAGGCTTCAAAGTCAGGCTTTCTGGGTTCAAAATCAACCTAGTTCACTTACTATTTTTATAGTATATATATATTATATTATAAATATATATATTTATATATATATATATTAGCTATGTCACTTACTAGCTATGTGACCTTGGACAAGTCACTTAAGGTTTCTGCACTTCAGCTTTTGTAATATATAATGGCAATAATGATAGAAACTGCCTGTTGTGAGTATGAAGCACTCAGAATAGAGCAAAGGAATTGATTGCTGTTGGTACTTTTTAGCCTAAGACAAGTGTTCACAGGGTCGCTCTTTGGAAAATGCTGATGTCAGAGAGAGCATGGGCCTGGCAGACTAGGATTAGCTCTGTGGCCTTGGGCAAGACTCTTAAACCTCTTTTGAGCAACAATTTTTTTCCATTGTGTATTAAGGAAATTGATTATAGGTGATCTCTAGGTCTTTCCCAATTCAAATTTGCCAAGATTTCATTATTTTCAAGTTGCTGAAAATAATAAGATGCAAGGCCATCCAAAATCAAGTATGACATCATAAACCAAATATCAGGTCATTTTTAGAAGTTCCTTTTAAAACTAATTGTCATTTGTGGGCTATTTGAGGATTCAGTTGACATCTTTCTGAGTAGATCCTTCAGCTTTATTTGGAAAAGTATATACAGTACTTGTTTACTTTTATCCATATAACTGTTTTCATGGTTTTTTAGGTCGTCTCAATGACATATATGGAGACTACAAATATACATACTGGGCCTGTGGCGGAGTTCTCATTGTCGCAGGCATCTATCTCTTCATTGGCATGGGCATCAATTATCGGCTTGTGGCAAAAGAACAGAAAGCAGAGAGGCAGCAGAAAAAAGAAAGTAAAGAGGAGGAAACCGGTGTAGATGTTGAGAACTCAAAAGAAGTTACCTGCACAGCAGATGCTCCAGAGCACAAAGGCTCAGAAGGAGGCCGCAAAGAGGAGGAGAGTCCAGTCTGAACTCGTAGGGACGAAGGGTAAATGGAGCAGCTTGTGACCCAAGATATCTGAAAATGTTCTACTGGCCTGTGACCTGTCTCCCAGTGGTGCTCAATGCAAATAGTGGACATTTGTATGGAAATCCTACCAGGTGTTCCTTGGTGGAATTTTTGTTTCACTCCTTACCAGTATCCCGAATTAAAAATGCCATATCCTTTAGAGGGAGTGGTTGGCAAAGATTGAGGACAGGAAGTCGGGTATTTTTTATTTGTTTTTTTTTTTTTTTAATCTTAGCTTTTAACAGTCATGAAGATTATAATATGTGCCTTAAGTTTTAGTCTTTAGAATCTTTAGGGAGCCTTAACTTTTTAAACCATTCTGCTGAATTCATCTATTTTAAGTGTTCCATTACAAGGAAAAATAACTTGTTTGATGCAAATCTAAAATTTAAAATTAATCTTGCTTCCCTGTTATCTGTAATACATTGTCAGACATGACCACTGGACGATTTATGGATACAAATATTGGTTGAAAGTTGGGGATTTTATAAAATCCTGATTAAAATATTTTCTGAGCACCAGTGGTTGCCTGGCATATGTGCCTGCTTGCTATATATTTAGGAAACTTAAGGCATAAAATTTTGGAAACATCATGGTTGTTCCAGACACACTGTACTCATCAACACCCCTCTGGCATCTTTTCTTAGGATGCTTATTAGAAGCCAAATTCTTGAGAGCTGATTTCATTAAATTACTATTTTTGCACCCCTTTTTAAAGACACATTTTGAGTGGCTATAGATCATTGCCCCTTTTGAGATCACTTAGTATTATTTTTTTCAGTGTAAAAGTTAGTATTAAATTAATACAAAACTATCTATTTGTGCCTCCTTAGTAAAGACAACATATTTAAGTGTGGACAGATTTCAAACAGCAGCTGAACTCAGCTTTGGTTTTTCTAAAACCTCAGTTAAACTGTGAGACTCAGAATCATTTTGTTGTTTTACCTGGAATTTTTTCCCCTTTGATTCATAGTGTGTAGCTTAGAGCTGTGTGTGAGATATTCGATTTTGTGTGTTTAGTGTTTTTTTTGTTTGTTTTTTGTTTTTTAATGTTTGCTAATTACAGAGAGCCAGAGAGATTTGGCCCCAAGCAAATCTATAAGGATAAGATTGGATGGGAAGTTGCTAAGTATTTTTAGTTCAATAAACTGATTTTATTTTTCCCCCAGAAGGTCTTGAAGAAAATTATGTTTTGTTCAGAATTATTGGACACATTCTTACTCTCCAGACAAATCTAAAAACTTTGTGACCCCTTTCACTTAACCTGAAAAGTAGAGAAATGCATTTAGTATAAGGATAGGAGGGAAGATGGACCAGAATGAAAACTAAACATTTTTTAACCTACTATCTTTTAAATTGAGGCAGAGCAATGATAAACATTCAATGAATTATATATTATAGTCAATGTATTTTAAAATATTGTAATTGACAGAGTGAAAGTATAGATTTAAAACCTTTAAGAGGCTGGCTTTTCCGAATAAACTTTTTTTTTTTTTAGAAATGTTTCTTCCTCCAAATGTTTTATTTGAGGAAAATATTGCTGTCTTCATTTTTTATTAAGATTCAATTTGACCCTTGCTAATAATATTAAGTTAAATCATTCAGTTTATTTGCTTTGGGCTTTGTGTATACGGTTTATTTTAACTTGATTTTTTCCCCTTTCCTCTTCTTTACCTTAAGGCAAGCAAGAGGGGCATTTTGAAACAACCTCTCTGAAAGCATCCAGAGCAGTTAATCGTAAAGACACAATGAAAACTCCCTTCCCATGCCTGAGTGTCATGGCAGATGGAGAAGGCATTTACAGGAGAAACCTGCTGTGACTGTTGGCAGGCTTGGCTCCATTTTGGACTCTGCCTTTTCCCATGGACCTGAGTCCATACCTCTGCTTCTTTCCCATTCTGTAAAAACGACGATCACCATCAGTGAGGGAATATAAGGAAATCGGGAAAACAGAACTAAATAGAGCAGATGTATAGGCTTAGTTTTCCCCCATCCCAATTGTTGAGCTTAATCCCTTAATCCACACATAATCCCTTGCCTGGTCTTTGTTCATTAATTGAACCTTGTTGGTAAAGTGAGGGATTTATAGCGCAGATTACCCACCACTTATTAGAAGGAAGGTTTCTGAAGTTGCTGTATTCAGAAGCAAGGGTTCAAAACTGGAGCTAAACCTTTTATCACCCAGTCCAACTGAAGATACAGGCAGAGGGATTTATTCAAGATCAGTGTTGGTAACAGAGCCAACACTAAAACCCAATACAGCCTACTCTGCCATCTCCTCCTTGTTAACAATCCTCTGTGTGCTACCACGTTGTGCTCAACAATGGAAGCACCTAGGCTCTCTGATCCAGTCTTGCCCCTTACTCCAGGTGAGGACTAAGTTTTATTTCAGTTCACAGTTTCGGTGGCTGCTTTGGCAAAACATGTATGCGTAGAATACCTGCCTATCTTTGCTTTTCTCCATCCCGCACTCGAAGTCACAGAGAACACATATAGCTCTTGGGTAGTTGTAGTGCCCAAAAGGGCTTGGGATAGTTCAAGAGTGCACTGCATGCTGAAACAGGTTCCCAAGTGAAAGCTGGAAAATTATTTAAGGAACTGATAGGCAGGAAACTGCCAATGATCATGGTGCCAAACAAGACTATTATCATGTTATATTCAAGTCTACTGAGAAATGATTTTAAGTAGCCAAGATAAATAATTTCTACAAAGAGTATTCAGGAAAGGATACCGTGACTTGCTAGAGGAAATTATGGGAAATTCAGCAAGATATTTTATCCCTAATTAATCACATTGACAAATAACCTTCTGGATACTTGGGTTTGTCCAAACTTACTATTTTATGTTTGTACCATAGATATATATGTCAATATTAATCCTGTATCTTAAATAGGAAAAAATATTGTTAACCATTTAATATTTTTATATAACCTGATGTTTTTAGTGTATTGAATTTCAGATTGATAAACTGGGTATTGGTTTGTCTAAAAAATCTAAATATCTGGATTTTACCTTCCCTAGCAAATGGGTCACAGTATAATAAACTTAATCAGGTGTAACTCCTTCCCCCCCCACTTTTGGTTGGAAAGGTGAGGAAAGGTCAACAGTAAATTTCCATCTTTGTAACATAATCAGGTCAGACAACTTGCCTAGAAGACATGAAGAAAGAGGTTAATGATAGACTGTGTCACTATGAAAATTCTTTCAGTACCTGACAGGAAGTGATAGCCCCAGCTTGCCTGACTTGCCCAAATGTGAGCAATTAAGCCAAGTTGCTTCAGAGTTTAGAAGCATCTAAGGGGGTTTCAAGCACATCACTCCTAAAATAAAATGTTCTAGCTTTATTTTTAGATTCAGTCACCCATCCTCCATTCAGCCTAGGCCACAGTGATAAAAGCATTCAAATCAGAGTAATTGATAGAGTATCTCAGTGGAACAGCAGTTGATTTACTTATTTTTACCGACTTTACCCTGACTTGCTAGAGGAGGCTGGGAGAGCTAGCAAAGGAGTCAGCCTGCTCCTGGCTGCTTAACAATACAGGCTGCCTACATTCAGAGGCTGTGTGAACCTCACACAAGTTACTCGGCCTCCCTAAGCATCAGGGTTTTTTCCTTCTGTAAGGTGTTAATAATTAGTGCCAACCTCTCTAGGGATGTCATGAAGGTTAGCTGATGTGTGACACCTCAAGTTAAGCAAGGGCTTAATAAGTGTAAGCATCTGACTATTTTTTTTTAAATCAAAGGAAGTTAATACTTGGGGGAGAAATGAGCTCTTTTAATTTCCAAGTTGGAGCCTTACTTGGAGAGGATAGTGTGGGCATGCCATTTTTTTTTTTAAGATTTTATTGGGGAATTGGGGGAGGGGAACAGACAAATTGCTGTTCTTTTGTTCTTCAGTCTAGTGGAGAACGTCGCTTCACTGGCCCATGTTGGTATTATCATTGCGTTCTTCCCGGGTGAGGCAGATGGGTCGCTGGCAAGGCCGCTCACAGCAGTTCACACCGGCTGCCGGCCGCTCACACTGGCTGCTGGCCACACACAGTAGCTTATGGCAGCCCGCAGTCTACACCATCGCCGGCGACTCACAGCAGCCCAGCTCCAGGTCAAACTGTTGTTCACCATCTTAGCTGTAGAGGGCAGTGTCACTGGCCCATGTGGGATCTGAACCGGGGCCCTTCTGCTCAAAGCTGGTGTCCCAAGCCAACTCCTAACCAACGCACCACTCGGCCGGCCCGAGAATGACTCTTGAAGAATATTAGCTAAATGATCAAATTTTCCTTTTTGATTAGATCCTCCTTTTCATCTTACAAATGCAATGGTTTCTTTAGTAAATGAATGGATGAAACTAACCCTTGCTCTCCCAACAGTACACTGCCTCCACAAGGAAGAGATGCCCAACTAGCAGATAAACTCTCCCCTCAGTATCGGTGATGATTCTAAAAAAAAAGAAATATAACTAGTAACTGATGGTGACTAAAGTCCTTTCTCCCTAGTAATGTCCTTAAATTGAAAGACTGCTGAGTGGGCCAGCCGAGTTGCTCAGTTGGTTAAGAGCCCACTCAAGAGTGTGAGCTCTGAGCAACAGTGGTTCGAGTCCTGGCCCAAGCTGAGCTGCTGCTGAGCTGCCAACAGGTGGCAGGATGGCTCAGCTAAAAATAAAAAAGAAAAAGAAAGACTGATGAGGTTTCTATTTTCCCTACTACATTGATAACATGATTTAAAGGATCAATTATCATCAGGCGGAGGCTGAACAAATTGGCTTAACATATTGGCAAACCAATTTCATAATCTTTGTCAAGTACCACGAGTTCACATCTTTTCCCCAAGAATTGTACATTTGGAATTTATATAAGAAAATTATGTCTGTCTTTGAAATTATCAGTTTATTTGAAAAATCCTATAATATGTATCAGTAACTATTTAGATAGATGGTTATTAAGTTCTTATGAGATAAACATGGCACACTGTTAAGTGAAAAAGCAGCACACAAACTACCACGATGCATGTGCGTGCATACATATAGGACATATACACACGTGCACGGGGGGAAAAGGACATGCACAAATAATGCCAGTCATTCTGTGAGTGTAGTCAAATTAGAGCTGGCTTTATTATTTTTTCCTTATTCTAAATCTTATGAATGTGATGGTTACTTTTATACTAAAATTAGCACATACGACTGGTTTACGGAGGGAAAAACAGTCCATTGGATCTGGAAAATGAAGCTGATGATTATTACAAGTAGGTTATTTTTTCCTGCTTCAAGAGTTGCATCTGATGAAAGGGAAGTGAATATGACATAGAAGAGCACAGAGCACAATGGTCTCAAGTTATGATTTCATCATTCAGCTGCAAGTGAATATTTAACTCAGGAAGCCAGAGCACTCAGCAGTTACCCAAGTCAGTGTTACCGTGGTCTTAAACAATGTCTTACTGAATTCGGCATCAGAAAAACATACACTGATGTCACAAAACACAGGAGTAGTATTTGCTTGTCTGCTCAGCTATCATTTGTTTGTATACCAACAATCATTTACCTGGACCCTTACTATGTCCTAAGCATTAATTCCTAGGCTTTGAGAAAGACGCTTAGCATGTCTTGCCATTGTTAAAAAACACCAACAAGCCAAACTGGAGTCACTTTTGTTAAGCCACATCTCCAAACCAAAACTTAATAGGTAACATAATTGCAGTTTCAGCCTCTCCCAGAAGTGGAATTTTAACCCAATCAGTCAGGAATTTCCCGATCAATGTCTGAGGTAACCTGCCTGATAAGACCCCTGCCTCCCCTGAGAGGTGTCCTTGCCTGACAGCCACTCTGAACTTCCCAGTCTCACCCTCTGTGCTTATAACACCTTCCATTTTGTACAACTCATCTGAGCACCCTTTCAGTTGCTAGATGGGACGCTGCCAGATTCATGAATCGCTTAATAAAGCCATTTAGATCTTCACATTTACTTGGTTGTATTTTGTTTTTTAACAGCATGCATCTTACATTCTGGCAGGGGAAGACAGACAATGAACAGTAGGTTATAAGGAAAACAGCAGTATTCGGCATAGAGCAAAGGATGTAAGCGAGATCAGCCCTCACTAATTCATTCATCTAAGCAGTATGTTTTGGAGCATCCTCCGTGTGCCTGACTTTGCTGGATGGAGAGGATATGACTGAACAGAGCCCAGTTCCCAGCACCCACAGCTTTTCTGCCAGCGGGGAAGATGGGGTAGTGAGTGTTGTGATGGGCAGCACAGGGGGAAGTCTCTAACCCAATCTCAGGAGTGCCTGAAAAGAACCAAAAGTGTATTCCTGAGCAAGTGAATGTCTCTAAGCCTCTGGTAAAATAAACAATAAAACTATGGTGGGGATTAAGTGTGAAAGTACACAGCACACTGTTGACTGTGGTGGTATCTTGAGCACAGAGTAGTTTTCAAAGTTAGATGTGAATCTGCTTGAATATTCTGCAATGCAGTATAGCAGGTATCAGTTAAATCATCAACCAGAACAACAAAGAAGACCTGGTAATGTTTGTGTAGCTCATCAGAGGCCTTCCAAGTATATTCTATCATCTGACTCATGCAAAATCCTGGGGGGAGGGGGTAGTGAAAAATGCTAAGCCTGTTGCTGGGCCTCCATCCTAGCAGGCCACCTCCCCTGCTGTCAGAAGAGCACAGAGCAAGGCTGCAGACAATTCAGGGCTAGAGCTGAAGGGCATAGTGGATGGGAGCTGGAAATACACAGGAACAGAAGAGGCTGAAGCCTGGGTAATCTTGAAGGGTGATTAATGACCAATCACTAGGGTGCTGCACCCAAATGAGTAAAACGGTCCTGTCCCCAACAAATTCGCAATCTTAATCCTTTTCCTCGGCTTTGGAATTCATAATGTGATTTACTGATACCAGAAAAGTTTGCACTGGCTGAGCTTGCTCTGGCCAGGTCCCAAGAGGAAGTGGCCAGCAGCCATTAAGAAGCCAAGAGGGAAGTGAGCTGGGATTTAAAAATCACCTGGTGTGCTCAGCCTGTGTGCATGGTTATCAAGAGGTTTCTTCTAATGGTGGTTGTGACTGTGGTCTATTCCTTTCCCCTTTAAGGCCAAAAGAAAAGGGCCTGAGTGCTTTTGTGCTTTTTATATGCTTTTCAGAATGGGAGCTGGAGACACTTTTTGATAACCACCCTTTTCCTTTTAAATTCCAAGTGCTACGATGTGTCTCAAATGCTAGGAATGAGCTAGAACAGCCTGCAGCAGGAGGCTTTCTGAGCTAGGCACCTGGAGGGTCCCTGAACGTACGTCCGTCCACCTGTGCCCCAGCCTTTCCCCATGGACCTGTGTATTTCATCAGTTGTCCAGATGTGTAGATTAAACTGCCTTACTGTTCCTCCTTTCCATCCCCTCCTTTTCTTTTTTTCTGCCATAGGCTTGGTTTCTAACAACCTCCCTACCTCCGTTCTCACCACCACCAATCCTGCCTCAACGCTGCCGCCAAAATGATTTCTCTGAAAAGGCCAAATCTCTCAGCTGCTTTTATAACTAATAAAAGCAATAAAGATAAAAATAATAAAACTCATCTAATCGTGTCACTTCTCTCCTTAAAACCCTAGTTTGAGGACAAAGTCCAAACTCCCTAGCGTGACCCACAGTGCCCTTTTTGATCAGCTCCTGTGTACTTTTTCGGTCTTATCTCTTGCCAGTCCTCAGCCCACACCCTGCTCTCCAGCCCAACTGAATTTCTTAGTTCCTTAAGTGCAGGACCTTGTTTCATACCTCTGCCTTCCTCCATGGAACTTGTGCCTGGAAACCCCTTCCCCCTTTCTCCTCCACACTGACTCCTATTCATCCTTTGAAACTTGGTTCATGTGTCCTCTCACAGGAGACCTTACCTGATTCCCCAGTTGGTTCCAAATGCCCTTATACCTACAGTGCAGTTCAAGTAGGAATCTTTGTGTCAAACCCCAGGTTTCTGGGCACAAATTTCAGATAGGCACTTACCCTGAGTCCTAAGACTATGCCTCAGTTTCTACATCTGTAAATTGGGACTAGTAATAGAACCCCATACAGGGTTGTCATGAGAATTAAATAAGGCAACATCTGTGAAACCCTCAGCATAGTAACTGACCCAGAATGCTCAGTAAGTATTATCACTACATAGATATTATAGCTCCTACCACTATTAAAGGGTAACTTTCAAAATGGTAATAAAATCATGCTCTCATATAGGTAAAATGAACATGTTTGTAACTCATTAATTAAGGTGGAACCCAGTAAGATTTTACAACTGTTTCACATGAGAATTTCATTTACGGAGATCTATTCTCTACTAGCCAAAATTCCTTTGGCTTGCCATGAAGAGAAACATTTTGCATCACACATCAAACAGGAAACATCTGCACCCTCATCAGCCCTCCACACGTTACCATCCATCTCTGCAGTCAGAAAACAACCCAGCAAAAGGCAATTCAGTGTGCAGGTCCCTACAGGATCAGATAAGCTGGAAGCCTAGACCACACACAGCATTCCTGGAGGGAAAGAGCACCCGGCAGTCCTTTGCCATTTGAAAGTCTTTCACAGTTTTTCCTAGAACCACAGTGGACTGTGCTCCTTTGTTTGCTTTTCTAAACCCCTACCAGACTGCAAGCTTCTTGAGAAGAGAGGGAACAACACGCACAGTGAGAGGTTCCTTTTGATTTTAGGAAGCTTCTGCAGGAGATGACGTCTGAAATGGGCAGAGAAAGAAAGGCTACATTCCTCCTAAAGAGCATCCAGAGAGAGCCTTGTGGGACCACAGCACAAGTGACTGGCAAGCATGCATTAGGCACAGACTATATGCCCGGAAGACAAAAAGATGAACAAAGTCTTGTCTCTGTTTCCGAGAAGCTCTCAGTCCGTGGTCGCAATAAAAAGATATCAACGCTTACAATCAAGTGTCGTGAGGGCCCTAAGAATCCAGACACCAAACCTCAGTGTTTCCCAGGCCCAGGTCTGATGAAGGGCCTGAGACAGAGATGCATGTGAGCCTGAAGCAGCCTCAGGGAAGTGAATGGGAAGCATTTGTTCTACGCTATTACCAGACTCCCTCTCCCTTCTGATCTTTGAGTGGGACTTGTGCTGGCAGACGGGCAGCAGTGCAGAACTAATGTCTGAGTTCCCTCCAATGTCTTGGAATGGAAATCCTCATTACAGGCCACGGTAACCCTGTAGCATTCCCAAAGTCTCACTTAAAGTTACTGCAAAGACGGGCCGGCAGAGTGGCGCGTTGGTTGGGAGCTGGCTTGGGACGCCAGAGGGCCCCGGTTCAGATCCCACATATGAGGGCCGATAACACTGCCCTCTACAGCTAGGATGGTGAACAACGGCTCAACCTGGATCTGGGATGCTGTGAGTAAGTCGCCGGCGATGGCGTAGGCTGCAGCCCCTGCTGCAGTGGATTGCCATGGGCTACCGTGTGTAGCCAGCAGCCAGCGTGAGTGGCCAGCAGCCACCGTGAATGGCCGTCCAGAAGCCAGCAACTGATCTGCCTCGCCTGGGAAGAACGCAATGATGGTGCCAACTTGGACCAGTGAAGCAACGTCCTCCACAACTAGACTGAAGAACAAAACGACAGCAACTTGTCTGTTTCCTTTCCCCCAATTCCCCAGCGCTGTTCCCATCCCCCAATTCCCCAATAAAAATCTTTTTTTTTTTTTTTAAGATTTTATTGGGGAATTGGGAGGAGGGGAACAGCGTTGGGGAATTGGGAAAGGGGAACAGACAGGTAGACAAATTGCTGTTTTGTTCTTCAGTCTAGTTGTGGAGGACGTCGCTTCACTGGCCCATGTTGGTATGATCATTGTGCTCTTCCCGGGTGAGTCAATCAGTCGCCGGTCATTGGTCGGCCGCTCACAATGGCTCCCGGTAGCTCACACCAGCTGCCAGTCGCTCACGCTGCCTGACAGCCATTCACGTAGCTCACGGCAGACCACTGCAGCCCTGCTGCAGCCTACGCCATGACTCACGGTAGCCCAGCTCCAGGTCGAGCTGTTGTTCACCATCTTAGCTGTAGAGGGCAAGTGTCACTGGCCCTCATGTGGGATCCGAACCGCAGCCCGGCTGCTCAGAGCTGGTGCTCCCAAGCGAGCTCTTAACCAGCTGAGCCACTCGGCCGGCCCCCCAATAAAAATCTTTAAAAACGAAAAGAAAAAAGTTACTGTAAAGAAAATGGTGTTCACCTGCTGAAAGGCAGTATTTTGAAAGGAGGACTAAGCAACAAGGAAACTCAGGAAAACGTGTTCTCCCCTAGAATGTAAGCTCTGTGAGACAGGGAGTATATCTGAATATGTTTGTTATGTGATAGCACTCCTTTGCTGAATATATAAAGAATGAATTAATGAATGATTGGGAGAGGGGACGGAGCACCGGCTGCCCTGCTCAGTGCCCTCAGATGCAGTCAGTAGAAGACTGGCGTCCTTTCCATACTCAAAACATCAAACAACTCTTGGTTTTCTCTGCTCCCCCCTGGACAATCATTTGGCCTCTCCTATACTTTCAGCTGCCCAACAGATAAGGATATGCTCAGCAGGCTGGGCAGGAACGTCCAACCTGAGTGCCAGCCACACTGTACCCATGAATTCTGGCACACATGCCAGCCTCACAGGTATGTCAAGCTCCGAGGCTCCATTCCACCCAGGGACACTGACAAGACCACACCATGGTGAGTACACCAAGGTGGTGCCACCCAAGTTGGCCTCCTACCCACAGGCCTGTGACACTGCCACCTCACCATCTGCCCCTTTTTGATTCTGCACTGATCATTGAAGTGTTTCTCCCAACACTGCCGACCTGGGTTGGCAAACCCGGAGCACTCCTGACGTGCTACCCAGACAGCTGGGCTGCCTCAGCTGCCTCCCTGCCCCATGGGTCCCATCCGGGCCAGCCCCAGCCTCGGGGACAGTCGCCAGGCACCTGAGATGCTTGTGCTTCTCAGGAAGGGGCAGACACCTTGGGGACCTGCTCAGGACCGGCTGTGGGGTCAGCCTAGCCCACCGCCTGCAGGCCTGCTGAGCCGCCTTCCACACCTGGCACCCGGCACACATATTCCCCGAGGCGAGAGGGGTCGTGGGCTCTGGGCTCAGAGACCTGCGCTCAGAGCCTGGCTCCGCCACTCACTGGCTGTGTGGCTCTGTGCCTCAGTTTCCTCATCTGTAAAATAAGGATAATAATAGTTGTATCAGCCAGAGTTCAGTACAGGAAACAGGAACCACTTGAGGTATTTGTACAAAAGTGATACAGAAGGTTAGGTGTTGACTGGGATGGTTTGAGTGGCTGGATGGGGGCGGGGAGGACGTAAGGCTGAGTCTCTAGAAGACCTGCCCCCTTGGCCTGGGCAGGAAAGGAAGGTGGGTATCTGGAGGTTGTCACTGTCGCTACTGAGTTCTGGGATACGCTGACATGGCTGTGACCCAGCGGACAGGCAGGGCCTCCCCTGCTGCGGCCAGGGCTGGGGGTGCACACTGGACCCCACTGCAGGAAAAGACACACGTCTGCATGACCCTGCCTGCCAGAAGGGAGCAGCCAGAGCAGCGGGAAGGTGGCCCCTGGCTCCCTCCCACCTCCCAAATCCCACGGGAGGGCCCAAGCCTTGGCCCACAATCTGCACCCAGCACTCTCGAAGGTTTGGGAAATGGAGTTTTAGCTTTCTGCCTCCAAAGTACAGGACACAGGTGGGAACGGGTCCTGGGTGCCACTCAGCCCCACGAGGACTAACCGCGTTTGTGCCTGGAGGGCACTCTCCCAGGTCCTGGCACACAGCACGTGCTCAACTAGGGTGGGCTCCTGTGAACACCACAGTGGTTCTGGCTCTACGCCTGCCATGTGCCAGCACCGGGCTAGGCCCTAGGAGATACCACAGTGAACAAGACAGGGCTCTTCCCTGGGGAAGGGACGAGACTCCAGGGGGGCATGAAGTGGTGAGTAAAAGTGTGTCCTAAGAGGCTGGGGAGCTCAGGGGCTGTGAGGGCAGAGAGGGGGCCCCAGGCCAGCCTTGAGGGAGGGACGTCAGTGACAGCTTTTCAGTAGTAGTGGTGTCTAATGTGAGGCTTAAGGGAGAACTAGAAATTCACTAAATTAAGCAGGGGGAAACAAGGAAGGGTGTGTGTGTGTGTGTGTGTGTGTGTGTGTGTGTGTGTGTGTGTGTGTGTGTGTGTGTGTGTGTGTGTGTGTGTGTGTGTGTGTGTG
>NW_017731647.1:409991-419046 GCF_001890085.2 Hipposideros armiger | reverse complement strand
GCGCGCGCGCGCTAAGTTCCACCTTGAGGGAGATATACATATTCAAAACTCTAGAAGATGGAGGGTGCTTGGCATTTCCATGAGTGGACAGTTCAGTGACCAGTGCAGAGTAGTGAGGAAGAAATGAAGTTGGAGAGGAAAGCAGGGCCATGGAGAGCTCATGGGACTTTCCATGTCCCTTTGGAGAGTTCCAGCTGTATCCTGTGGGCGATGGGGAGCCACAGTGAGGATTTCCGCGGGGAGAAGGACCACGGCCTCTCTGGTTTCAGAAATCTCACTATGAGGTTCTTCTTTGTGCAACAAGCAGGAAGAGGGGGCGAGATCGCAGGCCAGGATTTCAGTTAGGATGTTGCCGTGTCTGGGCTGGAAATAATGGTTGTCTAGAGGAGGACAAGGGGAAAGGCAGGGCAGATCCAAGGGGATTTAGGAAGAGGCAGAGTGCCCAGGATAGGGAGTGGGAGTGGGGAGGCACCTGGGGTGGCTGCCAGGCTTCACCCATGGCACACCCAGAAGGGCGGGGCCCCCACCCACTCCCGTACTTGATCCTGGGTGGTGCCCACCCACAGGCTCCCTGCCTCTGGACCGAGTTCACAAAGAGCCCCTTTCCTCCATCACCTTCATGGCCTGCACGCAGTTCAGTTCCACCACCATGTATTAATCAGCTATTACACGCCAGGAACCAGGGAAGCTCCTCCCTGCCTTACCTAAGTGAATTGCAGCTGGTGACTGGAGGCTCTAAAGCAGGCGTGGGAGGTTGCAGCCGGGCTGTGAGAAGGGAAAAGCTGTGGACGCACAGCCTGCACTCAGGTCCTCTCCCTCCCCCAACACTGAAAGACCCTGACCCCTCACCTCTCATCCCCAAGATAGGAAAGGTATAAGTGACATCAACAGGGCTTCAGACAAAGCCCTTGGGCTCCAGCCTCTATGGGAACAGGCGGCCACCCCTGGTCTCTTTCTGCTCTGAAAGTTCTGTATTCTTTCTGCTGTGAGATCCTGGATGAACGAGGGACCCACCGGCTCATTCACCCACAGGACTTGCTGCCTGCCATCTAGTAGAGTCAGTCCTTGGAATTAAGGCATTTTCCCAGAGGCTCTTGTCAGCAGGGATGTTAGCCCATGACTACCTGGGTAACGTATTAACTTCCACTCGCTATCACACTAGTGCAGGCAAATTATAAGACTGCTCTTGTATGAGCTGAGAAAAGAGGCCTGAAGTCTTTCTAGGGAGGTCTGGGCACTGGAAAATAATGATAGTAACAGCATTTACTATTGACCGAGCACTCCACATTTCTAAATCTTTATAATTCTGCAAGGTAATTATTGTTCCCATTTTGTGATGATGACACCGAGGCTCAACTAAGTTATTTGCTCATCTGAGGTCACAAGGCGACTGGTGGCTGAGCTGGAATTTTAACCAACCCAGGCCTGATGGCAGTGCCTTCTGCTTAGCGACTACATGAGGAAGAAAAACTAACTTTTCCTCTATCCTTCGAAGTTCTTCTGGCTAGTCTAATAACCAAGTTGACATGAGACAACTTTATAGGAGAAAATCACCAAGTTAGTCACATATGTACATACGGGGCTCCCAGAAGCACATGGCACCTGAGGACAGATCAGGGAGTCAGGGCTTCTATGCCATGAAAATGGAAAAGCAAATGTTGGCAAATACATGTGTGCTGGGCCGTCTTTAACAAGGGCACCCAGACAGGACTTGATCAGGTGGGCCTTGCTAGGCTCCTCCCTCTCTATCACACACTAGTTTTTATTAAACTATAGTGATCTATGGTGATGGCTCTATCTAAATTATTTTAGGCAGTTAGGGGAAGATCAAAGTTTTTTTTCTGAGGTTTGTGTTTCTTAAAAATAACCAACTTAAAACAACTGATATCCCAAAAGGTATATTTTGGGTGGCAAACGCTACTCCCCTTCAATTACATGGTCATTAAACCTTGCTCCCTGCCAAGTGACACTATTCTCCAGAGCAGTCACATCCCAGAAGGATGTTGTTCTTTTCTCTCCCATGTTTGTTGGGCTAGGCCTAGGACTGAAGCTCCCGGGATTGGTGGGGGGTCCTGAGCCGAGGCCAGGCTGCTGAGGGGACGCCTGCTGGAGGGAAGGCTGCACAAGGACAGAGGGTCAGCAGGAGCTCTGTGGAGCTCTGTCCTCCGTCTCACCTCCCCAGCTGGGGTCTCCAGGGCTCTGCAGCATCCTGATCTCGTCCCCATGCTTCAAGGCCCCAGGATTCCTGAGCTTGTTGTTTCTCCTCCTCGTCTGACTCTGAGGAGCCGCAGGACTTCACCTTCCCCCGCCCTGGGACACTGTCCAGAGCCCCAGCCGACTGGCTGGACACTGCCGCCCTGGGTTTAAGTTCCACCAACCCTAACACTCTCAAGTCCCCAGCTGATACGCCAGGCCGGGTACAGCTGACAGAGCTTATTCATGTGCAGTGGCTGCCCAGTGACCATGGTGGTGGGAGTGGGGAGAAGACACTAGGCCCCTGGTAGCTGTCTTCCCTGTAGGGGAGGAAAAACAATTTTCCCTCTGAGTTCTTGGCTGAAGCCCCTGGAATGACAAACAGAATAACAGGAGAAAAACGAACAGATATTTATTCATGTGTGTACCTCATGCATACATGGGAAGCACTCAGGAAAAAATGAGTTAACTCTCCCAGCTGGCCTAAGCCAGCAGCTTAAGTACATGAGCTAAAGACAAGAGAAAGAAAGGTGGGCGGGGAGGGCGGCCTGTTATGGAAGGTCACGGAGCAAAGCAGGGCAAACAACGGTAAGGTTGTCAGAAAGACTTAGGTCACTGCTTTCTCCGCTAATAAGAGTCTCTTATGATGTAGAGGCATCTTTTCTTCCTAGTACAGAGAAGGAGACACTCTTGCAAATAGGGATTTCCTTTATAAATGTAAGTTTCCCTTTCAGAAGAGTAATTTCTACTCTATTTTCAGAGCTTCTCCTGTGTCTGTTGTTTCTCAAAATAATCAGCTCAAAATAATCATTATGCCCAAGAGGCATGTTGTGAGGTGGCACATTCTGCCATCCCCAAACCTGGGCTCCCTGCCACAGCCCCGGGCAGCTTTCAGGGGAAAAGAACATTCTGGTCTAAAGAGAGACCAATAGTCTGTCTTGGGTCATAAGACCTCGGCTGGGCCATGACCCGGGCACATCTTGGTGACACCAAGTCTGTGAGCAGCAGGACTGGGAGGTTCCATCCAGGGCCTGGCAGCCTCTGCGGAGCTCAGCCTTTGCTAAGTGATTAGCCCCCACTGGGAGGCTTGGGGATCCCCAGACCCACGGGTCATTCCCAGTATGCAATCCTGCTGGGCAGGGCGGAAGGCCAAGGCGTAAGTCTCCTCTCACATGGGACTCCTCTGATGGGGAAAGCCAGCTCAGGCTGCCAGAAGCTCCTTGGGCTGCCTCTTGCTTCAGACTCCCCTCCTGCTTACGCCCAGCCCTAGGCCTCGGGAAGCAGGAACTGATTCTCCCCAGCAGCCCCTCTATATTCCCGGAGAAACCCGTACCCCTACATACAGTTTCTCCCAACGCAGCACAAGATACCACTCACGCCTCAACAAATGAACACTGCCCTCCCCCGAGGCAGGCATTCCCGATACACATATGCATGAATTCCTCAGGGCCTGAAAGCAGCTCTGTCTGCCACAGGGACTTCACACTGCCCTTCAGGGCTGGACCACAAAAGAAACCTGGCCTGTGGGCAGACAGGATGCTCTCCTCCCTACTCAACGCCCCCCGCCCCCAACACACCTGCCGCCACCCTCCGCCCCAAGGCCTCCCCCCAGGCTGGATGTGGCAGTGTGGGGCGCCCTCGTGTGGGCGAGGCCGGCCCCGCACCCTCCCGCCAGGCTGCCTTCCTCCAGCACCTGAGAGCACCCTCCTCCCAGAGCCCTGGGCCCCACTGTCCCTCGGGTGACAGTGTTCTGCCTCGGCCCACGCTCACTACTTTTGATTGGTCTGCCTCCAACCTAGACTCCCTCCTTCTTTTACCTACGAATCTTTTCTCACTTACATTTTAAAATACAGTATTCTGTGCATATAAAAGGACACATTTAACAAAATGTTAATTATAAAACAATGTAGTTAACACCTGGAGCCTGCCACCTGACAGGGGAGCTAAAATATCACTTAATACATTTTATCTTCCTCTTCACCCATTCCCTCCTGTCTGCCCCAAGAGGTAACCACTGTTCTAATTCCATGTTTTCTCTTGCTTTTTTGGTTTATTTCACTTTTTTTTCAAAAATTTTTATTGTGGTAAAATACACATAACGTAAAATGTACCCTGTTAACCATTTTAAGTGTACAATTCAGTGGTATTAAATACAGTCAAATTGTTGTACAAGCATCACCACTATCCATCTTCATGCCTTTTTTCATCTTGTATAACTGAAATGCCATATCCTTTAAATAGTAACTCTTGTTAAAGGATAAGCTGAGGCATATTAAATTTTTTAAGTTTATTTGAGCAAAAATCAATCTGAATTGGGCAGCACCCAATCGCTAGAAAGGAGCTCCAAGGAGGTGTATTAAATGACTCTTATAGGGAGCAGGAATAAGGCAGTTATACTGGGAAAAAAGAGGGTTGGTTATTGCAAAGCTCCTTTCCTTCAGGGAATGGCAGAGATCAGGCGACTCTTTAGTTTGATCAGGTGAGTCCTGATGGACTGGTTTAAGATTTCATTTCTGGGAGAGCCAAACCTTCAAGTTTCGGTTTGGTGGTGTGGGCCTTAGTATAAGCATCTCCATCTTGTTTTTAACACTCTCCATTTCTGCGTTCCCCCAGCCCCTGGCCACCACCATTCTACTTTCTGTTTCTATGAATCTGACTACTCTAAGTATCTTATTAAGTGGAATCATGCGATTTTTGTCTTTTTGCAACTGGCTTATTTCACTTAGCATGTCCTCAAGGTTTATTGATGTTGTGAATGTTAGAATTTCCTTTCTTGTTAAGGCGGAATAATATTCCATTATATATATACCATATAAGTGCTTATCAACTTATCCATCAATGGATACTTGGGTTGCTTCCGAGTTTTAGCTACTATGAATAATGCTGCAAGGAGCATGGGTGTACAAATATCTCCTTGAGACCCTGCTTTCGGTTCTTTCAGGTGTATACCCAGAAGTGGAATTGCTGGATCATATAGTAATTTGATTTTAACTTTTTGAGGATCCACCATACTGTTTTCAATAGCAGCTGTATAATTTTACATTCCCACCAACACTGTACAAGGGTTCCAATTTTTCCATATGCTCGCCAACTCGTGTTTTTTTTTATAATGGCCATTCTAATGAATATGAGGTGGTATCTCATTGTGGTTTTTCTTTGCACTTCCCTAATGATTAATGATATTGAGCACTTTTCATGTGCTTGTTGGCCATTTATATCTTCTTTAGAGAAATGTCTATTCAAGTCTTTTGCCCATTTTTTATTGTTGAGTTTTAGGAGCTCTCTATATATTCTGGATAGTAATCCCTTTTCAGTTGCATGATTTGCAAATGTTTTCTCCCATTTTGTGGGGCTGATTTTTTACTCTGTTAGTGTCTTTTGATGCACAAATTTTTCTAATTTTCATGAAGTCCAATTTTTCTATTTTTTTCTTGTTACCTGTGCTTCTGGTGTCATATCCACAAAATCATTACCAAATCCAATGTCATGAAGTTTTTATCCTATGCTTCTTCTAAGAGTTTTATTGTGTTTGTTTTTACATTTAGGTCCTTGATTCATTTTTAGTTAAATTTTGTATACAGTGTTAGGTAAGGGTCCAGCCTCATCTTTTGTATATGGATATCCAGTTTTCCCAGCACCATTCACTAAAAAGATTGTCCTTTTCCCCACTAAGTGATCTTGACACCCTTATTAAAAACCATTTGACCATATATTTGAGGGATTATTTCTGGGTTCTCTATTCTATTCATTGGCTTATGTGTCTGTCTTCATGCCATGTTTGGATTTCAGCTTTGTAGTTAGTTTTAAAATTAGAAGTGTGAATCCTCCAGTTTCACTTTTTTCAAGATTGTTTTGGCTATTTAGGGTCCCTTGAGATTCCACATGAATTCTGAGATGTATTGAATTGTCCGAAAAGTCATGACGCATTTATGCAATGAAAAACATAGAAAAAATACATCATGACTTTTCCAGCATTTCTGCAAAAAAAAAATCATTGGGATTGTGATAGGGACTGCACTGCATCTATAGATTGCTTTGCATAGTACTGACATTTTAACAATATTAAGTCTTCTAATCCATGAACATGGGATGTGTTTCCATTTATTTAATTTGTTCTTTAATTTTTTTCAGCAATGTGTTAAGTTCATGTACAAATCTTTCACCTCCTTGGTTAATTCTGAAGTATTTTATCCTTTTTGATGCTATTATAAATGAAATTGTTCTTGTAATTTCCTTTTCAGATTGTTAAATTAGCATATAGGAATGCAGCTGATTTTTTGTGTGTTGACATTGTACCCTGCAGCTACTTTGCTGAATTCATTAGTTCTACTAGATTTATTTTTTTGGTGTGGGGGGGTGGAATCTCTAGGGCTTACTACATGTAATATCATATCATCCGCAAAGACAATTTTACTTCTTCCTTTCCTATTTGGGTGCCCTTTATTTTTTTTCTGGCCTAATTGCTTTGGCTAGAACCTCCAGTACTATGTTGAACAGAAGTGGTGAAAGCAAGCATCTTTGCCTTGGTTCCTGTTCTTAGAGGAAAAACATTCAGTCTCTCACCATTAGGTATAATGTTTGCAGTGGATTTTTCATATATGGCTTTTTTATGTTTACATAGTTTCCTTCTATTCCTAGTTTTTTCAAGTATCTTTTGTTAACATGAAAGGGTGTTGAATTTCATCTAATGCTTTTTCTGAATCAACTGAGAAAATCATGTGACTTTTTCTCCCCTACATTCCATTAATGTGGTGTATTACATTGATTCTCTTATGCTGAACCATCCTTGCATTCCAGGAATCCCACTTGGTCATGGAGTATAATCCTTTAAACATGCTGCTGATTTTGGTTTGCTAGTATTCTGTTGAGGATTTTTGCATAAATATTTATAAGGGATACTGATCTGTAGTTTTCATTTCTTGTTTCTGTCTGGCTTTGGTATCAGAGTAATGCTGGCTTCACAGAATGAGTTAGGAAGTCTCTCCTCTTCAATTTTTTGTAAAAGTTTGAGAAGGATTGGTTTTATTTCTTTTTTAAATGTTGGTAGAATTAACCAGTGAAGTCCTCAGGTTCAGGGCTTTTCTTTGTCAGGAGACTTTTTATTACTGATTCAATCTTCTTACTAGTTATAGGTCTATTCGTATTGTCTATTTCCTCATGATTGAGTCTTGGTAGGTTAGATTGCTGATCTGAGATCATTCTTGTTTTTTAATGCAGGCGTTTATAGCTAAAATTTCCACCTTAGCACCATACTTGCTGCATCCCATAAGTTATGTTGTGTTTTCATTTTATTCATCTTAGTATTTTCTAACTTCCCTTGTGACTTCTTCTTTGATCCACTGATTGTTTAAAATTGTTTAATTTCCACAATTTTGTGAATTTCATAGCTTTTATTTATGTTGTTGATTTCAAACTTTATCCCACTGTGACTGGAGAAGATACTTTGTATATACAGTAAAACCTTGGATTGAGAGTAACGGTTTGTGAATGTTCCGCAAGACAAGCAAACATTTCTATTAGGTTGGTGCAAAAGTAATAGCGGTTTGTACCATTACTTGTAATGGCAAAAATCACAATTACTTTTGCACCACCCTAATAATACATTTTAACTTGGTAAATGAGTCATGTCTTGCAATACGAGTAGTTTGTTTCCAGAACAAATTATGCTTGCAAACCAAGGTATTACTGTATCTTTTCAAATCTATGGAGACTAACTTTGTGGCCTAACATATGGTTTATTCTGGAAAATGTCCCATATGTACTTGAGAAGAGTGTATATGCTGTTGTTGTTTGGTAAAGTGTTCTGTATATGTCTGTTAGATCCAATTGTTCTACTGTGTTGTTCAAGTCCTCCATTTCCTTATCTTCTGTCTTGTTGTTCTATCCATTATTGAGAATAGCACATTGAAGTCTCCAACTATTATTACAGAACTTCCTATTTTTCCCTTCAATTCTGTTAGACTTTGCTTCATATATTTTTCCAGTCCATTATTGTATATAAAGGTTTGTAATTGTTATAACTTCTTGCTCTATTGAACCTTTTTTTAAAAAGATTTCATTGGAGGATTAGGGAAAGGGAATAGCATTGGGGAATTGGGGAAGGAGAACAGACAAGTTGCTGTCCTTTTGTTCTTCAGTCTAGTTGTGGAGGACGTTGCTTCACTGGTCCATGCTGGTATTACCATTGCGCTCTTCCCGGGTGAGACAGATCAGTCGCCAGCCACTGGACAACTGCTCACGGTGGCTCTTAGCAGCTCACGCTGGCTGCCGGCCACTCACGGTAGCTTATGGCAGCCCAGTGTAGCCTCAATGCAGCCTACGCCAACGCCGGTGACTCATGGCAGTCCAGCTCCAGGTCGAGCTGTTGTTCACCATCTTAGCTGTAGAGGGCACAGCGTCACTGGCCCTCATGTGGGATCCAAACCGGGGTCCTATTGTTCAGAACTGGCGTCTCAAGCCAACTCTTAAACAACACGCTACTCGGCCTGCCCGCTGGCCTCCATGGTTTTTGATGTGAAAACTTGCTATCATTTAGTTGTTTATCTACCTATAGATAATGCATCTTTTATCTTTCGCTGATTTCAAGATTTGTTGTTTTGTTTTTAGTTTTCAGAAGTTTGACTGTGTGTCTTGGCATGGATTTCTTTGGGCTTAGGCTATTTGGGATTTATGTATTTTCTTGAATCTGAAGGTTTTGGTCTTTTGCCAAATTTACTAAATTTTCAGCCATTATTATTATTTTAAAGATTTTTATTGGGGAATTGGGGGATGGGAACAGACAAGTTGCTGTCCTTTTGTTCTTCAGTCTAGTTGTGAAGGACGTTGCTTCACTGGCCCAAGTTGGCACCATCATTGCGCTCTT
>NW_017731647.1:406561-407876 GCF_001890085.2 Hipposideros armiger | reverse complement strand
TGAGGGCCAGTGACACTGCCCTCCACAGCTAAGATGCTGAACAACAGCTCAATCTGGAGCTGGGCTGCCATGAGTCACCGGCGACAGCGTAGGCTGCAGCCCCTGCTGCAGTGGGTTGCCATGGGCTACCGTGTGTAGCCAGCAGCCAGTGTGAGTGGCCAGCATCCACCGTCATGGGCCACCCAGAAGCCGGCGACTGATCTGCCTCACCCAGGAAGAGCACAATGATGGTGCTAACTTGAGCCAGTGAAGCAATGTCCTCCACGACTAGACTGAAGAACAAAAAAAGGACAGAAACTTGTCTGTTCCCCTTCCCCCAATTCCCTAGCGCTGTTCCCATCCCCCAATTCCCCAATAAAAACCTTTAAAAAAAAAACTCTGGAAGTGATCATTTTGACCCTCTATAAGTATCAGGTTTCTTTCTTTAAAATTTGGCTTATCTGATGGAAGAGTTAGCTCGTCAATAGCATTTAAGGCACACAGTTGACCTCTGTAACAAACAAGTAGTATTAAGAGGATTATATCAGAGTTTATACTTTATACTTTAGTTCTAAGCCAGAATTCATGTGTGTCCAAATTAAACCATGAGAACAAATATCATCCCAATCTGAAGAACCCACAGAACCAGATATGGGAATATTAGTTAAATTAACTAATCACATGATTTCTTTATGTTTCGTGGATCTTTACAGTAATATTAAAAATCCTAGAAAAATCTAGGGATGTAAGTAAAACATTCTTCCTCTACAACAGCACATGTTCCAACTCGAAAAGCCAGCATCAAATGCAAAGCAACTCTATGTCTCATGTCTTAATTTCATGAACCTATTGGGTGAAGTGTCCTATGACCTAAGTGACACTGTCTAGCTCTCCTGCTAGTCTCTGAACCATAAAATGTAGGATTCTCAGGAAAATACATAGAATGAAAATTTTGATTTCTTACTGTGATATTTTTCCACTTGATTTTTAGAGTCAAAATATAACTTAGTGGGTGGCCGGTTAGCTCAGATGGTTAGAGCGCAAGCTCTTAACACCAAGGTTGCTGGTTTGATTCCTACATGGCCCAGTGAGCTGCGCCCTCCACAACTAGATTGAAAGACAACAGCTTGATTTGGAGCTGAGCTGCTGGTGGACGGTCGGTTGGCTCAGTTGTTTAGAGTGTGGTGCTCGTAACACCAAGGTTGCTGGTTCAGTTCCCACATGGGCCAGTGAGATGCACCCTCCACAACTAGACTGAAGACAACGACTTGACTTGAAGCTGACAGGTCCTGGAAAAACACACTGTTCCCCAATAAAGTTTAAAAACACTATATAT
>NW_017731647.1:400477-406001 GCF_001890085.2 Hipposideros armiger | reverse complement strand
CGACTGATCTGCCTCACCCAGGAAGAGCGCAATGATGGTGCCAACTTGGGCCAGTGAAGCAACGTCCTCCACAACTAGATTGAAGAACAAAAACCGACAGCAACTTGTCTGTTCCCCTTCCCCCAATTCCCCAGTACTGTTCCCATCCCCACAATTCCCCAATAAAAATCTTTAAAAAAAATAAATAAAAAAGTAGAATTCTCTGCACTTTTCAGGGCTCATAAATTGTTTTAGCTAAACCACAGTTAAATTGTAGCCAGGAATTGGTTTCATACTAAGACGTGACCAAGGGTATAAAAAGCAATATTAAGCATAAGGACATTATAAGTATAGTTGAGAGGTAATGAGTGTCTGTTAACCATCCAGAACCTTATCCCAGCAAAGAAAAATATATACATAACTAGAAAAATAAAGAACAAAAGCATAGATTAAAGCAGAACAAGCTATACTTCTACATCTTGTTTCATGAGTCTTGGGTGGAAACTATCTTCTCCTAATGATGCTCTGCTTCAGGTTTTAGGAGCAATCAAAGACTTAACCCTGATGGTACAAAGGTGATCCAAGCATTTGAGTGTGAGACCAGGTGTCTTTCCAGCTGAGAGACACAAATTCAGGCATTTACACCCTGGAGCTATAATGCTCAATGTACCTGACAGTGTCCTTTCCAACATGATTGCAAGATGTGTGTGTATATCTTAATGTCTTTTCCAGAGGACAAAACTTCCAAGTTTTAGGTCATGTAGAGAATACCTGGGAAAATATACAGAAAAGGCAGTTTGTACCTGCTGGCCATATGACAGCACATCCCATGAGTCCTTTGCAAATCTCTACTATATTTGCCTAGAGTAACACAGAGTGGAGAATAAATACCCAACCTCATAAAACAACTTGTGAAAAACTCATATGGTGAGAGCTGAAGAGTTCCACAGACCGTACCAATCATGGTCATAAGGCCCAGAAGTAAAACACGTGGCCAAACAAATCCAAGAGTGTGAAATACAGTTTCACCATTTCAGTTTTAAAGTTCCATTAGCTTTCTCTGCTTTTCCTAAATGAGGATCAGGGAGGGGGCTGGCCAGATGGCTGAGTTGAGTAGAGTGCTTGCTCTTAACAACAAGGTTGCCAGTTTGATTCCCGCATGGGATGGCGGGCTGAGCCCCCTGCAACTAGATTGAAAAGCTGCGACTGGACTTGGAGCTGAGCTTGCACCCTCCACAACTAGGATTGAAGGACAACAACCTGACTTGCAGCTGCAGCTGATGGGTCCTGGGAAAAAGTGTTCCCCAATAAACTTTAAAAACAACAACAACAACAATGAGGATCATGGAGGCAATGAAGTTTCTGAGTAAAAAGTAATCTTTGTTTTTTTAACTGTGGTAAAAAACATGTAACATGAAATCTACCATCTTATCAAATTTTTAAGTGTACAGTCCAGTCAACTACATGTGCATGGTTGTGCAGTTCGGTTTTTCATTTCGCATAACTGAAACTCTATTCCCATCGAACAGCAACTCCCCTGTTCCTCCTACCCCTAGAAACAAGGTTTTGCAAAATTCATTCATGACAGTTCCAGGAATGACAGTCCCATTGGAGAGATGAGTTGAAATCCCCCCATGTTGATAATATAAAACCAAGAAAATTTTTCTACTCTTAGAGCCATTGCTTCCTGACAAGGAATGGCTTCAATCTTGAGAAGCAGCAAATGACCATGCTGAGCATGGACATCCTTGCCTTGTTCCTGATCTTAGGGCACAACCATTCAATCCACAGTGTGACATTAGCTGGGAGTTTTCATAGATGCCTCCGGGGTGAGGAAGTTCCTTTCCATTCCTATCTTGCTAGCAGTTTTTATCAGTAATGGATTTTGGATTTTGTTAACTGTATTTCCTGTTTCTATTGTAATAGTGGGTTTTAATCTTTAATCTGTTAATACAGTGAATTACATTGATTGATTTTCTAATGTTCAACCAACCTGGCATTCTGGTATAAACCCCACTTGGTCATAATGTATAATCTTTTTTATATATTATTGGATTTGATTTGCTAATTTTTTTTTTAAAGATTTTTATTGGGGAATTGGGGGATGGGAACTGCACTGGGGAATTGGTGGAGGGGGAACAGATAAGTTGCTGTCCCCTTTTGTTCTTCAGTCTAGTTGTGGAGGATGTTGCTTCACTGGCCCAAGTTGGCACCATCATTGCGCTCTTCCCAGGCGAGGCAGATCAGTCGCCGGCTTCTGGACGGCCAATCACGGTGGCTGCTGGCCGCTCACGCTGGCTGCTGGCTACACACGGTAGCCCATGGCAACCCACTGCAGCAGGGGCTGCAGCCTACGCCGTCGCCGGCGACTCATGGCAGCCCAGCTCCAGATTGAGCTGTTGTTCAGCATCTTAGCTGTGGAGGGCAGTGTCACTGGCTCTCATATGTGGGATCCAAACCGGGGCCCTCTGGCGTCCCAAGCCAGCTCTTAACCAACGCGCCACTCAGACGGCCCCGGAGGGAGATTTATCAATTTTATTCATCTTCTCACACTGATCAGAAGAGTGACATGCTATGATTTACATTTAGCAATATCACTCTGGTTATCTGGTTTAAAAGAGTGTAGCAGAGAAGAGAAGAAGCAGGGAGACCAATTAGAAGGATATTAAAATAAACCAAAGGAGAGGAAATGGTGGTTCAGGCTAGGCTGTCAGCAGTGAAAATGGTAAGTGGTCAGCTTTTTAATATATTGGGTTGTTGGAAAAGTCATGACATATTTTTTTCTGTTTGTTTTTTTGCAAAAATGTGTCATGACTTTTCCGACAACCCAATATTTTGATGGCAGAATTGATAGGATTTGATGAAAGCAGGATGTAGTGTATGAAATAAAGAGAGAAATCAAGTATTGCCCCAGATTTTTTACCTGAACAATGGAAAGAATTAAGTTCTCATTTACTGGGAAAAGAAGAAAGAAAGGTTTTAGAGATGGGACGATCAAGAGCTCAGTTTTTAGATACATTAAATTTGAGATGTCTGTTAAATTTCCAAGGTGACACCTGAATATCCCATTTGGAGTTCATAGGAGACTGGGCTGGTGAGATAAAATTTGGGAGTCATCAGCATATAAATGGCATCACAATTCGGGTTCTTTGGAGAGCTGATTCTGAGGCACATGTTAATGTTTATGATGTTTAGCAAAGAATGCCCAGAGATCAACATCTCTGGAAGAAACGGGGAAGCAGCAGACTGGGCAGAGGGAGTCGAGCTACGATGCAGCCCTCACAGCCTCAGCTGATTCCGTGGGAGACTGCGGAGCTGAAAGGGCCTGTCAGAGTTGCCTTACGAGGCCTTTACACGCTTGCCGCAACCAGTTACTGGATGTTGACAATACCCAAAAAGACATGGCCTGGGGCACGGTGGCTCTGAGCAGCTGAGGGAGTCCCTGAAAGGACCGACAGCTGTTGACTGTGCCCTTAGCTGCTGGGGCAAAAGTCCCTCCTTAAAGGTATCTGGGTAGTACATCACAGTTCACACCACTGATAGTATTTACAACCACAGACTGGATGATGTAAGAAGAGGTACAATGGCAGGGACCTGGGGCAGCGTTAGGGATCAGGGGAATAAGAAGGAACCAGAGAAAGAAAGAGTAGCTGGCGAAGTAAGAGAAGAGACGGGTGCGTGTGAGACCCTGGACGCCAAGCCAAGAAAGTATTCTGCTACTACTACTACGAGTTGTACCTCCCTGGTCTGTACATGCTGCAGGCGCTGTCCCAGGGCTGGACAAGTGGCCCAACAAAGGAAGAGCCTCAGTTCCACATTTCTCTTTAGATGTTTTCTCTGCCATTAGGCTGCACTAATGTCCAGTGACTAATGAAGTGAATGCTTAAAGCTTACTTTTCAATCAAAGCTCCCTTAATTTTAGCAAATAGTAAAAGGAGGCAGGCGAGGGAGGAAAAGAAAACAGTGATCAAGCTCATTTATGTACTAAGCTTCTTTTCTGCTGAAAAGCAAATTGCTTGACAGAGGGAAATGGCTTTTCCCTTTAAGATCAAACCAGTTTGGGGTGCTTCCTTTACATCAGCTATCCAGGAAGTAGAAAACCGAGCCCTCTGGACACCAGCTTCAGACAGTCTGTATGCCAGATGACAGCATGGCACAATGGGGACGACATGGGCCTGACGGACCTGGGTTTACAATCTGGTGGTGACAATCAACTGTTTGACTATAAGCCAGTTCCTTAACATCCTATACCTGGGTTTTGATCCACTCAGAAGAAAGGAGAGAAGAGTTAATAACTCTTACTTTGTAAAATTTGGAAAACAATTAGAGCAAAGTGTATGTGAAGTACTCCTATGCAGTAGACAGGCAGTCAACAGCTACTGTTATGTCTCTGTGGTTTGTGGGCTGAGTGTGAGCACAGACCTACACTGAGTGCTTGGAGCAGAATATATGCCCTGTGGGAGGGGCGAGGAGGCACCTGGTGCGGGAGGGTGAGTATGTGGAGCGCCGCTGTGTCACTGGAGCTCTGGGAGTCTGTGTGGCCGTGATCTCTCTGTAGGTTATGTCCGCGTTCTCCATCCTTCTTGGAGAAGCCTCCAGACAAGCATGGGAGGCAGTCTCAGAAGGGACTCTTCTGGGAATGTGGGGCACAGCACCCCTTTCCTTGGAGCAGCAACAGCTCTCAGGCCCCACTGCTATACCTCCATCAGTCCCTGGTGACTTGTAAAAAGACTTCAAAGGAGAAACTTCAGACCAGAAATCTCACTCGCCATTCATGGTTTTAAATCTTGATAACACAACCCTAAAGAACATGTCTGTCAATGTTAATCAGTCTCTAGTAGGGGAGAGGGGAGAGAAGAGACACACAGAGCTGTACAGAAGCAGCCAGGCCAGCAGGGGAAAAGGGTATATGTTTCCCCTTGAATTCTGTAAAAGAGCCTCCAAGATGCACATGCCTGATAGAGGTGAAAAAACAAAGGAATAACAAGAAAACAAGTGGAGGAGAGATGGAACCAGAGGAGGCGGGGGAAGCAACAGGTGCTGTGATAATGAGGTGTGGCTGGAGGGTAGATGGCCAGGCTCTCACCCGCAACCTTTCTTTCCTGCACCCCCCCACCCTAGTCACTGTTATTTGAACTCCCTACTCTAACACCCTAACAGGAAGCACAAGAAACAAATATTTGTTTAGTACTAGAAATATTAATAAATATTATCTCATTTAAATAATTCTCACAATACCCACATGAGGTAGGTAGGTAGGTACTATTACCTCTATTTCAGAGATGAGCAAATGGAGAATCAGAAGTCACAGAGCAGTAGGTTCTGGATCAGGGCTGATGCTGTCTCCTAGGCCAGACTACCGCTATCCCTTGGCCTTGAAAGCTTGGTTTGTTGCTATCATGATTCAATCATCATTCTATTCTTTTTTTTTTTTTTTTTTTTTAAATTTTTTTTTTTTTGGGATAGAACAGCGCTGGGGAATTTGGAGAAGGGGAACAGGGACGTTGCTTCACTGGCCCAATTTGGCACCATCATTGCGCTCTTC
>NW_017731647.1:378691-400188 GCF_001890085.2 Hipposideros armiger | reverse complement strand
TGTCACTGGCCCTCATATGTGGGATCCGAACCGGGGCCCTCTGGCATCCCAAGCGAGTTCTTAACCATCGCGCCACTCGGCCGGCCCAATCATCATTCTATTCTGATTAGCAAAGGCATACATGCTTGCCAGAAGACATAAGGAATTTCAGAAGGCTAGGAGAAGAAAATAAAAATCATTTGTGAAATGTAGTAGCTCTATTTTCTTTTCACATTTTCTGTATGACTTTGATAATAAGGTAAAAGTTGAAACAATGATAGTCATAAACAAAATTATCCCTCCTCTCAGCAACTCCCTCGAGTCTCCCTGACCTATCCCGCTGAGCAGCCTCTTCATGAATTTCAACCAGAGAGGAATCGTGTGCACTTGCCCCTAAGTTGTGTGGGATCTTTCATCTCTTCTCACTCAGAGCAAGTGTCCATCCTTGTAGATGACAAGGAGGGATGAAGCTGGGGGAGGAAGGGGCTCCCTAGAAAGGGATAAATATTGAGCCTTGCTCCTAGGTACTTGAATACCACTTGAGGCAGTGCAGGCAGGGGAAAATACGAAATAGAAGCAGCATGAGTAATATGCTGCCAAGTATTGGTCAGGCTATGATACACAACAGAAAACTCATCTCAGACAAGCCTAGACCAAAGAGGGATTTATTGGTTCATGTATTCAAATATCCCAGAGGCACCCTCACTTCAGACAAATCTGGATCAGGGACTCAGAAGATGTCATCATAAATTTACTCTCCCTTCATATCTTATCTCTGTTTTTCTCTAAACTGGTTTCATTCTCACACTGGCTGACCCCATGGAAGGGCAAGCTGCTGCCAGCAGTTCTGAGCTTGTATTGTTTTATTTTCCAATGCAGAGCTAGAGAACATCTTATTCTAACAGTCCAGTGAAAGTCCTAAAATTGAATCTCACTGACTCTGATTGTTCTAACTTGAGTCACATGCCTATCCTTGAACCATCAATGCAGCCAACGAGGTATCAGTTACAGATGCTGTCGCCTGCCAACAACAAGGAACTTGATAAAACAAAATGGAGTTCCCGTTCCTTATAGAAAACCATTGTGCAATGTATAGCTCCTGCTGATGATTCAATGAACTGACATCTTTGATAATTCTTTGGCCTTTTCTTAATTACTGCAAGATGGCTGCTGCAGTTCTAATACAAAATCACATCCAGGTTCTAGGCAGGAAAAAGGGTGTTATGGGCAGCAAATATCCCTCCCCTCTCTGAGGAAAGCCAAAGCTTTCCCAAAAGCACCCAGCAGACTTCTGCTCACAATTCACTGGCTCTAACTAGGTCACAAGGCTATAGCTACCTTCAAGGGAGACTGGGCAGCCAAGTATTTGGCTCTTCCAAACTCTCCAGCTGAGTTACATTGAGAAGGGAGCGGAAAACAGGAATTGGGTTAGCCAATCAGTGGGGGCCTGCCACAGAAGTCATACTCTGATTGGCCAGACCTGGTTCACAAGTCCACTTCTGAAGCAGGCGTGGACTCTTCTCCTCTAGGATCAATGAACTGAGGTGACAGAGGAAAGCAGGGTGCTATAAACATAGAAGGAGGAATGAATGCAAGTCAGGCAAGAATAAAAGCTGTCCATTATTATATATGTTTGAGACAACTTATGATCTGGCCTCCCCAGAAGGACACAGAATCTATCACTAATTATCAGAAAGCAAAAGTTACATGTATTTACCTCAGCATTATCTTAGATGGTATTTCAGATCCCTTTCAATCTAAAAGGTGAAGTAATAATATAGTTACCATCACACAAACACTTCCAATTTATCTGATGATAATACACTTAAAAACAAATATTTAGGTGGTTGTTTTCAGATTAAGTAATATATGCTGAGCATCCGTGTTAGGTGCTTCCCCATAGATTATTTTATGAAGCCCTTACCATAGCAATTCATTTACTGATGAATAAATTGAGATTATGTGAATTGTTCAAAGTCACTTAACCAATATATTCCAAGCTACAAGTCCCCTTACTCAGAAAACAGTATTTTTCTCACTATACCACAACTGCAGCATAACTTCTTAGAACAGACTGGGCCCATTCCAATGAAATCAGGACACTGGGGGCAGTTTCTGAGTATTCTAGAGACTTTCCTTTTCTCCTTATAAAAGTGAAGGAAATGCCAGTCACTCCTGGACTGAAGGCTCTGAGTCTCTTCAAGGAGCAACCCTCTGCCTTAATTGTGATTATTTAGGATGCCTTGCATGGGTTTGGTGACTTTTTCCAGCTGGATTCTCCAAAGGGTTCCAACTAACCTAGTGCCCTGAAGCAAAACAGAAGTCTGCCTGATGGCCCGAGCACCGGCTGCCCAGGCCTGGGGCAATCCTCAAGGCAATGGTGCCCTCTGTTATGTGCAGAGCAGCAGGAATTGGCTTCCTGCCACTAAGGCAGACAGCAACTGAGCAGGTGTTCCAAGGGAGGGATTAGAAAACCTAATCTGTCAAGCCTGCTGGGTCTGGCGGGGGTGTGTGGATGGGGGGGGCGGGGGGTCTGTGTGAGTGTGAGTGTGAGTGAGTGAGTGAGTGAGTGAGTGTGTGTGTGTGTGTGTGTGTGTGTGTGTGTGTGTGTGTGTGTGTGTGTGTTGCTCCTCTGCTTCCTAAGCATGGAGTTCTAAGATGAGGGTAGGAGCTTAACCACCCAGGTCATCCGAGTGCATTTTTCCAACTCCTCCCTTGGCAGAAACACAGGTCTCTAAATAGAGCTTCTCCTGCCATTGCTGTGCATTCAATATGAACTTTTTAATGTGTGCTTGACTAGGAAAGCATTAACTCACTTTTAAAAATCCAGGTTGTAAAATTGTACAGGTGACTAGGTTAACAATAGCATGCTCAATAAAATGCACAGTTAGGTTCATCGATTTAGAGCAAATTTTCTTCACATTGCATTGATCAGTTGTACAATAACTGGTGAACACTTACAGACACTTTTAGAATTTACTGCTTGTCAGAGTGAGTTATGTCTATTACATATCTGAAAAAGAATCTGAACTATTAGATACTACTTTGATCCAATTTAAAAAGAAAAATGTCTACTACTTTTCCTTAATGCTTTGGAATTAATTTAAGGATGACCTAAACTACAATGTGAGCTATTTAAAAATCTGCTACTGTTTGTGACTACTCATTCTGATCAATCAACAATCATTTCAATACTGTGCAAACAAAATAAAATGTAGAAATAATTATGCAACATTTTAATTTCAAAATTTTCTACTTAAAATAATCAAAATTTGTTGATAAAGTCACTGACCTTAATATCAATAAGTTAATATTACAAATTATAACCTATAAAATATATTCATTCAAATTTTCCTGAAAAGAAAAAATACTATCAGCAAATAATAAACTCTAGCTAATAATATGTATGCTGAAGTATTTAGAGGGAAGTGTATTAATGTTTGCAATTTCCTCTGAAACTCATTGATAAAATAAGATGTATTAATGGGTGGATAGAAAAACAGACATGTGACAAAGCAAGTATAATAAAATGTTAATGGTAGAATATAGGTGTTGGATATACAGGTGTTCAAAGTAAAACTCTTTCAACTTTGCTGTATGTTAGAAACTTTTCATAATAATTACTTAAAAGACATCATTACAGAAACTATAGACAAGACAGGTTGGAAAAAGTATTTTTAACACAAGTATCTAAAAAAGGACTTACATGCAAAATACGAAAAGAACTCCTAAAAATCAACAGTAAAAAGATGAATAACCTTATGATTTTTTTTAATGGGTGAAAGGCAGACACTTCACATAAGTATATGAATGTCAAATAAGCACATGAAAAGAAACTAAACATCAGTAGTCATCAAGAAAATGTAAATTAAAACCACAATTAGAGACCATTTTCTACTCACCAGAACTGCCAAAGTAAAAAAGTCTAACAACATTAAATGTTAGCAAGAACATGGAACAACTGGAACTCTCAGACATTGCTAATAACAGAACATACCTGCTTTGGAGAGCTTAGTAGTTTCTAATGAATTTAAACATACCTTTACCCATGACTTAACAATTCCACTTTTAGTTATCTACCAAAGAGAGCTAAAAGCATGTGCCCGCACAAAGACTGATACCCAAATAGTGGTAGCTGTGTTAATTATAAAAGCCCCAAATTGGAAACAATCTAAAAGTACATCAACAGGAGAATAGGTTAAAAAAAATGTGGCACCATCCATAAAAGAAATAAGTGATAAGCTGAACTTTATTAAAATTAAAAACTTGTGCTCTGCAAAAGACAATTATCAAAGTAATCTGAAGACAAGCCACAGACTAGGAGAAAATATTTGCAGAAGACACATCTGACAAAGAAATATTGCCCAAAATATACAAAGAAATCTGAAAACTCAAAAATAAGAAAAAAAACCTGATTACAAAATGGGCCAAAGACCTGAACACACACCTCACCAAAGAAGATAAACAAATGGCAAATAAACCTATGAAAAAATGCTCCACATCATATGTCATATGGTAAAATAGGGTTAAAAACACCTCATTTCTTACCTAAAAGAGATGTTGAAAGAATAATTAAATGAGGGAATGAAAGTGAGGCAGCTGAATTTGTCAGTGAAAACACAACAGAAAATTATTTTTCTTATTGTCCAGATAAAATACCTGAGTAATGTATTCAGCATAAGTAATGAATTTCCAATTCTGCATTTATAAAATCTATCCCCCCTTCTTTAATGGTGTTTCTCATCCTCGTCCCTAATTTCTGAAGTTAAAACTTCCTTTAAATCTTCTTGAGTTTGCAAATAACTGAAGATTACTTAAGACAGCCCACTGCGTGCCAAGTCCAATTGTTCCCAACCTATAAAACAGAAATGTGAACGGCGATTTGTAAGATAAAATGAAAAGCCGCTAGAGGGCACTGTATCCCCTTTGGTTTGCAGTAAAGATTTCAGCGCAAAAATTACTTTTTATCGTAAAGATTATGGTTCATACAGTGAGCTGTTTATTCACCTGGTCAACCCATTCATTAGCTGGGTGACTTTAGGAAGCTCTTTCAGTCTGGGTTTCAGTTTCCACATCTACAAAATGGCTACGTAATTTCCAAGATCCTGTCAACTCTAAAATTCTTATCTTGTACTGTCTTAAAACCAAGATGCCTGTGGAAAACAGTAAGAATCCGGACCTGCTTTACGTTATTACTTTCTCCATCTCGCTCAAACTGGTTCCTCTTCCTACCCTCCGTATTTCTTTTTCCAACTAACCAGCTTAGAGACACTTTTGACCTTTCCCTCTTAAGCACCCTCTATTGACAACTTATAACACAATACATAAACATTGTCAGAGCACTTGCCACGTTTTACCAAACGTTTTCTCTTTTGATTTTCAAAACAAATCGGGCTTGTAGGTATTATCTCCAATGCACCTGCTGGGGAAACAGACCTGGAGGAATTTGGTGAACTGCCCACAGTAACATGGCGAGCAGGTTATAGGACTTGGCCTTCCAAATCCAACGCATATACTCTTCATAGCAATATTCCCAGTCAGTGAGAGGATACAGGTTTTGTGGGGCCTGAAGTAGCCACATTTATCTGGCAGTATGAGTTTTCTATCACTGCTGTAACAAACTACCACAAAAAGTGGCTTAAAACTATGTATATGTTTATGTATATGTATACGAATATGTATATGATTTGTGTGTGAGTTTTATAAGAGTTTAATTGAGCCAAACAAAACCATACAAATCTATTGGAAAGTCGTGACACATTTTTGCATTGAAAAACAGAAAAATACATCATGACTTTCCTGATGACCCAATATTATCTTATAGTCTGTAGGTCAGGAGTCCAACATAGGCCTCACTGGGCTAAAATCAAGATATCAGGAGGGCTTTGTTCCCTTCTGGAAGCTCTAGGTGAGAAGCTGTTTCCTTGCCTTCTAAAGGCCAACTGCATTCCTTGGTTGGTGTTCCCTTGCCTCCAACTTCAAAGCCAGCAATAGCACATCAAATCCTTCCCATACTGCATCACACTGACCTCTCTGCCTCCCTCTTCCACTTTTAAGGACTCTTAATTACATTGGGCCCAGACAATCCAGAATAATCTCCCTATTCTAGGCCAACTGACTAGCAAATTTAATTCTACCTGCAACTTTAATTCCGCTTTGTCATGTCATATAACATATGTACAGGTTCCAAGGATCAGGACATGGATGGTGGGGGGGGGGACGCTTATTCAGCTTATTCAGTTGGTCTGTATAGCTATCCTTATGCCAATACCACACTGTTTTGATCACTGTAGCTCTGTAGTAGTTTTGTAATAAGGAAGTGTGAGTCCTCCAACTTTATCAATATTGTTTTGACTATTCGGGGTTCCATGCAATTCCATATGAATTTGAAGATCAGCTTTTCCACTTTTGCAAAAAGGGCTGTTGGAATTTTAATAGGGATTTCATGGAATCTGTAGATCGCAATGGTATTGCTATCTTAACAATATTAAGGCTTCCAAACCATAAACATGGATGCCTTTCTATTTAATCTTTCTTAATTTCTTTCAGCAATGTTCTGTAGTTTTCAGTGTATAAGTCTTTCCCCTTTGCGTAGTAAGGAATTTAGTCTCATCTAAAGAGAGGTCTGGCCTTAGTCCCCACTCCTTCCCCACAGGTTACCTCTAAACCCTTGCAATTTCCCAAGTGACAGGAGTGTCTTTGTAATTCAGGGTTGGTTCCTCAGATCTACCTGACAGTTTGTTCTAATGTGGTATCTCATGGTGGGTCCCTTCATATTGGGTTGTTGGAAAAGTCATGATGCATTTTTGCAATGAAAAACATAGAAAAAAATACGTCATGACTTTTCTGACCCCAATAGTTTATGCTAAAGAAATGACTCAGGGTGGATGGAGGCTGGCAATGCCAGAAAGACCAACCAAGTGATGGCAAACTGAGGGCTTGTGTCAGCTGATAACAGCTCAACCTCCTGGGGGCTGGAGATCTGAGTTCATCACATAGGCAATGATTCATGCCAAGTAATGAAGGCTCAAACAACGCTGGACACCAGGGCTTGAGTGAGCTTCCCTGGCTGGCAATCATCAGCAGTGTCACACATCATAGCTAGGATGAGGTAATACCATTCAGGACTCCATGGGGAGGGGACAGTCAGAACTTCATGTCTGGACTCCTCCCAGATCCTATCCTATGCTACTTTTCCCTTGGTTGATTTCCATGTATCCTTTCCATGTAATAAACATAACCATGAATATAATAACTTTCAGTGAGTTCTGCAGCTTTCTAGCAAATTATTGAGCCTGAGGGTAGTTGTGGGAAGTCCCAAATCTGTGCCCAAATGGTCCGAAGTAAGGGTGGCCATGGGGACCCCCAAACTTTTGGCTACTGTCTGAAGGGCAGTTTTGTGGGCACTGTTTCTTCACACTGAACAGTTGCCTAAACTATTTGCAGCCTCCTTCTTTAAATCTATCCACAGGTTTTTTTTTATTCTTTTGGATGTTGTTGTAAATGAAATTATTTTCTTAATTTCCTTTTCTATTTGTTTTTAACAGATACTTATTCAGGCACATGGTACAGGCTAGACTCTGTTCCAATGCTTCACAAACATTAATTTTTTTCCCCACGAGAACCCTAATTAGGTACGTTGCTTTTTGGAAACCGAGCAGTCTGAACACATCACACTGCTGCTCTATAAGCCTTCTTTGAGCAGTTTCCCGAGAATCACTTTATTCTACCTCTTCCCACTGCCATTCCATAGTTTAGGCTTATGAATTCACACCTGCACCTGTCTCCCTAACGCAAAACTATTGGTCGTCAGGAAAGTCATGACGCATTTTTGCATTGAAAAACATAGAAAAATACGTCATGACTTTCCCAACCACCCAATAGCTACCTGAATGCTGCTGCCACCCTAACAATCCTAAAGCACTGCGGTTCTAAGTCCCGACCACCCTAAGTGCCTTCCTTCTCAGCATTTACAAAGGTAAAAAGCAATTACTGCTCATAAGTAATACTTGGCCATAGATTCTACACTGTCTTCTACTAACAAGTTGAACTGCTACTGAAAGCTTGGCTATGAAACAGAGGCAGAGTCAGGGAGAGGGAAGCACATGGGACCTCTCAGAATCTGATCCCCTAAACCCCACTCCTCCTCAGTCTCAGGTTCTTCATTTGCAAAACAGAAACTTTCAAGGCCAACCTCACAGGGTTGTTGAGACTTATGGGAGGGAGGGGTAGAATTGTTGGACAGCGTCCTTGCATGCAGCAAAATGTTGGCTGATCTGTAACTCAATTTCCCCAAAGATTTTGTAAGATCTTCCAAAAGCATAAGTTAGATCTTCCTTGACTTATATTTTTTTGGTATTTCTTAAAAGTCAAGATTATTTAATCACTTTAACAGATACCCTTCGCTATCTGGACTTGCTCAAGAACCTACAATAGCTCTTATGACAGAATCAGACCCTCGAGTCTGACTTCAAATGTTGGCCCCTTGCTAGCTCTGTGACCTCCGTGAAGTTGTTTCACCTACGCTTTGGGTCCCTTATTTGTACAATGTTAATAGTATCTACTTCACAGAGTCGTGAGGATTCAGGTGAAGTACTTAGCATATAATTAGTCCCCCCCAAATCGCTAGCTATAATTACATCCTGTCCCAAACATTTTGTGTCCATAAAAATTCGGCCCCCCTGAATTCTCGTTTCTCCATGTTTCCAATATACACGCCCTCGCCCGTCGGAGGCGTCTTGCCACCCTCTGACTTGCTCTTCTTTCCCGACTGCTGTGCTGAATAACACGCACCATTCAGCAAAGAGCACAGGCAAGTTCCCCAATTTCACTCAACAAAACCACGGAAAGCGCCTATAAGGTCGGCTCTATTACCGGTGCCGTTTCAGAGGGCAGGAAACACGCTTCCCCGAGGTCACTGAACTCCAGTGGAGAGACCACAGCCCGAGCTCTTGACTGTAGGCCCCTCGGCCTCTTCCCCCGCCCAGGTGCACTCGCATCCATTCAAACCCAGCCTCGTCCCGCCACTTCCAGTCGCGTCCCTGCTCCTCCGCGCGCCCATCGCCCCCACACCTGAGTCAGGCCCCTGGGCGCACGCCTCATCCGTCCTTGGCGGCTTTTCCCTTTTCTGCGTCAAAAACCGAGGGTGAGGCCGACGTCGGTGGCCCGCCCGCGAGGCGGTCCCCGCGAAGTTGCGGGAGTCGGCGACGGCGGCTGGGTGGAGAACCCACACGTCCGAGCGTGCGTCTGCGGGCGACTCCACCGCCTGTGCGCATGCTCCGGCCCCCGCCGCGTATAAAGCTGCGGCGCGGACCCCTCGGAGAGCGTCCGGCGAACTCGCGCCGCGTCGGTGAGACGTGCTGCCGACGGGGGCTCCGCCGCGCGCCGCAGGGTCTCGCGCTGGCTCGGCGCCACGAGCCGGGTCCGGCGGTTTTAGGGAACGGCTGGCAGTGCTCGGCGTGGCTTCCGTGGTGCCCTGGCTGCCTCGGGGGTCAGAGGCGTCTTCAGGGGCGCAGGGTCCCCGGGGAAGGGAGGCGGCCCGTCAGGGGCATCGTGGCCGCAGAGCAGGGAACAGCCGTGGAAGGAGGTGCGGGCTGGTGTCCCGGCCATGGCGCGGGGACAGGAATGAAGCCGTGATGACCCGAGGGAAATCGCTTCATTCCCACCGAGAATGCTTTGGATCTGGAAGAATGACCTGGGCTGTAAAGTC
Organism: Hipposideros armiger; assembly: GCF_001890085.2. Classification (NCBI taxonomy): domain Eukaryota; kingdom Metazoa; phylum Chordata; class Mammalia; order Chiroptera; family Hipposideridae; genus Hipposideros; species Hipposideros armiger. The sequence continues at coordinate 390,500 of NW_017731647.1, read as the reverse complement.
GAATAGGGTCGATTAACCTCGTGCCTCCAGGCTCTTCTGGCTACGTCGCGCCCCAGCGGGAGGTGATTTGGGGCGGGATTTATTTATTTATTTATTTATTTTTTGGTTTCGGCGTGGTGGTGTGCTATCTGTATCCTTTTAAACTTTAAACTACATTTGTTTCTCTTTAATTCATCCTGACAAACTGAAGTCTCCCCTGTGCTTGATTCTCCATGACTTTGCCCGTAGAAATTCCCTTTCCCCCTCAAATCCTGTTCTCCATCGAATTTTATTATGTGAACCTTTACTGTAGTTGTATTATTTTTGCTTACCTTCTCTCCTTATAGAGATGGTAAGTTTTGTTAAGGTAGTGATTCTTTTTTGTAGTTCCCATAACGCATAGTTAAATGGAACTGTTTGTTTTGAGCAACGTTTTGGGTAATTACGGTGACTGATGGAGTATCCTTTTCTTGCGGAGCGGGCCCCATCAGTTACATTATAGTCATGCTCTGCGTAACAAAGTTTAGGTGAGTGAGGAACAGCAAGTGGTCCCATAAGATTGTAGTGGCTTATGAGAAAATGTTTGTTTGCAATATGGAAAGAAAAGTTTGGATCCGACTATAATGTTGAATTTAGTGCTAGCTCTGGGTGGTTTAAATAGAGGAGGCTCAGCATGCTATGCTGTCCACCCACCATGCACCTGCCTGCGGCTGGGGCCTGAGTTGGCAGGGGAGGGAAGGGAAAGGCCTGGGAGGAGGGGAGTCCACCCTCACCTGCCCATACCCTCTGCTGCACACATGCTCACACTGATTGGTATACACAAACTCACTTCATTTCCTTCCGTTTCCCTTTCTCTCACCTCCCATTTCGGTTCACTCAATAGGTTCTGGCTCTCACTCTTTCTCCCTTTCTCTCCTCCCCCTCTCCCTTTTATTATTTTTCAAGCTTTTTCTACCTAGGTCTCTGCTCTCCCTTTCTCTCTGCTTCTCTCTCTTTCTTTCCCCTTCTATTCCCTCTCGCTCCCTCTTTCCCCCTGTCCCCCTCCCTCCCTCCCTCCTGTCTACTCTCCCTTTGAAGGTGCCTCCCTCCATAGCTCTCCCCCCCATCCCCCAACACAGGTCACACACACTATCTTGGTATTTTTACTATACCTTTTCTATGTTTTGATACAAAAAATACTTAATCATTGTGTTACAGTTGTCTACAGTATTCAGTAACGTAACATGCTGTACAGATTTGTAGCTTAGGAGCAATAGACTCTACCATACAGCCTGGGTATGTAGTAGGCTGTACACACATCTAGGAGTGTGTAAGTGCACTTGATGTTTGCACAAGGATGAAATCACCTAACATGGCATTTCCCAGAACTATCCCAGTCATTAAGCAACACATGCCTGTATTACTTAAATTAGCCCCTACCTTTGTCTTTAGCAACCCATTCTAAGATACAGGGTTTCATTATGCCAATTGCAGTAACTGTCTAGAGGTCAATGACCATCAGACTGGGGGTCTCTGCTCTGCAGATTAGAAATGCACATGTTTACCCCTCTCTGTTATGATTGCAACATGCTGATGTTTGTAGTTTGTCATGTAGAAAACAGGTTTGGGGGGTGGGGGGAGGGGGCAGACAATATTAACTATTGTCTTTGTGTGTACGAAAATGAAATAGATTGCTGAAATTACTGTAAGTGTACCATAAAGGAAGTGATTTTTATCGTAATAGTATATTTTAGGACTTACGTTGTCAGCATTTAAAAACTTTTAAGTTTAACCTGTGTTTTTTGAGGTAACAAAATTTCCTTTTTTATACTTCATTACTGTCCTAAAGTGCCTGCTAAAATAACATTGCAAATAATCCTTTATCTGTGCTTAGTGTAAGTAATGCTTATGCCTGACAAACAATGCTCATTAGTTTCTTGTGGATTATCAGGTACTCTACAAAAACAAAATTTTATTCCTTCTTTGAAGTAGTGGGTTCAGATGTAGCAGTAATAATGATGTTCAGACTCATTCATAGAATATTAAACAATTATGTGTACAGGAAAGAACTAGAAGGAGACAAATTTAAGAGTCTCAAAGTTGGGATGAAAACTTTCAGTATGATGTATACAGCTTTGAAGTAAAATTTTAATCTGTTGTCTTCAGTCATCAAAACCTATATTTTTACATAAAGCTATTATTAAAACTATAAAGCTAATTATAATGTTAAATATTTCTGTGAGTAGTTCAATTCATACTTTTTTTTTTCAAGAAAAGGAAAAACAATTTTTCTCTGCTGGCCTCTTCTTTGTGACTAATTCTCCCAATTTTGCCCACGAGGAACTGTATGGGAAGTGGACACCAGCAGTGTGTACTAGCATTTCTATTCAGGAGTGCCGTAGATGACCATAGCCCTAACTCCATACTTGTTTGTTATTTTAGAGAAACCAGTACATTTCTGCTTCAAACTCTGGGACAAAATCAGTCATATATTAATTGAAATAGTACATTTAGGTTTTGATTTGTAGAGTCTACTTTGGATCGCTGCAGGAAACAGTGTTCACAGATTATATTGTAGATTACAACCTGGAATTCAACCAAGCAAACTCCCTGTACAGGGTAAAGGACATTGTCCTTTGAGGGACAAAGTCTCTAATTTCCCATGTTTCACTATTACTTGAGATTCTTATGTCCTTTTTATTTTATTTTATTTATTTTTTTAAAGATTTTTATTGGGGAATTGGGGGATGGGAACAGCGCTGGGGAATTGGGGGATGGGAACAGACAAGTTGCTGTCCATTTGTTCTTCAGTCTAGTTGTGGAGGATGTTGCTTCACTGGCCCAAGTTGGCACCATCATTGCGCTCTTCCCGGGCTAGGCAGGTCAGTCACCGGCTTCTGGACAGCCGATCACGCTGGCTGCTGGCTACACACGGTAGCCCATGGCAACCCACTACAGCAGGGGCTGCAACCTACGCCGTCGCCAGCGACTCTTGGCAGCCCAGCTCCAGGTTGAGCTGTTGTTCAGCATCTTAGCTGTAGAGGGCTGTGTCACTGCCCTCATATGTGGGATCCGAACCGGGGCCCTCTGGCGTCCCAAGCCAGCTCTTAACCAACGTGCCACTTGGCCGGTCCCCAAGCCAATTCTTAACCAATGAGCCACTCAGCCGGCCCTGACTCTTAATTCAGAGAAAAACTGGTAAAGTCCATGCCCTTGAGCATTTCTATTTAATCTTAGAGCCCAGATTATTTCCTTTGAACCTAGATGTGACAGTTTCTACCGATTCAAATGGAAATTTTAGAAAAGTTCGCCTTGGAAATATTTGTATTATCCTGCCTTCAGTCTAGGTAGGTGAAATACTCTAGTACTGGTAATCTTAGTTTCAAACGATGGTATAATTTTATGTAATTATAAAAGTCTATATTTGTGAAAATTAATTTGGTAGCTCTATCTAAAAAGACCCCAGGCAAAAAATATTATGGGATGTGACACTTTTCCAGAGCAAAAACAGAAACCAAGCTAGGGACCAAGTTTCTGCATCAAAACCAACTGTCAACAGAGACCAAGGATGAATTATGCTGGGGGAGATCAGGGCCCAGTGGCACTGGGGAAACTTTGAAATGGCTCTTACACCAATCTTACACCATTCCACTGGGGAAATGGACCATATGGTCTGTATTCTCTCAAGGACTTTCCCTTATTCTTGTCTTTTCCACCAATCAATGGGAATGGGTGGAAAATTGTATTTCTAATAATTTCATGGCATGATGTTACTCAGTCTGATGAATAGTCAAAATAATCGGGGGAAATCCCTGAAGGAAATGAATCTGTAATTGTTATCAGGCCCCAGATAGAACAATGGTACCCTCCTGTTCAGGTTGGATTTCATCCATCTCTGGGCTAGAGCAGCTACTTGGAAAGTTCTAAATGTTAGGAAAAGCCTGGGCCATTTGTCCCAAATCTCTTTAGAGAACTTGAAGCAATTTGATTGTGTCTGAGCTCCTGCAAACAGGGCTGTCCTTGTGGAACTCGCCAGCCCTGGTCATAGCTCAGTGCTGTTTCTCTGGGCAGGAGGCCCCGGGGAAGTTTGGGGCACAGTCACAGCCTCTTAAGGAACACTGTTGAAGTCTCAAATCCCTCTGGATGAACAGGAACAATCTGAGAACTTTCCCCAGGGTCCTGCTTTTTGTGATGGCATTGTCTGGATGTGTGTGTTTGAATGAGATTCCAATATGTCTTAGATATCTGTGTTCGTGTGTACAGTTTATGGGGGAGAACTAGATCTGTAGGAGAACTTTTCATATCTCATATTTGTTTTTAATTGCCAACTAAATAAAGCATTTTCTGGATATTATTGACCATCATTTCAAAAAGAAAGTACTTTGTATTTGATTAAAATCAATGCAAATACCAAATGGTATGGATTTCATTGTGCAGGCTAGTGAAGAATATGGAAGCATACTCAATATTTAAATAATGGGTTTACACAAATATAGATCAGATGATTTATGGCATTAATTTATAATTAATTACAAATTATAATGTTCATTTGCCATGATTTTGTTTAGTATTACTATATGTACATATGTAAATAGCATTACAATGTAAATAATTCATCAACCCTTGGGCCGGCCAAGTGGCGCATTGGTTAGGAGTTGGCTTGGGACGCCAGCTCTGAGCAGCAGGGCCCTGGTTCAGATCCCACATGAGGGCCAGTGACGTTACGCCCTCTACAGCTTAGATGGTGAACAACAGCTCAACCAGGAGCTGGGCTGTCATGAGTCGCCAGTGACGGTGTAGGCTGCAGTGGGGCTGGCCGCAGCAGGCATGAGCTTTTATGAGCTGCCGTGAGCCACCATGAACGGCCGTCCAATGGCCAGTGAGCAACTGCCTCACCCGGGAAGAGTGCAATGATCACAATACCAACATGGGCCAGTGAAGCAACGTCCTCCACAACTAGACTGAAGAACAAAAGGACAGCAACTTGTCTGTTCCCCTGCCCCGATTCCCCAACGCTGTTCCCCTCCCCCAATTTCCCAATAAAATCTTTAAAAATAAATAAGTAAATAAATAATTCATCAACCCAGTGGTCCATAGAATTTTTATCCCTCCTTTTTGAAAAAGGATCTGTAGGGCCAGCTAGGTGGCTCAGTTGCTTAGATTGTGAGCTCTGAGCAGCAGCGTTGCCGGTTCGATTCCCACATGGGCCAATAAGCTGTGCCCGAGCTGAACTGCCAATGGGCAGCAGGATGGCTCAGCTGATGAGAGCACATGCTTCTAACAACAAAGTTGCCAGTTCAACTCCTGCATGGGATGATGGGCTGCGCTCCTCTCCTCCCCTGCAACTAGAATGAAAGTGGTGACTGGACTTGGAGTTGAGCTTGTGCCTTCCACAACTAAGATTGAAGGACAGCAACTTGACTTGGAGCTGATGGGTCCTGGAAAAACACAGTGTTCCCCTTCCCCAATTCCCTGACACTGTTCCCTTCCCCAATTCCCCAATAAAATCTTAAAAAAAAAAAAAGGATCTGTACATGAAGTGCATATGTTTTAGAACCAGAATCACTTGGACTTGGATATGAGCTCTACCATTTACAACTTTAGGCACCTCTTCATCAATAAAAAGGGGCTTCATTTATAATTTTACAAATATAATTGCCTGCTCTCTACCCAAACCAATTCTAGATAATGGAAGTCTATCATTGAACACAATAGATAAGCTTAGGTGAGTGGGAGAGACAGGCAAATTAGACTACGATGTGGGTGTTACGACAGAGGTAAGAGGGTCTTATGGGTGCACATACCGGTAGCATAGGTGCCAAGCCTACCCCAGCAGTTCAGGGAAAATGAGACCTGAAAGACAGCAACGAGTCAGGTGATGGGAGAGCCGGTCCAGGCACAAGAATCAGAAATGTGCAAAAGGCAGGAGGTGAGAGAACACGGCACTTTGAAGAACCTCAGTGCTCCATTAAGGCTGGAGCGAAATGTATGATGGCAGTCAGGAAAAGATCAAGTTGGAGAGGCAGGTAAGTAAGGGTGAGATTAGAATAGGTTCTGAATGTTAAGAAATTATTCTGAGGGTGGTATATCTGGAGCCATAGAAGAATTTTAAGAAAAGGAGCAAAACGACCAGCTTTTACTTTCAGAAGAGCGCTTTGGCTGCAAAGTAGAGTCTGAAAAAGGGAGACAAAAAGAGAGATGGCAGGTAAGGAAACTAGGAGGCTGTTGCACTAGCCTAGGGGAGATGGTGGCCTGATGTAAGTAAGGTGTAGTGGCTGTAAGGGTGGAGAGGAGGACCAATCAGAGCTATTTATATCAGTCAGATGTGCAGTATGAGGGCAAATGAGAGAAGGACGACCCCCAGGCCTGAACTAGCTAGTGATCTGAGCGGGAAATGTGCGATTGAGCCATTCGAGGCAGGAAGAGGCCGAATCCTGGGTGATCCTGAGGGGTGAACACTGGCCAAGCCAATCACTCTGGTCTTGTGTCCAAAAGAGTTCAGAGGATTCCCGGTCCCCAAGGAATTCACAATCTCATTCACAGTCCTTTTCCTCAGCACAGGAATACACAATGTGATTTCTCCACTTCTGGATTTCCTTTCCCAATAGGCTTTGTTGTTTCAGGAATGAGAAGAGGTCACACTCACAGTGCTCGCTGTGGCTGGGTCCCAGGAGGAAGTGGCCGGCTGCCATGAGGAAGCCAGACAGAGAAGTGGGCTGGGATTAAGTCCCTGAGTGTGTTGACAATCTAGTTGTATAATAAAATTCACCCTTGGGGGCAGAGGGGGGGGGGTTCTCTTGTTGCTGTGTTTTATTCTCTCTGCCCTTCCACGCCCACTTTTTGTCTTTTAGAAAAAAAGGGGCCTAAGTGCTTTCCTGACTATAATTCTGAATGCTTTTCACATTGGAGGCTATAGAGACACTAAGTGGCCCCAGTCCTTGAACTGGGTAAATGTCTCAGCATCATCCCTTTCTCAGATGCTAAGGATAAAGGCCTGCGGGGGCTTGTTTTCTGAGCCAGAAGCCTCCAGGGCTCCTAAACTCCTTCCTGCATATTTCTCATCACACCTCTAGGCTGTGCTGTCTCTCCCTCTCTCCCAGCTACAGCCTTGGGTCAGGTCCTCACACTCCCTGATCAGGACTCCTGAAATGGCCTTCGGAGGGACCCTCCAGGCTCAGCATGTATCAATTCCAGTCCATCCTCAACATGGCACTGTCAAAGTTTAGCCATTAAAAACTTAAAACATGACTGTCATACAAATAGATAATAATGTGACAAAGAGTAATAGAACTCAATGAAGAAATTAGCAGAATGTTAAATCTAGTTCAAAGGAAAATTCAATAAACTAAATATATTCAAAGAAAAACAGAATGCTGAAATAAGATTGCAAACTTATGGATACAATGAAACTAACTTTTGCCCTTCCACATATTTACATCCCTGGCCCAGTGCCTTCATTCCAAGGTGTCTTTATCCCAGACCTCCAGGTCCTGCCCCGGTGCTTCCCGGTACAGGGGAGGGGGGACCATGAAGGAACTTTTCCCCACTCTGACTCAGGGCCCCTCTTTCCACTTCTGGCCCTTCCCCCTCAACTTCCCTCCACCTCAGTGTCCATCAAACTGCTGGAGCCTTTGGCCCAGGGCTCCCACATCTGCTGATCTACCTGACCCTCCAGAAAATGGAATGGGGAAGTCAGTTTCTGCCTCTTGCTTACATGGTCCCAGTAAGTGGTTAAAGGCTTAACTCAGTCATGGCAGTTGCTTTAGGTGGCCTGACAGCTCAGCTCTCTCCTAGCTCAGCTGAGCTCCTGACAGGGATTTTTTTTTTCTTGGAATGTAAGTTCCATAAGGCAGGAACTTTGAGTATCTGAAGATTTTATCTCTGGTATGCAGTCAAGGGTGTGGTGTGTTGCATTTGCAATAATATGGATGGACCTGGAGGATATTATGCTAAATGCAATGTCAGACAAAGACAAATACTATATAATCTCACTTATATGTGGAATCTAGGAAACAAAATAAATGAACAATCAAAACAGAAACAGACTCATAGATATAGAAAATAAACTGATGGTTGCCAGATGGGAGGGATTAGGGGGCTGGGTGAAAAAGGTAAAGGGATTGTTGCCTTACAGCCAATCCCACGACCGCCCCCTCTGCATTAGCCTCATACCCTGTAGTCGAGAGAGTGTCTCGGAAAACTGAGGCCGGATGGAATGATATCAGTTGTCTCCCCTGGGAGGACATGTAATAGAGTGTCCTGTGGCTGTGCAGTGATGTATGAAGACATAGTATTTGTTGGAGTACAATGGGGTTAGGTAATGGGAACAAGCCTTAAGGCACCTACGTATACACGGTTAATGATTCACAATTCAGCAGTTTACTTCTTTGAAAAATCTTAATAAAAGCCTGGCGTTGACCCGATTCGGGGCTCAGTCTTGATCTGGAGACTGGGTCCCTTGGTCTCGCTCTTAAATCTTACATCTGTCTCTGTCTCTTTATTCAATCTGCGTCGCCCCTCCCGTGTCCCATTTGCCCTTGCCACGCAGGACGTGACAAGGGATTAAGAAGTACAAATTGGCAGTTACAAAACAGTCATGGGAATATAAAGTACAGCATAGAGAATATAGTCAATAATATTGTAATTACTATGTATGGTTTCAGATGGGATCACTTTGTAAATTATATAAATGTCTAACCACTATGCTGTACACCTGAACCTAATATTGAATGTCAACTATAATTAAAACATGTTTAAGGGTATGGTGAATATATAACATAATGAATGAATGAGTGAGGACTCAAGAGGTGGCGCTCTCCAGGAGGAGGGGCTGGCACACATTCTGCCCTGCTCGGTGCCCTCGGGTGCAATCAATGAAGACTGGTACCATTTAAACATAAACCAACTACACTTTTTTTTTTCTTTTTTAGCTGAGCCATCCTGCTACCTGTTGGAAGCTCAGCGGCTGCTCAGCTCGGGCGGGGAATCCAACCGCTGTTGCTCAGAACTCAAACTCTTGAGTGAGCTCTTAACCAACTGAGCCACTTGGCCGGCCCCCAACTACAACACTTTGATTTAATTTTCTCCCCACCTCCCCAGCACTTGTTCACCTACCCCCACCCTAACTTCTATCAGCCAAGAAAGAGAGAGAATGCTCAACATGCCAGGAAGGCCATTCCAGTCCAGGTGACTGACACTCTCCTGCAAGAACTCACCACTTGGTGACATGATGGATAGCCTCAGGTTGAGTGAATGATTAGTGTCTGTCAGGGTCCCAGGCGCCATTCCACCCAGAGACACTGACAAGACCACACCATGGTGAGTTCACCAAGGTGGTGCCATCCAAGTTGGCCTCCTACCCACAGACCTGGTGACACTCACCATCTGCCCCTTTTTGATTCTGCACTGATCATTGAAGTGTTTCTCCCAACACTGCCGACCTGGGTTGGCAAACCCAGAGCACTCCTGACGTGCTACCCAGACAGCTGGGCTGCCTCAGCTGCCTCCCTGCCCCATGGGTCCCATCCGGGCCAGCCCCAGCCTCGGGGACAGTCGCCAGGCACCTGAGATGCTTGTGCTTCTCAGGAAGGGGCAGACACCTTGGGGACCTGCTCAGGACCGGCTGTGGGGTCAGCCTAGCCCACCGCCTGCAGGCCTGCTGAGCCGCCTTCCACACCTGGCACCCGGCACACATATTCCCCGAGGCGAGAGGGGTCGTGGGCTCTGGGCTCAGAGACCTGCGCTCAGAGCCTGGCTCCGCCACTCACTGGCTGTGTGGCTCTGTGCCTCAGTTTCCTCATCTGTAAAATAAGGATAATAATAGTTGTATCAGCCAGAGTTCAGTACAGGAAACAGGAACCACTTGAGGTATTTGTACAAAAGTGATACAGAAGGTTAGGTGTTGACTGGGATGGTTTGAGTGGCTGGATGGGGGCGGGGAGGACGTAAGGCTGAGTCTCTAGAAGACCTGCCCCCTTGGCCTGGGCAGGAAAGGAAGGTGGGTATCTGGAGGTTGTCACTGTCGCTACTGAGTTCTGGGATACGCTGACATGGCTGTGACCCAGCGGACAGGCAGGGCCTCCCCTGCTGCGGCCAGGGCTGGGGGTGCACACTGGACCCCACTGCAGGAAAAGACACACGTCTGCATGACCCTGCCTGCCAGAAGGGAGCAGCCAGAGCAGCGGGAAGGTGGCCCCTGGCTCCCTCCCACCTTCCAAATCCCACAGGAGGGCCCAAGCCTTGGCCCACGATCTGCACCCAGCACTCTTGAAGGTTTGGGAAATGGAGTTTTAGCTTTCTGCCTCCAAAGTACAGGACACAGGTGGGAACGGGTCCTGGGTGCCACTCAGCCCCACGAGGACTAACCGCGTTTGTGCCTGGAGGGCACTCTCCCAGGTCCTGGCACACAGCACGTGCTCAACTAGGGTGGGCTCCTGTGAACACCACAGTGGTTCTGGCTCTACGCCTGCCATGTGCCAGCACCGGGCTAGGCCCTAGGAGATACCACAGTGAACAAGACAGGGCTCTTCCCTGGGGAAGGGACGAGACTCCAGGGGGGCATGAAGTGGTGAGTAAAAGTGTGTCCTAAGAGGCTGGGGAGCTCAGGGGCTGTGAGGGCAGAGAGGGGGTCCCAGGCCAGCCTTGGTGGGGAATGGGTGGGAAAACACACCAAGTAATGTGAGGACAACTTGTAACTGGGCTCTCAGCCTGGTGTGGTGCCCACTCACAGTCTCCTACCTCTGGACAGAGTTCTAGAAAGCCCCTGTCCTCCCATCAACTTTACGGCCTGTGTGTAATTCAATTCTTCAATATTTATAAACACTGCAATGTACCAGAAACCATTGAGGCTTCTCCTAGTCATACCTAAGGGAAACGTTTTTTCTGGGTGACTGTAGAAGCTCTACAGCTGGGACAGAAAATGAGGGGTGGGGGGAGAAGGGGCAGAAGGGAAAAGCTGTGGACAATTTCTCTGCACCCTGACCATCTCTCCTCCCCAGAGCAGGGCGGGTCATCCAGCCATGGGCATGCACAGCTGAGAGAGACTCCAGCTGCCTGGGCCCCACTCTCGCCATGGCTGCCACCTCCAACACACACACACACACACACACACACACACACACACACACACACACACACACACACACACAAACCACACTGCAAATCACAGCACAAATTACACCCAGGCAGGCAGCCCTGATATACATATGCATGAATTCCTCAGGGCCTGAAAGCCGCTCTGTCTGCCACAGGGACTTCACACTGCCCTTCAGGGCTGGACCACACAAGAAACCTGGTCTGTGGGCAGACAGGATGCTCTCCTCCCCACCCACCCCTACCAGAAGGCCTCCCCCTCTTCTCGCCATTCCAGCCTCCCCCAGGATGGGGGTGGCAGTGTGGGGCGCCCTCGTGTGGGCGAGGCCGGCCCTGCAGCCTCGCGGCCAGGCTGCCCTCCCTAAAAGCTCACTGTAGCATCTTTCCTTTCTTCCCCTTCCTTCCCCCCTACAGAAACCACTTCTTTCGGAAAGTGGAAGAAAATAAAAGAAACAAACGCCCAAGCAAATCACAATGTTCTGACCCCCATCATCATTAATAGAGCATTAATTAATTGCTTACCCACAGAAAGGAAAAGTTAATGACCTACCATGGAAATTTTTTAAAGACAAAAGGAAATATGAGTTTAAATTTTAATTAGGGCTCCTACATGTGGTAATGGGAATGAGCCATTCTCTAGGATCTGATTGTTGGCCATTAAAGCGAGGGCCTTTGATCCCTAGGCAGTCTCTTCCCACTACCTGCCCTCTCAGAGGAGACAGGGAAGAGGAGTGGGGGCGTGGCGGGGGGAGTGGGGGGG
>NW_017731647.1:375954-377911 GCF_001890085.2 Hipposideros armiger | reverse complement strand
AGGCTGCAGCCCCTGTGGCAGTGGGTTGCCATGGGCTACCGTATGTAGCGAGCAGCCAGCGTGAGCGGCCAGCAGCCGCCGTGAGCGGCCATCCAGAAGCCGGTGACTGATCTGCCTCACCCGGGAAGAGCGCAATGATGGTGCCAACTTGGGCCACGTCCTCCAAAACTGGACTGAAGAACAAAAGGACAGCAACTTGTCTGTTCCCCTTCCCCCAATTCCCCAGCGCTGTTCCCATTCCCCCCAAATCCCCAATAAAAATCTTAAAAAAAAAATTAGAGTTAAAAAAAAGTATATTTTATAGAATCATCAAATGGAAGGAACCTCAGAAGGCCTCTAGCCAGCTTCCCTCCCAGTAGAGCAACATGGTGAGCATCTGACACGGCCAGTGGGGCCCCGGCTTGAACACTCACGGTGAGGGGGCTCCGTGCCTGCACAGCTCAGACTGCTAGAAGGCTCTTCTCACGCTGATCAGCTCCTGCCAGGCACAACCACAGATGGCAAATCTAAGTGGGTGCCAGGCCTGCTCCAGACTGGAAGGAGCCCAGGAAGATGCAGACGCTGTCCCAGCCCTTGGGACAGAGCAGGCCCAGAGCGAGAATGCAGGCAGGGCCCTGGCCCCCAGCCCCCTGAGCAGTGCTCAGGACCCACACTTGACCCACATATGAAGTTCTGCGTGGCCCCCTGGATGGTGGAGCACAGACACACAGTAGGACAGTCACCTGATGGCCTGGACACTCCACCTGGTCACCAGCTGGCTCACGTCAGACATTTCCAGGTGCTTTTGATACGCCCCCTTACAGTAGCATAGGTCCCCAAGCTGGACACCAATTAAGTTGAGGTTGTGTCACTCCCTGTATGGCAGGACAGGCCACTGGCCTGCTAAAGAATTAGCCAGTGCACAGGAACTCCCTGGATGACACCCCTGTGACCCAGCTGGCTCTAGGGGACCCTGTTATTGCTCTGGCCCTGGGAACAGCTAGATGGCGCTGTCCCTTCATGGCCTCACCTGCCCTGGCCTGACCAGCCAGCTCATAGGGCACCCACCCAAGTGACTGCACGAATGCAGAAGTGTCCACAGAGCTAGGCTTGTACTGAGGCCATGGCCACAGCCCACTGGACTCTGCTTTGGCACAGCTAAGCTGTGTGATCTTGGGCAAGTTCCATCCTCTCTCTGGGACTCCATAACTGTATCTTCTTTGTAGGATAAAGGTGTAGGCATCAATATCTGAGGTCCCTCCTAGCTTTGACATTCTCTGGTTCTAAACCCCATATAACAGATAAGAAAATCTAGGCTCAGCCTGTGGGCGGCATGAATGGGAGAAAAGCCTCGTCCAATGGCCCCATGGGAACTTGCCTCCCACCTCCCACTTCCCTCAGCTCAACCCAGGAGCACGAGAGGGAAGAACCTCCTGCCCTCTCTGCATCTCAGAAACTAATTTAAAGAAGAATCCAGTTTTTTGGCTATTCTTCTTGTCTAGACCCAGAAGCAGGAAGCTTATCAGTGTTTAATAAAGCCAGGACCAACCTACTATATTTCCCCATGTATAAGACGCACCCTTTTCCGAAAAATTTGGGGTCTAAAAACTGGGTGCGTCTTATACAGTGGTTGTAAATTTTTTTACTTGCATTTCCCACTTTTTCGCGCTTGTTGTCTTTGCTCTCATTGTTTTGCACTTGTTACTCATTGTTTTGCCACGTTCTGCCCAGAAATGGCTCAGAAAAGATGTTCGTACTGTGCTGAATTCAAGTTAAAAGTGATCCAGTTTGCAAAAGTGAATGGAAATCGTACTGCTGAACGTAAGTTTGGTCCTCCTCCAACTGAGAAAACAATCCAAGACCGGCTACGAAAAGAAGAAACCCTACTGAAAACGCCATGGCAGAAGAAGGCCATGAGAGGCAATATATGAAGACAGTGATTCATCATCAGACACAGATGAGGACAAGCTAATGGTTG
>NW_017731647.1:368932-375924 GCF_001890085.2 Hipposideros armiger | reverse complement strand
TAATGGTTGGGAGTTTTGACAGTGATGAGGAGTTGTATGAATTTTATGATGAATAAAACTTGAGTTCAATAACTTTATGTAATACATTTTTTTCAAATTTTGGGCCCCAAAATTAAGGTGCATCTTATACATGGGAGCATCTTATACATGGGGAAATACGGTAATTATCAAAGGCACTTGTGTTAATAAGCACCTTTCAACTCATGCAGGGAACCAACACAGAATAAAAAGGTGAAGAAAGCTATTATCTTTAAATGTCTGGAATCCTACGCGGGCTGTACCCCATGAAGTCATTATGGGTAATTACAGCCTATCGCCCTAGCACAACACAGTCTCAGTGAGGTACAGGTTATAAGGGAGAGCATGTGACCCTTGCAAGGCAAAGGGTTTGAGGTGCTCAAAAAGGACAACTTTCTGTTTTTAGTGCCCTTCCATCTTGTTCCTTCTGAGTGTCCCCATCCCGCTCTATTTCATAATTCTGGTTTTACCCCCAACAAATTTGTTATCCCAAGGTTCCTTCTGTTCAGGAAGAAAAGCCATCATGCTCTGAGACTCTATAACAGAGTATTCTAGAAGCCTTATTTAAAGAGCTTTCCTAATTTTCTTTCCAACTCACTCTGAGCTGATGGCTGCCTAGACAAGGGTGAAGCCGTGAAAATGGTTAGACTTGCTGATGGATTGCATGGAAAAGGGGGAGTTTTGAGGAGAAAGAAGAGTCTAAATGACCAGGGATTTGGGGTCTTGAGCAGCTGTGTGGATGATGGTAGCAGTTATTGACATGAAGAAGATAAATGGAGAAGTGCGGAAGAGGAGAAGTAAAAATTATGTTTGGCCCCATTCCATTGAAGATGCCTAGTATAGACCCAAATGTCAAACATTTCAAATATGGAGTATAGCAAAGGGTCAGTACTTGGGATATAGATTTGAGAGTCATTGGACTATATGGAACTTAAATCCGTAAACTGGCTGAAATCGTTTAGGGAGAATGTGTACATAGAGAAGTCATGGGCATGCACAACTGGACCCCAGTCCTGGGGCATCCAACATTTAGAAGACACACAGAGGAGGAGCAATGGCCAATTGGAACCAACTGCTGCTGACTGGAATGAACTGCCTGTACCGGTGTGAAGAAGAAGGACTAGATGATGTTGACAGGGACAGGAAACCAAGGAAAAATGTACCCCTTCTTTCTCCTCCAGCCTTCCAGTTTACCTCTGGTGATTCCTACTGGCAGACCCTGACAGGTTGCTACAATAGATAGCCAAGCAGAAATGCGGTTTTCAGTTCTGGCCCCAGCATGCCAAAGCCGAGTGTAGAAGGATAGGTTGGAAGTTGAGAGACAATAGCTGCCTCACTGGCACACACACTGAGGTGCCTGCCTACTGCCTAAGGCCAGTCTACACAGGGCTCTCTCCCATCTAAGAAGTGGTTGAGGGAAGCGAAGATGAGGGGAGGCAGGCGTCAGCTGAGAGAGCATCCATATTGGGAAAAGTAGATGGGCCTGTTAGCACTGAGATCAGAATGGAGCTGCGGGGAACTGGCAGTGTAAGAGGCCCATAGAGCACTGGAGTGACCTAAGCTGATGGAAGAATGAAGGAGAGGCAAGAGTGAAGGGAGGTCAGCATTTCCTAGGGATAGGAAATATTGAGGTTTTCAGTTGGGATTCAGAGAGTAGAGCTCAGAGAGCTAATGCCGTCTTGGAAGCCTCCTCTCCTCACACCCCTCTCTGGTAGGGCAGTAGGGAGACCGGGAAGCCTTAGGAGAACTAAGAAACCCTGTCTCCCCCTTTCAAATCCCTGTGGCTTAGGCTCTTAATGGACTTCACCGGGGGTGGGGCAGGGTGGGAAACTTCAGAGATCTGAGAAGGGTGTGGGGATACTGGTGGCAGGGGAGCCTAGGCAATTCAGTTATCTGTCTGGAGGGCTCCCCACACCAACAATTCTTTACCTCTAATTTAATGTCCAGAAAATTAACAAAAGAAGGCGGGAAGTACAGCTGTCTCACCAGATCCAGGTTGACTCACTTCTGTCAGCTCACCCTTGGGATTCTTCCCACACTCACCACCTGCCAATCAGGACCATGCGCCTGAGTAAACATGATTTATACACCTGTCAACCATCTCTATCTTGATAGGCTATTTGAACTTGGTCTTTTCAAGTCTCCAGCTGTCTGAAGTTTCCTGTAGGGATCCTAATGCTTGGGAATTTGAGTCCCACTCCTCATTTGTCTGGTCATACAGATTCCTCCACTCTCCCATGTCCCCTAGAGACAGCCTCAAGAGACTGGGCACATTTTAAATGTTTACAGTTAAGGACTGGGGAAGACATCCTATAATGTTCTGATCTGGCTTCCCATGACCAGATAAGCATCGAGTCCTTCAGGGTGACCAGTGCCAGTCTAGGGACATGATTCCTGGACCCCAAGTGAGGACCCTGCTGACACCACAAATCACATCTTCCTGTGCCACATCACTCCCCACCTTCTCCATAGGGTCAGTCACTGGGCGTCTTTTCCTGGAACTCTCAGCCTGCACTCTGCATCTGATCTATGCAATAAAAGATGATAGAACCTAAGCTCACCACTGATTTGGACAAAAGCCCTGGTGACTATTTAAACTGAAACGCATTAATAGCTCTGAATATTTCATGCCAAGTACATTAGAACAACCAGCATTATTTATTGAAGGCTGATCACCCATCATGGGTATTAATACATTTTGCTTCACAGTGTCAGCCAAAGGGAAATTAGCGTCAAGGAATAAGGTAGGAGGCTTTTGGTCTCCTAGGTACTTCTGCCTCAGGAAATAAATCTTGCATGGATAGAAGATGTGGCCTGGTGGTGTTATCCAACTTGACTCTGGCTTCTGACAAAATGGGAAGGCTCATCAGGAGGGCCTTTAAACCACCATGTGAGTAAGAGTCCCACCTCACATCCCAGACACAGCCAGGCCAGGCTGAGGCGCAGCCCTCTCCAGCAGATAATTCCCGATCATCTGAAATGGAGCCCGATGTCTAGCTCCTCTGTTTTCTACAGAGGATAGTAATGCACTAAATGGGCTTAATTGATCAGAGAGGGATTTAGTTGATAAGAGAGAGAAATTCAGCAATGAGTCACTCTAGTCTCTCTTGCAGGCAGGGCTGCTATTTTCATTATCTTGAGTCTCTGACACTGCTCCCTCTGGCCTATGCTTTCAAACTCATTTATGCCAGGGTCTGCCCAAGAAACAAACCACTCAAGCTATTTTAAGGTGCAAGAAACTTAAAACAGAGAATTAGGTGCTTATGAGATTGCTGGAAGGGTTGGAGGAATGGGTCCTAGGCTGAGCCTCCAAGGGTAACACAGGGAGCTTCATCTTACTGACCCACCAGAACTATCAGGGGTTTTTTTTTTAAAGATTTTATTGGGGAACTGGGGGAGGGGAACAGCGCTGGGGAATCGGGGAAGGGGAACAGACAAGTTGCAGTCCTTTTGTTCTTCAGTCTAGTTGTGGAGGATGTTGCTTCACTGACCCATGTTGGTATTATCATTGCGCTCTTCCCGGATGAGGCAGATCGGTCACCAGCCTCTGGACGGCTGCCCACAGCAGCTCTTGGCAGCTCACACCGGCTGCCGGACGCTCATGCTGGCTGCCGGCCACTCACAGTAGCTTATGGCAGCCCACTGCAGGCTCACTGCAACCTATGCTGTCGCTGGTGACCCACGGCAGTCCAGCTCCAGGTTGAGCTGTTGTTGACCACCTTAGCTGTAGAGGGCAGTGTCAGTGGTGCTCATGTGGGATCCGAACCTGGGCTCTGCTGCTCAGAGCTGGTGTCCTAAGCCAGCTCTTAACCAACACGCCACTCGGCCGGCCCAAGAACTATCAGTTTAAGCTTGTCTTTTCCTTATTTCATGATCATGCTGATGTTAAAGAAATTAAACTACAAAGAAAATGTATTTTGGTACTAAAGCAATATAAGACATTTTAGTTGTATTTAAAATTTTTTGTCATAAATACATGGCTCTTCAAGCCTATGGGGTGGGGGTAGAGGGGAGTCAATTAGAAAAACTTTCCTGGGCCGGCCGAGTGGCTCAGTTAGTTAAGAGCTTGCTCAAGAGTTTGAGCTCTGAGCAACAGCGGTTCGATGCCCAGCCCGAGCTGAGCTGCCGCTGAGCTGCCAAAAGGTGGCAGGATGGCTCAGCTAAAAAAAAAAAAAAGAAAAACTTTCCTCAGGGCACTTTATGGGCTTTTTAACTCACAGGGCAATTTCACTTATACATTGCATCCTGCCTGTTTACCCAGCCTTGCTCTGATCCCTTAGCATTCAGCCCCCTCATCGGGTCCAACCAGTTAACACCAAACAGGGTGGGGCCCCTTTTTCAAACAGCAGGAGAACAGTGCCATTAAAATTGCTAAAATATAAAGCTTTTCCTTTCTTCTGTAGCTCCTCTCTTGACTTATTATGGTGTTTATATGCTACTTAGCATCATTCTAAGTTTAAAAAAATTAAAATTTTGAATTATTATTATTATTATTTTTAAAAACTATATTGGGGAACAATGTGTTTTTTGGAGGAACAATGTGTTTTTTCCAGGACCCATCAGCTCCAAGTCAAGTTGTTGTCCTTCAATCTTAGTTGTGGAGAGCGCAGCTCAGTTCCAAGTCCAGTCACCGTTTTCAATCTATTGTAGTTGCGGGTGTTGCAGCCCTCCATCCCATGCAGGAGTCGAACCAGCAACCTTGTTGTTAAGAGCACACACTCTAACCAACTGAGCCATCCAGTTGCCCCCAAAATTTGAATTATTAACATATATTTTACTGCTCATCTTTATTTCGTACAATTCTAATTTTAAATGCAAATGTAAGGTCATTTAGTTCATATATAGAATCTCCAAAGTTACCTGGTTCATATTTCATAGTTTGTACATCTATATGCATTTTGTCCTTTCCAGAATAGTGGGAATGCACAAAACTAACTCTGTTGCCTTTACTTTACTTCTTGATATGTGTACATGGTTCCAACACTTCTACTTACAATTTGCTGACTGACTAAAGAAGGACTGAAAGGAAAAGGAACTATGGCTGTCCCATCTTTCCTTTTCCTCCTATGTCATCATTTTCAGCATAAGAGGTTGGCTAATAGAAGGAAGTAACAGGAGTAAGAAAGAAAACAATAAGGTTCATTGATTGTTCATGTTTCTTACAACCCTATTGCCATTTATCTGGTTTGAAGAGAAAGTGTGGTCTCCATGGGCTGTTGGTGTCCTCCTGCCCCTCATTTAGACTTAGATGTGACATGCTTACTTTGCATTCCTCCCACACATTGTGGGCCAATGCTCATTGGGCATCATGAAAGCTACACGTGAATGAGGCAGCAAAGAACAACAAGCATGCAGATCCCATGTACAAATATCTCTTCTGCTCAAGTTCATCATATTGTCCCACTGGACTCCACAAAAACAAGTTCAAAGACAACATTGTTAAGAATTTCAAGCAAGGGCCGGCTGAGTGGCTCAGTTGGTTAAGAGCTCGCTCAAGAGTTTGAGCTCTGAGGAACAGCGGTTCGAGTCCAGCCCGAGCTAAGCAGCCGCTGAGCTGCCAACCGGTAGCAGGATGGCTCAGCTAAAAAAAAAAAAAAAAAAAATTCAAGCAGACAGCATTAAAATAAACATGTAAGCAGGGTAGAGGGACGAGATTACACATTAACTGGGCTAGTAGCAGAAAAACAGTTAGCCCCTTGGGCTGAAGGGACTGGCACCACATAAGGAAAGGGTGATGTTGAAAGGGTTGCCTTGAAAGAAGCTGAGACCTTCGGTGAGGGGCACAGCCAATCCCAGGCAACCCCACAGGGAAGGAACTGGTGAAATAAATACCCAACCTCTCTCCCTCCCTCCCTCCAGGCTCTTGCTGGGGCTCCCCATTGCCAAAACAAATGGAAAGCCAGAGAGCAGGTGGACCCCTACATTTAGGTCATCCTTCCAGAACAGAGAGTGGGGTGGAAAGGGGTGGATAATGGGTCTGGGGGGAAACAGAACATAGCCCTGAGCCAAGGGGTAGGAGCAAGACCCCAGCTGAGCCATTTAGACTCTTTCCTTCTTGGAATGTGAGTTTTGAGTAAAGCAACACAAGGATGGAAGATGATTGGGGCTGATTCACTCTAACTGTTGTGACGAAACTATTAGTTCTTGCTACCTAGATCCCCGGAGTTGCCTTAGTTCTTATCCTTTCTAAGACCTGGTTATTCAGTTGTTCCTACTATACTATATAGGATACCCACATTCTTCCAGTAAATTCTCCTTCTGCTTTAGTTGGCAAAAATTAATTTTTTTGTTGCTTGATATAAACTCTTAAATATGGGTGGAAAGGAGGAAACCCTCACACTGGCAGCTGGGTGGATTTTGTGGATTGAATGTGGGAGAGCTAAGAAGCAGTGAGACCAACAAGGAGGCTACTTCAACAGGCCATGAGATGATAATGATGATAAAGGCTTGAGCCGGGAGCAAGAGGAAATGACCTGGTGAGCTTCTAGCTGGTATCCACCACAAGTTCCTACTAGCAATATGTAACATCTTGTCAGACCATCTGGTAAACGCTGAAAGGCCTAATTTCGGGTTTGCAAAATGTGGTCATCATATGTGTTGACTTCCAATCATGGGCCAGGCATGGTGAAATTTTGGGGAGAGACAGATGAGTAATATGCCCAAGGAGCCTGAACCCTCAGCCTTCCTTGGGCGATGATCCCTGATCACCCACCTATGTGAATTGTGATTATGCTGCTCCTCTAGCTTTCTATTTGTCATGCTCTCTCAAGGGAAGAAGTAAGAGAGGAAAACACTTCAATCAATCAGCCTACCCCTCAATTTCCATTCATAAGGGTTAGCTTTCCTTTTGGCCCCCATATTAATCTTCTGTACCCAACACATAAACTCTCTTTATGTATGTCTCTGTGTATTTCTCTCTTTCTCTGTCTCTCTCTTTCTCTCTCTCTCTCTCTCTCTCTCTCTCTCTCTCTCTC